>NC_051177.1:23900178-24265178 GCF_013339695.2 Rhipicephalus sanguineus | reverse complement strand
CAGCGACCGAGTCAGCCTGCGGCTCAAGCGCAGAACACCGTCGGGCGTTGACACTGACGTCCAGAAAGTGGACGTTGATGTCATCTTCTATGACAGGGACACCGTACGAATAAGGGTAAGCGCTGCGTGATGCTCTAATGGCGAGTAATCTTCTTTGGAGTGTTTACTACAGGGAAAGACGGAATGAGATTTATTTACCAATAACTGTCTTACCCAAGGCTCTTGAGGTTGTGCCCTTAGTTCAGAGTTCTTGAGGTGTCAAAGGCCCTGTCGATCAGCCATAGCTGACATATCATGTCTTTTTAATAAACATGATCAGTATTCACAAAAACGTCTTAATTGTTCTTAACAGAAAATTTTCAGCCAATCCTGATGGTACACATAGCATTATCGAAGCCGGCGGACCAATGGCAAAGAACCCTTAGGAAAGAAAAACTTCGTGATTTCGGCCCCGAGTATTCGACATAGGGATGTGCGAATATTTGAAAATTTCGAATAACGAATCGAAAAGCGTTCTATTCGATTCGGTACTCGTATCGAATAATGCATATTCAAACTATCGAATATTTTTCGAATAATTTTCGAAGAATCAGCACCGACGGGAAAACCCCAAAGGAACGACACGTTGGAAGGGCAAAGGATAATTTTTTATTGTTTTAATTATTGAACTGCCAAGATGCACGCAGGTCAAGCATGTACGGGACTATCGAAGGTTTACTCATCACCGTATGACAGACTTTTTGCTTTAAACTCCACGGTTGTCCGAGCGAATGTGTCCTCAATACGCTATCATTATCATGATATTCATGACGTTCACTCACGAAATATTATTTAACTTTTAAGCATTAGTGCTATTTAAAAGCCGGTGATAAAGTACCACTTATAAAGGTGAAGCAACTGCTGCATTCATCATACAGTTAAAAAATACCTCGAAAGCTGTAGTCGCTACTCTATACGAGCTAACCTCAGTTTACATAAATGTGGTATCTTTTGTCGATTAAATGTAACGTTAATGTTATTTTTTTGTCTGAAATAAAAAGTTGTAAAATTCTAGGCCTGTCTTAAAAACAGTTGCCTTACTATTCGAAAACTATTTAAGTGTTATTCTATTCGTATTGACTTTGGTTCTAAATTTCACTATTCGCACTCCCCTATTCGACAGCCTTAACAGCCACGTACAAATAGTTTTCGCTCAAATGTAGAGTTAATGAATCCAACATTCATGCCAATCGTGTGATAGTATTACGGACAATGTGATGATGAAGTGTAAAACGGTTTTTATTAGTACTGGTTCAAATAAGTTATTTTTCTGCCGACCATAGTTTCAGGTCGTCGTAGGCATACATGAAAAAAAAAATGCGCAGACGGAATTGGGTGTAATATAATAAAGCAAACACGTGCTGGTTTTAATAACATTGTAGCAGTTGCCTGAAAGGATTGTAACTTTTCGGTCGCTGACAGTTCCAATTTGTCGTATTTCCGCGTCATGGTAACGCTTAATGTAAGTCACCAACCCGGCATAAATACAAGAGCAGCAAGCGTAGTGCCATCGGGCACTTTCGCGAGAGCTGCGGTAAGTTTTACAGCACACATTAAAACGAAAGCATGCGCACGACTAGTATCTACACTATGGAATACCTTTAGATACTACAGAACATGGTGATATGTTAGGGGCCCCTTGCGGCGTTTGGAAGGCTTCGCCTGTTTCGTAACGCGCCGCTGAACACACCAGCAGTTAAGATGTTCTCGCTGGGTCTTCCAAACTGATTTCTCAAAAGCACATCATGTAGATTTCACGCAAGAGTTTGAATACTTCGTTTCGATGACAGTTGTTTTAGTTTGAAGTGCAGTCGAACATGTAAGTCCATCGTTTGTTGCAGATAACGGACGCCGGCAAGGAGCGATTTGTCCCTCCAGTACCACGTATTCCTTTTAGGACCTTCGCCGGTGTGCGCGACTACTCGGTAAACGTGAGCTCCAGTGGAGCCATCACGGTGAACCGAACTTCTGCTCATGGGACGTGGAGGATGTAAGTCGTATGTGGCGTTATATCGATTAAAAAAAAAAAAAAAAGGGCCGAAGTTGCGTGCACTGAAAATGTTTCGTCGTATCTACCCTTTTCCCATTCCCTCCGCCAAGGGTAGCCACCACCAGATGCGTTTCTGGTTATATTCCCTGCCTTCTGCCTTTTTAAGTGACCCAGTGCAGTGGTGAAGACATCACTGTTTGTCTTAGAGTCCGAGGTAGAACACCGAATTGCGGATTGCTTAGTGTGGTGTCATCGTTCGCCCGTCGCTCGCCGAAAACATTGAAATAACAACCAAGGCTCATGCGCTCGAGCCCGAGTGTTCGAAGTTTTTTTCGTTCACTGATCGACCGCAAGCAGCAAACTTCCGCCACACGGTTCTTTTCTTTTCCTTTGTGTGTGTGTGTGTGGGGGGGGGGGGGGGGGGGGGAGATGTCAAATGTGTCCATAGTGAATCGATACAACGTATGACACAATGCGGCAAAGGTGATGAAAAAATCCGTAAACAGGGGGTAGGTGCTCGAGCCAACGTTTCGACAAGTGGACTTGTCTTTTTCAAGGCTGGAACTCATTTCCTTAGCTATCGTGTGTATATGCTTCGTGCCCTCTCCAAAAGAAGGGAGAAGGGGTGGGGTGGTGGGGGAGAGGCCACCGCGACGACTGGGTGAGTCATAAGGAACGCGAAAAAAAAAAAAAGAAAAAAAAGGGGGGGGGACAAAAAGCGGGGGGCGGGGGGGAACGGGAGACAGGAGGGTGTACGTTTCGCTGAATGATTGTCAATGGAAGCACGTGGCATTTTAACAATACTAGGTTCGAAATGCCTAGAAGAAGGGATTAACTCTCATTCGTTTTCGTTGTGTATGTACCATACCGAATAGATTCAAGAGCCCCCTTATGCCTGCTGGCTGGAGTGTATTGAACTTGTGAATATGGTATGACTGTATATTTTCTGTCTCTTGGGGACCGAAAGTTTGACTGAAGTATGTAAAGTTTGAGATCTTCGAAGTTGTGACCTGCTACATTAAAATGCTGTGCCACTGCTTTGGGTAACTTTTTCGCTGTGTCCGCGCGATGCCCGTTTAATCTAACATTAACAGGTTGGCCCGTTTCGCCAATGTACCGTTTTTGACAATATGAACATTCGATCATGTAGATAACGTTTGAACTAGTGCAGGTAAAACTAGATTTTATGTGATGGACGTAATCACTTCCGGTGCTTTTAATTATAACGTCATCTTGAAGGTGCTTACAAGTCTTACATCTTGGACGAGAACAAGGTGTTATGTGGGCAGTAGAATGAGGGTTTACTTTTGCATGCACTAACATGTCCTTAAAATTCCTATTGCGGCGATACACGACCTTTGGTACTCCAGGAAACGCTTTTCTAAGGCGCTCGTTGCTTGCCAGTATTGGGTAATACTTACGGAGGATATTATTTATGTTTGGTAGCGCATTTGAGTATTTGGTTATAAATGCTGGCGGCTGGTTAGGCTGTGCTACGGGGGCCCTTTGAGCTAGTGATGATTTCCTATCTAGTTGACATGCTTCGTTGAAGACCTTGTTTAGAGCAGCGATAGGTATGCGGCAAAGGGTTTCAGGAAACGAGAACGGTCTCAGGCTGATCCATAAAGTAAAACATACAGTAAAGAATACTAGCAGGCCCAAGGCAAATTTTACATATATATAAAGCGATTCTACGCGGCTGACTCTTCGTGCAGTTTCCACTCGGATCTGTCGCGGCTGGTGTTTACCGACCGTTTCCTGCAGCTGTCGACGCTGCTGCCTTCGGACGTGCTGTACGGTTTGGGGCAGCATTGGGGTCCCCTCCGCAGGAGCTTCAACTGGACCAGCCAGATCCTCTTCAATAAGGACAGGCCGGTCACGGCAAGTATCCGCGAGGGAACCAGTCCCAGCATATAGCTTACACGAGCTGCATAGAGCTCTCGGCTATTATTGTAACAAAACACGAGCACGCAGTCTTCAATAGTTGCTCAAAGAAGAGCCTCAAACCAGTAGGACTGCACTGAGGGGGGACGTGGCCACGAGTGAAGCAATAAACGGGATTTCTCATAGCTTGATGCACCAGTATCTCAGCATGTGTATTGAGCGAAAATTACTGGAACGTTATTATTGCTGCAGTACCTCAAGTCAACAGGCCTTTGCGACTATCGCACAAACTTGCTGTGGAGTGCGAGCACTGGCGTAGCCAGAGGGAGGGACGGTTGGGGTGTATTCACCCCTCCTCGAAATCTTCAATTATGCGTGTGTATATGTGTACACATGCATGTGCATTGCATGTGCATACATTTTTGTATACAATTTTGCATGTGTGTACACGTGCGCATACAAACACAAACGTACGCAAGAAAATACATAACGTATGGTTGAACCCCTCACCCTGAAAAAATTTCTGGCTACGCTAATGAGTGCGAGAACCTGTAGGTATTGTTTCTTTTCCCATAATTTCCTCATTTCGTCCCTATATCTCGTTCCCACGCAGTGTGGTTGGCTGTGTGACGACAGATAACTCTGCCGCACTGACGTAGTGACTGTGTCCTTCTGTATCAGCGTATATATATTGGTATTGGTTCCAGCGTTTCGCCGAGAATGCCAAGCAATTACACTTTCTTTTCTTTACGTAATCCTTATTGCAACAATCCCTCATTTCATCTTTGGCACTTTATACGAAACGTTTGTCGCTGCACCAGTCTCATGTCTATTTTTTACGCAGGAAGGCAAGAATTTGTATGGATCGCATCCTTTCTACTTGGTCCTTGAACACGGAGGTCTGAGTCATGGTGTGTTTCTGCACAACAGCAATTTCATGGGTAAGAAGAGCGAGTGCCAATATCTGTAGGTTTTTGATTTCTTGTTATTTCCTGAACCACTATATAAAACGTAGCACACTGAGGTAAAAGCTGCCGCTATTTAAATATTATCCTTGCGATTATAGAATTTATTGGAAGATGTAGTCGTGAAGGTTGTCATATGGAACAATCGCTTCCCGTAGCTTTTGGCCGTAACGTCTCTGTTTTGGCACTGCCTTACACATTATCAATCATCACTTCCCTACACAGAGACCAACAAAAGTGGGGAATGCTTTACTGCAGGGCCTTTGAGTAGCCCGTTAAAGAACAACGTGTGAAACTACTGAGTAAACGTATTGATTTACCGCAAGGCGAATGGCAATAACAGACAGGTCATAATATACACCGTATATGCTTATGTATAAGCGTACTTCGTTTTCGAGGTTTAAGCACTCAACTGTGAAATCCACGACGCAGGTCAAGTTTTCTAAAAAAAACATCCAAAGTTGTGATGTGAGAAGTGTCGTAATTTCATTGAAAAACAGGGGGTTCTAGTTCAAAGTCGTTGTCGCAATCATAATAATATCTGGGGTTTAACGTCCCAAAACCATGATATGATTATGAGAGACGCCTTAGCGGAGGGCTCCGGAAATTTCGACCACCTGGAGTTCTTTACCGTGCACCTAAATCTAAAAGTACACGGGCCTCAAACATTTTCGCCTCCATTGAAAATGCAGCCGCCGCGGCCGGGATTCGATTCCGCGACCTTCGGGTCAGCAGTCGAGCGCCATAACCACTAGACCACCGTGGCGGGTCGTTGTCGCAATCAGCACTTAAAAAAAAGTGCGGAGAATTTCTCGACGGGTAATTATCGTGGTGTGCGAGATATTTGATAGAGCGAGTTTTCTTGCATTGTTATGAAAGAGCGGATAAACAACATTAGATAACTGTAGGAAATGTTATTTTAGCGCTGAAATTATGCGATAAAATACGGTAGAATGCACACAGTGTAGGCTTTAGACAAAACCCATGTACAGTTGTCGTTATGTGTATAATTCGTCTTGAAAATAATTTTCTGTGGTATTTTTAAGTGTTTCTTTATATATATATATATATATATATATATATATATATATATATATATATATATATATATATATATATATATATATATATATATATATATATATATATATTTTTTTTTAAGTTTAGCTCCTAAAACGTTTTTTTTTAAATTTTATGCCGGCCGAAAAGCTGTCCAAAGAAATTCCGGCTTACTTCATATGAAAACGCCTCGAATTAAAGCAAGTATGCTTACTGCGACGAAATGAATGCAATATCATGACATCATCACGAACACGAACACCTTCAGAACCCTAGAATTAAGATTGGCACCTGGCAAATCGCAACTGCAGGTGCTCGAAAACGCGTAAATATATTTGAAAAATCCCTCCTTGTCGCAGAGGTCCTGCTGCAGCCGACGCCGGCGATCACATTCCGTGCTCTCGGCGGTGTGCTCGACTTGTTCGTGTTCGTGGGCCCCACGCCTTCGAAAGTGGTGCAGCAGTACAAACGCGTGGTGGGCTTTCCCGCCATGCCCCCTTACTGGAGTCTCGGTTTCCACCTCTGCCGCTACGGTTACGAAAGCCTTAACAACACGCGAACTGTCATGCAGAACAACGTACTCGACGGCATACCCTTGGTGAGTGCATGGCTGCCATATGCTTTAGCTCGTTACAGAAGCCCTGCTAACAGTACTTCTCAATGACTTGATGATAGGTAGACGTAGCGCGAAGAAAACGGGACACATGGAAGAAGACGGGCGCTGAACTTTAGCTGAAGTTTATTGAACGCACACACCGAATATACCAGTACACCACGCCCAATACACTCACCCCCAGTACACACCTCCCAGTACACCGCGTGACTTGATAATTCTGTACTTTCCGGTGGGCGAGCGCGAGATTACACACCTGAGATACAAGTATCTCGGTGGCCTCGGTTATGGTGATATTAAGCACGCAGCCCTTAAATGATAGGCTTATAAAAATCACGAGATTCACGAAAAAAATCGCTGACTATACACACCATTGGTCATGTAAATCTTACATTTATTCGAACATGTGGAAACTGTTTTCATGAGTGGAGAGTTGGTCAATTACTGAAAGGGGGGGGGGGGGGTCAAGGGAACGCTCCCCGCTGTAACTGATGCCACCCCTTACCTTTTGCTCGCGCTCGCTTTGAAAGAATCTTTCGCGTGTTTGCACTGAATCATAAGATCGCATGCATGTTCAAACAACGTTTTGAGAATTGACATAAAGAGAGTGCGTACGTTTATTTAGCATTTTAATTAATTAATTAAAGGCAACCCCTGCAGGAACTGCAACTAGAAAAAAAAATATACGGCTTTCTGCTGCACCGAAAACAAAATATCTAATGTCGCTGCTGATTTATGTAGAGAAAGGGCAGCCAATGAGATGAATATGCTTTTGCCTTATTTTCATGCATTACTGCAGGATGCCCAGTGGAACGACATCGACTCAATGGAGAGACAGAACGGCTTCACGTACGACAAGGAAGCATTCGAGGGGCTGCCAGAGTTTGTGAGAGAAATTCACGCTGGAGGCAGGCGCTATGTCCTCATCTTCGTGAGTGCGAGCCTTCCATTGCGCAATATTGTAGCTTTGAAGGTAGATTACCGGTTTGCTAATGATCATTAGCAGCCGTGTGCCTTGCCTCATAATAAGAAACAACGTGGATACAAATATACCATGAGTGGATAGGGACAGACCATAGCCAACAAACCAGTTGCGGTTAACCATGAACAGTAAGTTCCACAGGGTATTAATGCAGATTTATTGCAAAAAAAAAACACATCACGAATTCATGTATAGTATGCAGTGTAACAACCCGTGTGGAGAAAAAACAATTAAAGGCATATACTGGAGAAGATGGATGTGCTGCAATAGATGGATAAGAGAGGAGGACAATGAAGGGTAATTCGCACAGCTGCAGTTCACTTCGGAAGTGTGCTAGTAGACATGGACTAAGTCCTAAAAATAAGAATTAGCAAACGATGTTTTCCTTTATTACTTCATTACTTCCTTTGAATAAGATGTGCTTGTGAGCATCCTTTCTGTGCGAGTGGGTAAGATAGCAAACGAGCTCAATTATGCGCACGTGCGTGCGTGTGAGTTAAAATATGACCTATGATTTGCTTTATATGATGTAGGTAAAATAAGATCTGCGGCCACAAAATATTGTATGTAGGGTCATTCCTTCTTATGTAGGTGACGCATGCATGCCAAACAATAAACAAATCTGCACTGCGAGTAAGATTCTGTTGAAAAAATCGAAACGAGGCTCTGGTAGAGACCCTGCTTTAGACGCTGCTGCGTTGTTGCCTTGTCACCTCAAGGCATACGTATACGACTTTCACAGGACCCAGCGGTGAGTGGTGCGGAAGCGCCCGGAACGTATCCGCCGTTCGACGATGGAGTCCAAATGGACATCTTCGTCAAGAACACCACAGGTGACATAAAATACGGAAAGGTAAGCGAAGAAGGCTTATCCGCTGCAGTTTGGTGTCGGTTGTCGTTCAACGTACGATTCCACATAACACACAGGTGTGGAACGAAAACAGCAGCGTGTTTCCGGATTTCTCGCACCCAATGGCCGGGAAATACTGGACAAAACAGTTCCGAAGCTTCCATGAGGTCATTCCCTTCGATGGAGCTTGGATCGTAAGCATGTCATTATCTATTAACGCGGGCTTGCATTCGTGTGTGTGTGTGTGTTTCTAACGGAACGATCTGTAGTGTGTAGGTACACAGTGAACAGATAGAATGCTTAGATGTATAGAGTGCGACACGTGGTAGACAGCCTTCAGTTTTTTATTGCCAGATCTCACTGACGTCGCCATCGCTCTCAGTGCTCCGCCTTACTCTCTCCTACCTCCGCCAATCCGACGCGTGCTCCTATAACACCTTCGGTTTCCTCTCTAATTCCTGTTCCCCATCGCAGCGTGGTTGACGTGCCCTCGCTTGAGAGACAGTTGCTGCTCCGCACCCTCCTCGTTTTCCTTTCCACAATGGCAAAAAACTCCGCATCCCTTGCCACTTTCCTCTTTACCAGGAGACAATCAGGCGAGATAATAATTTCACTCGCCTTGGCTTCCTTCCCTTCCCGTATAATGCGCGATGAGCACCATCGCATGCGCGTCCCCTCCCCCTCACCTCCTCTCCTATGCTCCCCCCTCGCGCGCCTGTCGACCGCGTTCCCCGCTCGCCCTGTGAGAATTAACGGCCAGGCTAGAGGGAAGACACGACGCGCGTAGCGTTCCTCTTCGCCTTCCACGACGCGAGGTCGGTAGCATGCCCGAGGTCGGTAGCATGCCCAACGAACGCCAACGGAACGCGATCGTGCAAGTGCTCCGGCTTCGCATCGCCTCATGGTCCCCTTTAGCGGGAGATAGTGTAATTTCTTTTTTTCGGCGCGCAGGACATGAACGAGCCGGCGAACTTCGAGAACTTCCACGAGCGCGACACCGGATGCCCGCCCGAGGAAGCGATGAACCCTCCACCTTATGTGCCCGGCGGCGAGCAGCTGTCCACCAAGACGCTTTGCATGAGCGACCGACATCATCTGTCGAGTCACTACGACTTGCATAACATCTATGCTCATCTCGAGGCGATCCTTACATACAGGTTCGTGTAGGCGCACACTACGTCGTAGGATGAAGGCCGTTGGTCATGGCGCACTGACAGCGCCAGTACTCGCCACATAGCCTTATAAGCTGTCGCCGACATTAAGATTCGCAGATGCTCCAGTGGGATATTACGTGAGAACTTCGAGAATTGGCGGCTTTTGGGCCCATCCCGAAAGCAGTGAAGCCAAGCAGAACGTTTCAAAGCGCGGGCTATCACAAGAAAATAATGTGATAAACTGGCACGCGTGACAAACGCCATACGTTTCAAAAAGTGACTTCGGCAAGACGAAATGATGCGTGTGATCGTGACCTAATGGTTATATAGCACTGAGCTGCTGTGCTGAAAAAATAAATAAATAAAGGGTTCTATCCCGCCATTTGTCACGTCCTTTCTTTACAGGGGACATGCGCAGACGTCATCGAGGCTGCCGTTTCGTTGTGTCATTTTGTTGTATACATCTAGCACAGTGAGAAACCAATGAGTTAGACAGCGGAAGCTGCGAATCGTGTCACAAGACGGCGTACGTTGGCACCACATGCATAGACCATGCTGCACTACATAGACGGACTTCACCGGCATTGTAGGTATCTAACAGCAAATGCGAGCTCTGTTCAGCGTATACGCCATCGTGCCACGGTGTGCACGAAACTGCAAATTAGATACGATAAAAAAAAGGCTTATTTATGGCGTGAAGTGACGTACGCTCTCATAACTGCAGAGTCAGAACCATACGATGTACATGCCATCGCATGCTTAGCGATGCTAAATTTTGGCCTATATGGTTACGTCACGCTCCCGATGCCACCCATGGTTTACGTCATGTTTCGCGTTATGGCGAAAATATTGTCGCTTTCCTCATTATCACACGTCATCACGAAATGTATATAAAGTTTATTCCATAAGTGCAAAGCCCAGTCTGGCAGTAGTCCGTTCCTATCGTGTGCCGTTTAGTGTGATTTGTACTAATGAGTGACCTGAAGGACCTTTTACAAACAGATGCAACAAACCTCAGTTTAAGAGCCACTCTTTCCACTTCCTTCTTCGCAGAGCCTTGGTGGACATCCGTGGAAAACGGCCTTTCATAATATCGCGCTCCACAAGCCCCGGTCAGGGATCGTGGTCGGGCCAATGGTCAGGCGACACCACCTCGAGCTGGGACCATCTGAGGCTCAGCGTGCCGAGTGAGCTGATAGCGCGCTGTTTTTATGAACGAACGTTTATTTCTCTCTCTCGCTCCCATTCACGACATGCGCGGAAGATTCGGTGAATTTAGGTAAAAGGGAAATTTGGATTTCATTTTGCCTTGCGATAGATAACCCAATGGTTTCCACCACATCAAAAAAAAAAAAAACGCAATAGTGATATTTAAGGATACCGTTTCAGTCCAAAGTGATTGAACATTGATAATTTTCTCCTTTATTCCAACCATCTGACCTCAACGTTTTATTTTTTCCTAATAACAAATCCCCCCTGCTTTCTTCGCTATTCAGGCATGCTCAGTTTCAGCTTGTACGGCATCCCGATGACTGGCTCCGACATCTGCGGTTTCTTCGGAGACACGAACGAGGAGATGTGCGCGCGTTGGTTCGAGCTGGGCGCCTTCTACCCGTTCTCGCGGAGCCACAACATGAACGGAAGTAGGGTGCGTATGCTTTTGGGCGACACTCAGCCATTGAAGGGGGCCGATAATATCTAAGAGAGTATCTTAGAGAGGCTCCCTTAGATACTTTTTCCGGCTGATGTGTATACTTGCACCCTTATCTTGCAGGATCAGGACCCACACAGCATGGGACCCGTGGTCGTCGAAGCCGCTAAGAACGCACTCGAGTTGCGCTACACTCTTCTGCCGTACCTGTACACGCTGTTCCACAGGAGCCACGTCTACGGGGAGACGGTCGCCAGGCCGTTGTTCTTCGAGTGGGTGCAGCTGTTTTCACATCGACTGCACAACGGCCTCTCGGCCTTGCCATCGTTCGCGAGGGCAGCCTGGCGGAGCAAAAAAAAAAAAAAAACGCAAAATCTCTATCAGAGTATTACGTTGGGCGAGTTTGTGCACAGCTTAACGAAATACTAGTGGCGCGAAGTTAAATAACAAGAAAATATCCTGTATTCTTGTGTTTCCTTGTTATTTCACTTCGCGCTACAATTTAGGACAACTTTTTAAAAATTTTTGGTTATATAACTGAAACATTTCGCAGTATATAAGATACCGAAGTTGAGGGCTATCGTCTAGAATAATGGTAGTGTGGATGGTGTTCGAAGCTACTAAAGCACAGACTTACCTCGTAAACCACACCAGGGCGTAGTTAGTTTGTTAGTTAAATTGAGTTTAATGGCACAAGATCAACTGAGGGTAAGCTGCACCAATCATAAGGTGTTTTGTAATGAACTCGTGCCACGATTATCGAATAAGGCGTAATAATCACACTGAGATGCTGACTTATGCTTCTGCCAAAGTGCATGCATGAACGGTTGAACAACTGCATTTGCAGCATTTTCTGTCAAGTTGAAACGAGGTATATGCCACTTGCAGGTTTCCTGAAGACCCCAACACGCACGACATTGACGAGCAGTTCTTGTGGGGATCCAGCCTTCTTTTCAACCCCGTCCTGTACGAGGTATGTTCTGAAGCAGGAAAGCGGGGAAGGGCGTAATCACGTGGCGCTCATCATATGTAGTGGATGTGAAGTCGTCGCGTATTTATGATGAACAAAAAATAACTTTGAGCAAACTGTAATGATCGAGTGTGGCTTTACATTATTAACTGAGTATCTTTTTGAGGAAGGCGTAAACGAGTAAGCGCCGTGCAACCGCAAAATTGTTAATTTTTAATAAGTGCCGACCTATTTCCTTTTCAATAACGAGTTCTCTCTTTCTCTCTCTAATAAAATGTATACTAAATTAAAAATGACAGGATACAAGCAGCATGAATATTAATAACATAAAATAAAACAACATCTGATGATGCAGCGCACGAAGGACACAATCACGCGCACATAAAGATGACGCAAACACAAGCGCGGGACTGCAACTGATCTGTTGCAGTCCAGCGCTCGCGTTTGCGTCATTTTTTATGTGCGCGCGATTGTGACCTTTGTGCGCTGCATCATCAGATATCATGGCTCGCCAACTAGCCCATCAGTACATATTAAGTAAAATAAACAAACAAATAAACACAAGACTTAGAAAGTAGAGTGTTCGAGGTATTTTTTATTTAAATCTTTCTTGAGCGACCCCTTTATTACGGTATAGAATAGCTCATCAGCTGTATTGTACATATTAGCAGTCAGTGTCTGGGTACAGCAATCGCGACAGATTTGTTATGTACTTTAACACTGGAACGACATGGCAGCTATCTGCTCATATTCAGCATTATTATCAGCCTTATGTCGGCTCACGTCGATACGTCTACTCACACATATTTCGACGCACTAGCATTCATACGCCAGCTTATCATTGATCAGAGGCGTGAGTTAAAGAAAAAAAAGGGGGGGGGGGTTGACCTCACCCCGCAATCTCTTTCACGGGAACTTCTTGATAAATATACATCGTGTGAGTCGTCTCTTTCAATAAAAATTTCCTTACTGGATTGCAACCACTGATAGCTCGTATTTGAAGGTATATACGAGATCAAAAGGCGCATCGTACAGTACCGATTATGTGAGACATTGGCTTGAACGAGCATTGACATTATGGTCGAAAAAGCTAACTATACGCTAACGCACTCATGAGTCGACTCACTCAGACTCACTCAGACGGAGCCGTGAGTCTGAGTGAGTCCGGGTGAGTAATATTTTGGTGAGTTTGAGTCAAGAGTGAGCCCGGTTGAGAAAAATTCTAGTGAGCCTGAGTCCGAGTGAGTTCGGTCGAGCAAAATTTTGGTGATTCTGAATACGAGTGAGCACTAAACGCAAAATATATTTCTTGAGTGAGTCTGAGTGAGCTCCACATTTTTTACCAACCTATGCATGACCACATCTTAATATGCAATAAACTATAAGTTATTCAATTTTCTCTTCTTTTTTTCGTTCCTCCTTCATTTTCTCTCTTTTTCTTTTTTGTATCCGCATTCACCGAAATGGGGCTGCCATGGTCCTGAGTCGAATCTGTGACGTCTTGCCTAGAAGCAGAAATCCTTACCAGTACGAGTAAAATTTGTAGATGGAATTCACTTTCTTGCGTTGTTTTCTTAACATTGTTTTCCTTTGCTCAGAATCGGAGCAGTGTGCGGACGTACATACCCAGAGGGGTGTGGTATGATTTGAACGCCAACGGAAGCGCGTACAGTGAAGCGGAAGGCGGTTTCCACCACCTGGAGGCACCCCTGCGGAGCATCCAAGCTTTGGTTAGAGGTGGATCCATAATCCCCTGTCAACTTCCGGCTGCCACGACGGAAGTCAGGTAATAAAGTCTCCCTAAGTATTAACCAGGTGACTTGAATAAAAATGTAAGGCAACTCTGTTCATACGAATTGTGTTTGGAAGACAGGTAAAGATTTCAAATCGTCCCAACTTAACTGCACTGACTCAGAGCACCGAAATATCGTTCCACGAGTTTTCGAAATTCATGCTCACGTAAGATGAAGCTCCCTTCCGAAATGTCGTCGCCGGAAGTGATCACCAAGTTCGTCACATATAGCAGAAGCGCCTTAATACTTCGTGTCATGACCTCCTGCAGTAAAGTCGAGAATCATTTCAACGGATCACCGCACTGACGCGTAGTAGTCAATTTTTAAATTTTTTTTTTCTTTAGAGCACGGTTTTCAACGCGACCGCCCTCTGCAGGCGACTCTTTGCGACCGGCCTCTACAGATGAACTGTTAGGCGAATGAAGGTGGGTTTTATGTGAGGATGAAGGCGCTGAGAACAATACCTTGCCTGCACGTTATTATGTGTGATGGCACTCTTTGAGTAATGTACTTAGATTTAGGTGCATGTTAAAGCACCCCAGGTGGTCGAAATTTCCAAAGCCCACCAATACGGCGTCCCTCATAATCATACAGTGGTTTTGGGACGTAAAACCCCAACATTTATTATTAACTCTTTGAGTGGCTTTAGTTATCATAGCTCCGGAACGTTGTTATGTATTTTGATTGCTGCGAACATGCACACTTGAACGTTAATGCACGAAAATGTATACCCATGGAACAAACTAATACCTGAAGGTTCAGATTACCTGTTCATGTCCTGTTCATTTTCGGGCCATCGGACCTTAACTGTGCTTCATAATAATACGGGTCGTTCCATTAATGTCGCAGAAGGCATCGCGCGACACGAATACGCGCACAGCTGTTTGGTTCGGTGTTGACGAACGCTGTGTGGGAGTTTCAAGAAACATATATGCGACGTGTCAGAGGCAACCAAATGAATCGAACAGGCAATTAGGCCAGGGAAAGCATAGAGAACGTTAATTGTTGTCTTTAACTGTAGTGTACGTAAATTGAAATTAATTGAAGTGGACAAATTTCCATCGGTGGGATCTGAACCCACAATCAATCAGTACACTGCAATTAAAGACAATAGTTAACGTCCCCTATGCTTTCCCTGACCTTAATGTCTGTGCGATTCATTAGGTTGCGTCTAACATGCAAACAAGATCCTCGACAAAGAAAAGATCGCCTTTTTTCGTTCATATACGACGTGTCGTGCTTTGATAGTATGCGGTGTCCGAACATGAATTGATACGGTATCGTGTCGCAAAAATCGTAAGATCGACTCTGACGCGACGTGCTGTCTGACTTGATCATTCTCCCAGCCGAAGGAGCCCGCTGTCACTTGTCGTCGCCCCCGACGAGAGAGGAACGGCTCGAGGCGAACTATTTTGGGATGACGGAGACTCCATAGGTGTGTAATCGTCAGCAGTGGCACAGCCAGAAATTGTTATCGGAGGGGGGGGTCTTTAACCACATTGTTTGTATGTTCGTGCGTGCGTTTGTATGTACGCCTCTCTCTCTCTACAATATATATATATATATATATATATATATATATATATATATATATATATATATATACACCCACACACACACCCATGCAGTATTGAAAAACTTCGGGGAGAGAGGTTTCAAACTCCTCCCCCCCTTCCACCCCCTGGCTACGCCAGTGGTCATGAGTGCGCTACGAGAATGCCCGGTTGAGTTGTTCGCGCGATGGTGCATACGTATTGTACGAGCGAAATGCTTTTAGTTATATTCAACTGCCTTGATAGCCAACACTACAGACAACATTAGCCAGCCAACAGTGCTGCTATTATGCTAGTAAATGTGGTAGCCAATAGTGCTGCGATTGTGCGAGTGAATACGATAGGCTTCACACAAACTCCCACAGTTTTTTTCACACACGCACGCACGTACACAATGTTGTATATTGGAGATAAGTACAGGCGGGGGGAAGGGGGGAGGGAGAGAAACGCGAAGGCGGCGCACTGTTTTCATCACGCTCTGACCTTGGTGGCAATAAAAATACGCTAGATGGTTCTTGATTGTATCATGGATGGCTCTAGCGGCTTTTTATCGCTACCCAGGCTACAACCGCTTGAAAATAAATGAGAAACAGCACGGAATGGAGATGCCGCATGTTGTTGGCGTTTCGTTCCATCCCCACTGTACGAATGCAGTGGGGATGGAATACACACACACACACACACACACACACACACACACACACACACACACACACACACACACACACACACACACACACACACACCGTACTTCCGGTGCGAATTTATTTGCGCAACTGGGCTTTACGGCAGTGCTGCACGATAATGCAAAGAAGGCGGCTTCACGGCAATACGCGGGGATTTTATCATTATTATTATTATTATTATTATTATTATTATTATTATTATTATTATTATTATTATTATTATTATTATTATTATTATTATTATTATTATTATTATTTGGTTTTCATTTTTTCGCGGTTTATGTGCAGGGGCGAGCTATAAGCGAGAAAATACGGTATCGATGTAAACAGTGTCTCAGTATCTCAGGCGCGGGAGTCCACCTTGGCAACAATGTCGGCCTTGATCTCCAATATCCCACTCGGCGTGCTTCTAGGGATGCTGTACTGCAGCGGCGACGTCAGACTTGTTTTCTCCACGTTCGCCTGTATTGATCATCGCCAGCTTTGCGGAGAAAAGCAGTTCCTTCCCAGTCACGGCAGCCATCGCGTTGTAGCTGCATTTGACGCAGATGTAACATTTTGATTCGAAATTCACGTGGAGTGGCGCGAGCCAATGGGGCCCTGAACTAAGGGCTCCACCCTACGAGGAAGAGCGTTTACCCTTGTACAAATAAAGGTTTCTCTCTCTCTCTCTCAACAGAACGAATATACTAAAGGCGTGCGTGGACATTGTTTTTCACACATTTATATGCCACCTTTGTTTCTTATGGCCACATGTACGGAAGCTTGGCTCTTTCTTTAATAAACACACGTATGACTTTCTTCATGAATGTCCACCGATACTAACCATACCTAAACAGATGAGACCCACTGCGAACTGTTGCGAATGAGGGGTGCTAACGCGTTGCTTCGCTAATGTTTGCAGATACCGTGCAACGGGAACAGTACAATACCTACACCTTCATGCTAATCGATGTAAGTTTTATTTCATTCATCTTACGAGTTATATATAAGTGCACCGAATTGCTTATTTTATTGCATGCTACTCTTCGGCGAGCGAAGGTAAAACCACAAAGCTAGTCCCGCTCCAGTGTATGAGGACTCGGATCTTCTGGAATTCGGCTTCCTAGGATGACACGTGTGCTGTGACCTTTGTTCCTATGGCGATTCCTTCCTTGCTATTGTCTCTTTCGTTCAGGCTCAAACTGAGCTGCGCTATAGCAAAACAGATTATGATACTCCACCTTGCCAAATCTGCAGTACTTGCCAGCGTCTTTCTGTGCTTACAGAGAAGCCAACTGGTGGTTAGCGCGACCCACCGTGGTTACGCCGATGGTCTGCATCTGGGAACCGTGGTCGTGTACGGTGTCCGGGAGAAACCCACGTTTGTCTCACTAAAAGGCCGCAGCCTGGAATTTCGCTACGACGAGAAGACGAAGGTATGTCGCAAATGGATCGGAGTACAAAATGGTTATTTTCGTAGTTTTTTTTTTCGTCAAATATAACATATTTACAATTTATTACTTAAATAAAGGAATAACTTTGCGGTCCTTTGGATTGCTTTGTTGCTGTAGGTATTGAATGTGTCTATGCATGCGCATCACTTCAGTGCACAGTAGCAAAACAACAGTGCTCAACTATTATGCATTTCCGCCATATTTTGGACAGTTCAGGCATTGTGGAAAACCATAATGTCTGAATTCCTTAATTATCTTTTATAACGTTCTTTTTTCGAAACAAGAACGGGAGATAGATAACATACTTTCTTTTCTGGCCGCTGTGCAGGTAGAGGTGATGCGGTCTAGGCATATAAACATGGCCTGTCTATGCATATAAGGAGCTAGCATGTTTAACGTAGTAAATGACAGGTATTAGTGATTAAAGTGCGTCTTTAATTATTTTATTTAGCTCTTGCTTAACACGTTTTGCAACGTTCAGGTGCTGACCATCGTAGACATCTGGGAGCCCCTCGCCGAAGCATTCGTCATTTCTTGGTCAACTTGAGCAACTTTCGCTTCGTGCTAATAAAAGAGCCGAATGTCATTACGGCAATGAAAAGCTGCTGTCGCTGATCTCATCTATCTTTCACGCGCTTATTGAAATATGAGCTCGTTTGTGATGAAAGTACGGGTCTCTATCGAAGGCGCGAAACTTCCTCCGCACACTGTTACGACGGGTTCGTAACAGTCTATCTTCTAACAGCGCTTCGCTCAGACAACGTTCCCGGCGCACGATTCTGATAACTCTGATTGGTGAGGGAACGAGTACAGAGGGAAAGAAAGAAAGAAAGAAAGAGACAGAAACAAAGAGAGAGAGAGAGAGAGACATTCTTGGTGAAACAAGTTTATTGAAGAGGAGGGATTCGAACCAGCGTACCACGATCCAAAGGCGAGCGTCGTAACCATTCCGGCTATCCAGGCACGCTAGCATAGCATAGCTTTGTGTAGTACTGTATAGCAAGGAAGTGGGAAAGAGAATAATAATAATAATAATATCTGAGGTTTAACGTCCCAAAACCACGACATGATTACGAGAGACGCCGTAGTGGAGGGCTCCGGTAATTTAGACCACCTGGGGTTCTTTAACGTGCACCTAAATCTAAGTACACGGGCCTCAAACATTTTCGCCTCCATCGAAAATGCAGCCGCCGCGGTGGGGAAGAGAAGTGAGGATGAGGAGGAGAGATGTGAGGTTGAGGTGGAGGGAAAAAAGTAGGGGAGAGTGTAAAGCATAGCATAGAAAGAAATAGAGAGAAATGAAGAGAATAAAGAAAGGGAGAGAAACAAATTGAAATAAACAGACACAAAAAAGAAAAAGAGAGCAAGCATCTACAGTTGGGAAAGAGAGAGGTTTAGGAAAGAGATAGGTGAGAGGGTAAAAGCCTAGCCAAGCCTGGATCAGCTGGGTGCCCACCAGCTATGCTGTGACTCAGCCTTGCGTGAATCCTAATATTTCTTTTTATTTTACACTTTCTGCGTTAGTATATGTAGACTGTAGACACGAATCATTGGACGGTATTTCCGAGAAATTAAGCACATCTATTTCCACGCAGGATGTACGGCAATGTCTGTGGGGAGGGTCGCGCTGACAATGTATTCTTCGGTGGCCACGATATGTCTTCATCTCAGGACGGCTAGACGTCTTCGCGTCACAACGACGTCGGTGGCGTTGGCGTAGGCTGGCTGTGGTCGGTTACGGCGGGCATAGCTCTACGATCCGTAAAGTTCGCCAACACCACATGCCACCGACGTCCTGCGGGACGAGACCGAAGCTGCAGTAGCGACCACCAAGGCCAGCAGGCGCACGCAGCAGCTGAACCCAGTGAGTGAAAGCGATAGAAATACGGACTGCGCGCAACGCCGCCTAGATAGCAGGCCTGTGCACTCTGCTTAATCATATCACGCTACTTGGACAGAAATTTCCGTTGCCAAGCCCGGCGTGACGAAAGCGGTGATATAAAAATTTCGGCTCAAGCAGCGAAGAGATAGAGAGTAGTAGTATTAGGAAAGGCAGGGAGGTTAACGAGACGCACGCCCGGTTTGCTACCCTGCTCGGGGGAAGAGGTGAAGGGGCGAAAAGAGAAAAAAAGATACACGTATAGAATCACGCGCACACTTGTTGGTGCACGTCAAGTCTACAGGTGGTCGCACAGATCTCTCTACTTTAGGTGTTTCAGTAGCGCTTTCGTTGACTTCTGTGCCTTCGAGGCACATGCCCATGGTCCTAGAATCTTAGATGCAGGAAATGGTCTTGCAGTGCACAGGCCTTATATCTAGTAGCTGTTGGTTTAGCTCAGCAACAAAGCAAGAAAAGTGCTGGTTTGGCTCAGTGGTTAAGACGCTTGGGTTCTAACAGCGGGGCCGTGGCCTCGGAATCTCCTACCGCCGAAGTTATTACTTTCAAATTTATTCTTTTTTTACACATTACTTTTCTTTACAACAATTACCAAGGTGAAGTCAGAGGGCAATGAGTGGGCGCGTGAAAGACACAAAGCTTTCCGGGAGCGAGGATGGCGTGGCGCTGCGGCAATGCTTCCACGCAACAGCTGGTGCACCAGAAAGTGTTCCTTCTCCCCCGCTCTGCATAGTTGCTGCCAATGGGAATTTGAGATGATTTTCTGCTGCTGCAGACGTCGGCGTTTTCACTCGCTGAGCCACTTGATGCATTCGCATCGATATTATGCTTGACGCCAAGTGCGTGATAACCGAAGCACAAACTCACGAATCAGACAATTGTGTCGTTTTGTCTGCACAAATATACCGCCGCGTGACCGCTCCGAAAACCAAGGTCTGCAGGAAAGCTGAAAGTGTTGGTGTAGATAGAGGCGAATTGCGGACAATGTTGCGAGATGGCAGACTAGCTGGGTGGCGCGGGGTCTCCCCTGCGTCTTCTCTGGACTCGAATAAAGTTTGCATCATCATCATCATCATGGCAGACAAAAGAATATTGCGGACGAGTTCCGGAAGAGATGGTGCCGTCTGTATAGTACCTGCATGCTTTCCTTCCTTGGAGGAGCTGGTATCTCTGCTCACAGACGCTGTGTACTTGAACGTGCCAGCAGATAAACTTGGGCAAAAATAGATAAAGGACCAGGCAAAACACTTGAGCACCAGCTGCTCGATGTAGGTCGAAGGGTTTCACATAGCGCAGCGGACAAAGTTGGCAGGCAGCAATTTTCGCGATGCTTGCCTTTCCGTGTCTTCTAGTTTTAAGGTAAGACACTTTGACACTTATTTCGATATTGCAGAGCTTATATACAACCTCCGTGATTACGAAGGACCCTGCGAAGCATACTGTAAGATCTGCTTACACGTCGGTGGTCGGGGGGCGAAAGATGGAGTAAAGATAATAATTGTTGGGGTTTTACGTCTCAAAGCCACAATATGATTATGAAGAATGCCGTAGTGGAGTACTCCGGAAATTTTGACTATCTAGTGTTCTTTAATGTGCACCTAAATCGAAGTACACGGGCTTCTAGCATTTCGCCTCCATCGAAATGCGACCACCGCGGCCAGGATTCAATCCCGCGACCTTGGGTCAGGCGGAGTAAAGAAAGCATGACATGAACACTGTCGTGTTGTGCCTTCTTTATCTCTTCACATTCGTCTATACGCGCTATTTCTGTGTCTTCTACAAAAACTCAAGTTTACGATTAAAATTCGGAGTCCTAACTCATTCACGCGCGCTCGACAAAAACGGGTCGGGTAAAGACCGCATTTACATGCATATTGCCAAGCGTGTCAAGCAAGTCAATGCATCATTCACAGTCGCGCCGACCTAACCGGTTCCTACCGTCACGTGGCCAGAGCCACTATAGCGTTTACGTGAGCCCGACGAAGCCGGGTCACATCCGCTTTGTCGAACCGGAACCCACTTGTCGGGTTCATGTTAATGCGATCGTAAAGAGAAACACCGTAGAAATGCACCAGGGGTGCTTGCATTGGATGTAAGGCGCTGTGGAAGCAAGACTAATAATTCCTTCCACAACCCTCTGAATCAACCTGCATGCTTTGCAACTGATGAACAGACTCCACGAGTGACTCGGCTGACTTCCATAACATTGTCTTGGAAGGTTATCGCTCAGATATAAACATAGAAGATTATATGATGGACACCTGAAAACCCGTCAGGGTTTCATGATGATTGCCATCAGAATAGTGCATTGTTAGGACAGTTGGTTCGACATCTTGCTAATCTTAGTGCAGAAGCAGGGCGGAAAAGGCCGTCGGCGTTCCTGTATAGTTTCCTTTTTGCGCACCGCTTCTGCGCTGTGTGCAAGATGATCATTGGCATTGCGGATGAAATTATCTGCCTGCCACTGGTTTACCACTGGTTTACCAACACGTGGACCAGTGGTAGACCATCCGCTTACCATAGGTCTACCCTTGGTCCACCTGGTGGTTCATCTTACGAAAGCCAGTGGGTATAGGGGGGCGCAATGTATCTATTCATACATGAAAGCTCTATACATGCAGCTATGCATTCTGCTCGTCCAGAAGCGAAGAGATTGCGTCGGCAGATAGCACTAACATCCTGCCTGGTGGCGACGTCCTGGGCGATCAACCGAATGGCAAGTGTCTGCTTCACGGCACGCGAAGCAGTAGTATTCGCGTTGCCAAATGCAGGGTAGTTAACGTGGTCGAACTGCAACGCTCGTCACTGCCGCGGAAGCATTTATGCTCCATGATCGAAGCGGATGATCCGGCGCCCGTCTAACGTTAACGTCCGATGGAATACCCACGTGGCCAAGCGATGACGTCACGTTTCAATGTCAATTATAAACAACCTGGCCCATTCACAAAAGTGACTTGGCCCACATGCAAAATTTGGGTAGCCCACCCCCAAAAAACTTGAGAACACTTGAGCTTCGCCTTCAACAGTAGAACGCGATAGCACGATCGGTTCCCGTTCTCATCGTCTTCTCATTCGCTTCTCAGTGGACACTGCGACCGTGCCGCGAGGAAATGAACGTCTGTGCGCGCGACATAGATCGTTTGAAACTCTCCTAGAATGCATGCCTACTGCGAGTGCAGTTGCGAAGTGCCCACTGCGTCATAATTCATCATATTGCGGATCGATGAAGTATCACTGCGCGTCCGTAAGGCAATATGCGCATCTGCACGCTTTCTTGATGCTGTGACCGATTATGATGATCATTCACGCCTGAGCGCTTTGTAATAGGCGGGCCCTTAAACCACCAACTCGATGCGCAAATCACATTGTGTGACGCCTGTTGCAATTCTACCCTTTTGCCACGCAACATTTCAAGTGTTAACGGTACTCCGCGCACTTCGTGAAGCCTGTATCAGGTTTCTTCCGAAGCCGTTTCAAGCACTAAAGTGTGCCTGTGTAGTAAAGCATCTGACTGCCGCGCAAAAGACCTTGGTTCAATTCCCACTCGAAACCAAGGTTTTTATTATTTATTTGCAACTTTCTCGATGTTTCGCTCACGACCGCCGACACCGGCACCGGAATTTCGGCGACACGGGCTCTTTAGCGCTATCGCGTTAAAGTTGACTTTGCCCACCCTACTGAAACTTTCTGTATGCCACTCCGTAAGATTATCCGTAAGATTTCCGTATATGTTTCTGTAAAATTCTTACGGAAGTATATGTGAAAAAAAAATATATGGATTAGGAAACAGGGAATTATTGGAATGGCATACGGAACGTTCCTGTAGGGCTATTCGAAAATTAAGTTTACCACGTTCAGAACTAGCCCTGCACCGAAAAATATTACTAATACTAAATTCTAAAATTCTAAAAATTTTTGTAATTCAATGCATGCAAGGAGACT
Organism: Rhipicephalus sanguineus; assembly: GCF_013339695.2. Taxonomy (NCBI): domain Eukaryota; kingdom Metazoa; phylum Arthropoda; class Arachnida; order Ixodida; family Ixodidae; genus Rhipicephalus; species Rhipicephalus sanguineus. The sequence continues at coordinate 24,241,714 of NC_051177.1, read as the reverse complement.
TAAGTGCTTCCGTGGCTTTTTTTTTTTTTTTCGATACAGTCTGTAACAAGTCAAGAGGACGAACCCCTCGACAGAAGCAAGGTCGCTTTTGCAGGAGAGGCTTGCTGATTAACTGAAAGAACTTTTGACGTTTCTAGTTTTGTTTATAGATGGGCCTTGCACGACCTTAGATTCCTCTCATAGCCCCGTTCATAGGTATACTTTAATTAACAGCACTGTTTGTTCGACACTGTTATAGACCCAGAGTGCAGATGTGGCTGCAGTCATTGCCCGCATAAGGTCCATTTTGGTCAATCGAAATTATCGCTTCGTCTTTAATCGCTGACAAAACCATTAACGAAAAAACCCCGACAGATGTGTGTACCCTGGGAAGCATTGCCGAGCGTTTTGACTGTCACCCGGAGCAAAACGCCACCGAAGAAGCGTGCAACGGCAGGGGTTGCTGCTGGAGGAATGCCACGCCAGGGTCCGAGAGACCCGACATCCCGTTCTGTTTCTATCCCAAGGACTACATCGGCTACCGGGTGGAAGGTATCGCCTCGCACGACGAGGGCATTTACATTAAGTTGACCCGGCAGACACCATCTGGCATCGATGACGACGTGCAGTCGGTTGACGTCAACGTCGTCTACTACGACAGGGACACCGTCAGAATAATGGCAAGTCGGATTTCCTACACTTAAAGGGCCCCTAGACCACTCCGAGATCAAAGACGAGAGAGCGGCTTGTTTCTCGCCTTCCTTCAGGCGCTATCGCCTCTTCGCCGCTAATTTCTTCGTAAAACACGTAGACAATGTTAGCACTGAGCCCATCAGGCCCGGATTCCACGCTTTTCGGCTACACGCTGTTATCTCCGCTTGCGCAGTCGAAAACGCACAAAAGGAAGCGAAACCAGCTCATCGCTCACTATAGTCGTGCGAGACAAGGCAGAACGGGCGTGCGACTGCATGGCAAGGCAGGGTCGGAGACAATCCACAACTGATATTATCGAGAGCTCATTTCCTCGTGACGTCACGTGAACAGACTCACTAATTGTGTCGAAAAGACGGGAAACACAAGGAGAGAATAACGCGCTCGTTCTTTGTACTTTCAGATGTTTTTTAGGGGCCGTTTAGGTCCTGTTGATTTCTTTCCCTTGTGAGTGGACGTTAAAAACGTGACGGGCCCAGATTCGTGCATTGCGGTTGCGCAGGTTAAATATATAGTCTTACACGGAAAATCAGTAAGGAAAAAGCCGACACGGAGCCGTGACCTTCAAGTTCTGACTCCTGAAGCAGGAGGTCAACGGTTTCTGCGCTCTTTTTCATTAACGCATCCTTGTCTCATAGCGTAGTTGAGCTCATCATGACGCCCCAGATAGCCCAGCAAGGGCTTCTGTTCGCCATCGGGATGTTCAAGCTTCAAAACAAGCGCCGTAATAATGCACGCCGACACATCTTTCTGAACTGTGTCGAAATTTTTTATACGTTGTCTTTGTTGATCCATCTCAATGTTTCGCACAAGCTCGACAAAGAGCTACAGGTAAGGCAGTGTAGCACTGGCGCACTGGCGTAGCCATGCGCGAGAGGGGGTGTTCAAGCCCCCGAATTTTTTCAATTTTCCCATTTTGCATGTGTATTTATACACGCATATATACAAATTTATTAGAACAACAGGGAACTGAGCTATTTGGTACGTGAATCCAAACATGAATACAAACTTTTAACATTAATGCAAACGCAGACACGAAAATACATAAAGTATACTTGAAGTCCCCCCCTCCCCCCTCTTCGAAAAAAATTTCTGCCTATGCCCCTGCACTGGTGCACTTGAGCTTACGGAATGGTTGGGAATTTATTGTTAACAAGTTCTAAGAAAATTGACCCAGGCATATGTCAATACTGGTTCGAAAGACAGGGCAAAGTCCGTTGCAATTTCACTAGCGCGTTCTCTACGCACTAAGACACAAAAAATGACAAAAACAGTAACTAGACGTCAGCCGATAAGAACGTAAATTGCGCTAAGTTTAATGAGAATCGACCACCTAATTTCTTTTTTTTCAGCGAAAGAAAAGCTCGCAGAGCAAGATAACGCCGGTACGATAAAGCAATAGAAGCTAAAGAATCGATGTGCAAAAAGCGTGATAATATTCTCAAAGTGACGTATCGTCCACGTAGCGGGAATAGTTGCCCTTTGCGTGATTTTGATAGTGTCGTTCATTACTTCATTACTTGCAAAAAAAAAAAAAAGATTTTGAAAGAGACTGTGACTGAAGTAATCTTATTTTGTCTCAGCTAGCAGCACAAGCGGGTCTTTTTGTGACTTTCTGTCACAGAAAGCCCCGCTTGTGCGCTATAGTTAAACAGAAGTAGAAAGAAAAATGAGAATACCACCACATACATGTAAACTTTTTGTTATTTATTTAGATCGTTGATACAACGAGGGAGCGCTTCGTTCCCCCTTTGCCAGAAATATCTCCGAAAACATTCGAGGGGAGGAGGAACTACGTCGTCAATGCGTCAAAATGCGGTGCTATCAGCGTTCACCGCTTGGACGATCACAGCACAGCCTTGTAAGTACCTAACAGCTGCATACGAAGTGTTCCACGTAAGCGATTATAATGTGCAGAAGAAGGTGATGGATGTCAGGATCTATGTGGAAGTCGTTAGGTTTGGTATACAAATGATTTTTCTCACACGGGCAAATTTCAAACGTGTGTTCATTAACAAATTTACGAAGGGCGTGTTGAAAATGAATGATCCCGGCCAGTACACAAAGTGTATTCATATGTTAGAAATCCTTTGTTGTAGCATCATTATTTGTAAACAAGCATACAAAACGTGCGGCGAACTATGTTGGTTTTTCTTTCACCCTTTTAACCCAGGACGTACAGTCGCGCCCAATATGAGTTGCAGCATGCTGCCCGTGGTCAAAGCGGTGCCAACATTGCACGGTGGCGCCGACATAACAATCAGTGGCGTAAGCACTGTTTCAACTACTGGTATTTCCAAAACCAATTTCACATTAACCGGCGTTACAGTGTAGAGTTGGGGCTCCTTCAACCATGGCCATCGTGTTGCAACTCATATACAGCGCCGCTGTACAAGCTCTAACTGAATCAGAATACCGTGCCAATTAAGCTCCAAGTTTCAGTTTCTTTCCAGGACGATGGAATACTGTAAGAACTTGAAATCAGTTTTTAAGTTTGCACGTTTCCTTTCACTTTTCTCAGTGTGGTGATATTAGCGAACTATTAGTGTTGCAAGCGTCAGTGTTACGTTGAGAAGGTGAACACGTGTCAAAGAACCATAGAGTTCCCCTATAGAAAATGCATTCATTCATTTATAAAACTAGCATATATTTCTAGCAATATCTTAGTGCCATATTCTTGCGCATGTTAACTACGCAAAGAAAGCAAAAAGGGCTGCTTTACCGCTATGCTTGTCACTCATTCACCAGGTTCAATACAAACCTTTCGCGGCTTGTGTTCACGGACTACTTCCTACAGTTGTCGACGCTGATGCCCACTGATGTTGTCTACGGTCTTGGAGAGCAGTGGACAGCTCTGCGACGCAGTGTCGACTGGAAACGCTACTACTTATTCACCCGGGACGGCTCGCCCAGGGTAAGCAGCACTAACGATGAGCGGCGGTTATTAAGGCAAAAGCCTCATATGTCTCTTACGAATGTGACCTTGAGCGAAAAGCCAGTGTCGACTCGGTATCATATCAAAAAAACAAAAAAACAAAGCGAGCGAACGAGCTGATCGTTCACTTCGCGAGAGCGTGAAACCGAGGCGATTAAGAAGAAAATGAAGAAGGCGATCCCCTGCGCAGCAGACACCAACAACGTCATGGAAGGGTTCCGCGGAGAGGCGCCGGCCGCTTGGAGTAATATGTATATATTGTGTATATATATATATATATATATATATATATATATATATATATATATATATATATATATATATATATATATATATGGTAGGCCAAAGAGGTGTGCAACGCCAGAGGAGGCTCGACAAGCATGAAATGAGGGCAGACAAACCAAACGGCTCTTCGAATTCCGACGGGACTTCTCAGTCTTTAATGCATCGTCAGTCAGGCTATCGCCTTCCCGTCGTATTAGCAATAGCGTAAGAGACCCTCGGAGTTTCGTTTTCGGGCGTCTAAAACAAAAAACATTTTGTCTCATCGCAAAGACTTCGCGGCCACAAATCAACAACGGCGTGAGCTGAAAACGAGCATGCACCTAAACGAGCAAAAAGAAATTCTAACAATCTTGAACTGATGAGTTAGGTTTTCACAAATAAGATGAGTATACTTCATGCTTGTACTGTATCCCACCTCATCCTCTACAGCCGAACATCAACCTTTATGGAGCGCATCCATTCTATGTTGCTCTGGAAAATGGTGGATCAAGCCATGGCGTATACCTTCACAACAGCAATTTCATCGGTAAGCGATCCTGAAGGTTATTTTTCCATTGTTGAACACTAGTCTACTTATTTCACGGCGTAAATAAACGATATGCTCAAGAGGCAATGAGAATAAAGTGAACGCACACAAGCACTACTTTCTAAAAATGTCGTTTGAAAAAGGTAACTACTATATGCACAATTCTATACATGGTACGCACGTCAGATCACAAACGTCTCCAACGTCGTCAGTATCTTTTCTGCATGCTTTTGTTTCACAATCAGAAGAACAATGAACGCGACGGCATCACCTGCGAGTTTTTTTTACCATTTGGAGCATTGTTGCTGGCGCCTCGGTCCTTAATTAGTCGACTCCTATGCCATCTTCGTGTGGCTCGCGAAGCACAACACTGCGCGGTCTCATGCAATTGAAGCGCGCACACCCTCCAGAGGTCCTGCTGCAGCCCGCACCGGCAGCCACGTTCCGCAGCCTGGGTGGCGTACTTGACTTCTTCGTGTTCACGGGCCCCACGCCCGGACACGTGGTGCAGCAGTACAAGAGCGTGGTGGGCTTCCCCGCTATGCCTCCGTACTGGGCCCTCGGCTTTCACCTCTGTCGCTACGGCTACCGCACGCTGAACAGGACCCGGGAAGTGATGGAGAATAACATCCAAGCCGGCATACCTCTGGTGAGGACCGCGAAACTTCTCCGAGAGCAGGGCCGGTTGGTTTAAACCATGTGTGCTTTACTCGGATTCGCTCTCCACAGGAAACAATGGTTAAAAATAGAGTGAAAAATGCCGCATGAAAGGACATGTGCAAGTACATCCTAGATTGTGGCTTGTAAACTCGTTTTTAAATCCTCGAATGTGCGCGAAGATTGCATGCCTGATTTGTCCATGTAAATTTACACAGAAGAAGCTGTCGTGGTATCACAACGTTAGTTGATACGTTGCTTAGTGGCATGAAAGAGATAATTGACAACCAACTGTTTGTGGCACGAATCCACAAGGAAATACGTACGGATTTCTCTGAAAGGAAGACTTCTAGTTGAAGAAAAATTCGTCCTGGTCCTTGCGGGATTTCGCAGAACTAATTTTCAATATTCTGTGTCCATGCGCTTCGAGTTGTTGACTAATTCGCCCTCGCGCTGCCAATTGCTGACATCCTGGTTAGATCAATTGGTACAGCGACCGCCCCGGAAAGGCGTTGGTCCCGGGTTCGATCCCCGCACCAGGACACATTCTTCTTCAACTACAAGATTTCCTTGTGGCTTCGTGCCACATTTGTGTAGATGTCAATCATAGACCTTGCGCCACCTTGCAGGATTCCGCAGAACTCATTTGCATTGTTCTTTAGAGGTTTGTTCCGCGGCCATCTTGTATGCGCACTCGATAACTAGTGCCAATTCTTCGGTGATTTCACGAACTGCTTGTGCCCACAGTGCCGTACTACTTAATTGGAGGCACCGAAGTAAAGGAGATAGCTGCTTAGCCTATAGGCGTTCTCATCGCAGTTAAAAGGGACGGTATTGAACTTCTGCGCATACGTAGAGATTCAACGAGCACCACAATCACGTCAGTCACCAATCAATTGTTGCGATAAGTCCAGAAGCTGTATCAGGCTATCGGGACGGAGATCCAGCGAGAGTTGAATTCTTGCAGAACAAATTGCCCAGTAGTCTTGTGTTTGTTTATCGCTTCTGATACAGGACGTTCAGTGGAACGATATCGACTACATGAAAAATTGGAATGATTTCACCTACGACAAGCATACCTACGCTGGTCTTCCAGACTTCGTCGCAAAAGTCCACGAGGGAGGGCGTCACTACGTCATGATTTTCGTGAGTTCTTTCACGGGGCGTTTCGTTATAAGAAAGCGAGCACCTCGTTTCTTTTTATTTGTTAACTTCTTCTACGCAGCTTTCGGTTAGAGAGTCTATCTTAATAAAGCAAAGAGCCAACAGAAGCTTAGCTACATGGTAGCTGTGATTGACACTGATGCACCTCGACCTCTTCCCATGCAAATCGCAGGACCCGGGCGTGAGCGGAAGCGAAATGCCCGGCACCTATCCACCGTTTGACGAGGGACTTGAGATGGACGTTTTCGTTAAAAACGTGACAGGTGGAATTGTGTACGCCAAGGTAAGCTTGCATAAAGTGTACTAGAACAATTTAAAAAGTACGGTACAGCGCGACCGGCATACCGGCAACGTGAAGGTGTTCACCTCCTTCACGTTTGTCTGTATTGTTTTAATTGGCATAATGTAAAAGATGTTGGCGGCTACTCCTTAGCCCTTGAGTGGAGATCGATCATACAACGTAGAAATAACATACAGCAGTACATGTAAAATAAGCATAAGAAGTTTGCCTCTTGCCTAATGAAACATTTATTCATTCTATTTTTATTTCATTTTATGTGTGTGTGGGGCGGATGCCCGTCTGTATGAATCTCATTGGCTGCTCACGGACTGTTCAAAGTGAGCAGCCAATGAGAGAAGGGCGGAAGACCTTGCTTCCCTGTGCGGGGCGGCCGTGCGGCTTGAGCCTGAGCTGGCCTTATCTCGCTTGTAGCAGCACGAGTGCTCGAGGATCACAACCACCACCGCCACGACCTTCGAACGTCACGTTACAGTATATGGAGTACTCGTACAAAACGTTAAGTACAAAGGGGAGCGCGTATTAGCATAGAAGGATGTCAAACAACAATGCGGAAATCCACATTTTTATGGTACTGTACGTTACACTGCGCATTATGCAGAAAGTGACAAATGTCCGATACCACGTTCAAAAGTAGCGCATCACGGAAGCCACAGAGTATGTCACTGCCGTTGGTTTTACTAGTGAACGGGAGCATATCTTTGCAGCCACTTATCCTTACTTGTACCAACATAACCGCCACGCCCAGTACTGTTGCTTCAGGGAGTCAAACCTATCGGAGAATATATCAGTAATGATCGGAACCAAGATGAAGTTCCAAAACTTACGCATCAGGGGCGTAGCCAAGGGGGGTGTTAAGGGGGTTCAACCCCCCCCCCCCCGAAATTTTTCAATTTTGCATGTGATATATACACGCACACATACAAACGCACGCACGAACATACATAAAGTATGGTTGAACCCCCCCCCCCCTAAAAACATTTCTGGCTACGCCCCTGTTGCGCATGTCGTGGCACACGGGTCCTCATTTACGTCAAACTACAACGGTGACAGGTCTGTCATTTAGCGCCTACCCCGCTGTACTCCGACAAAAGCCAAATATGTGCGCACATACATGTGTGCGATGTTTGGAACCAGCTAATTGACATGGTACTGCAGGTGTGGAACAATGTGAGCACCGTGTTCCCTGACTTCACGCATCCCAACTCTTCTCGTTACTGGACGCGACAGTTTCGAAGATTCCACGACGCTGTGCCTTTCGACGGAGCCTGGATTGTAAGCCCTCGAACTTTCTTTGGTGCCGCGTAATATAGTGCTGTGACCGCCAATTAGAGTACGTGTGTACGGACAGCTGGGTGCCGAAAAGATGCGACACGGTTCAAGCAGCTGTTGTCACTGCTTGTTGCTTTGCACTTGAAAGCCCGAACAGCAATCTGAAAGCAGTCTGGGCCCGTATTCACAAAAACGGCGTATGCTAAAATTTTTTATTAGAGAATACTTCAGCCAATTGTGATTTCAGACCTATCATTAGCGAAGCCGGCTGACCATTAGGAAAACGCACTTACGAAAGAGAGTTTTGTGAATTCGGCCCCTCACGTGTGCCTGTAAAAGTGAAAACTAAAATTGAAGTCTTGATAGGATGCCACGCTGAATAGATGGACTTTCCGATGAAATATAACACGATAAAATTTATACGAGTCAATAATTTTTCATCGTATGGTTGATTGTACTAAGCTAGAAATGCTAGCGCACGAGAAAATTCAGTCTGGCAACCACCTGTAAAGCATGGCACGTATTTTCGTTAGAAAACGGTGCTGAAAGCCTTCGACGAAAAGTCAGTGATAACAAGAAATAAAAAAGGAAAACAAACGACATTGCTATAATCAACCTTTGCTACGTGATATAATATCCGAATTTTACAGAGCATGCAACGGAAATAATTTTATTTTTACCCCCAGTCATGATACGCCGTTCTGCAGCGATTCCCGAATGTAAGGTTTCGGCATTGTTAAAAACATTTCCAAAGAGTAACTGGCGCCATCATATGGAAGAGTGAGTTGGCACGCGTTGCATCTCGCGGGCATGTAGCGCGTAGGCAAGATAACCGCTGGTCATTAAGAGTAAGAGACCGGATTCCAAGAGAAGGCAAACGCGCGAGGGGGGGGGGGGGGCAGGAAGTTTGATGGGCAGACGAGATTAAGAAGTTTGCGGGGATAACGTGGCCGCAGCAAGCACAGGACCGGGTCGATTGACAAAACATTGGAGAGATATTTTCCCTGCAGGTGGCTAAGCTGGGATGATGATGATGATGATGATGATGATGATGATGATGCATGTCGCAGGACATGAACGAGCCGTCGAACTTCTACAATGGCCACAAGGACGGATGCCCGCGCGACCAGAAAGTAGAGCGGCCACCTTACGTCCCGGGACACGATCCCCTGTGCAGTCGCACGTTGTGCATGAGTGACCTGCACTACGCCTCTTCACACTACAACTTGCACAGCGTCTACTCACAGCTCGAAGCAAGGGCCACTTACCGGTGAGATGTTTAACATTCAGCGCAGATGCGCCAATAAGAGGAGATAATCGCTTGATACTACGATATGCACAGTCCGTATACGTGGCTGGGTGGGTGCTTATTTGCAGTGGCTTACCATATTGCATGCTGTGTGGTTACCATACACACTGCAACCTTTTATGATTTTCATCATTTCCTATGAGATTGGCAGGGCTCCGAGAAGGTGGACTGAGAAAGTGTAGAGGATGTCAGGTGGCGGTGAGGCCAACGGTGGAGAGGCTCCACGATTGTGGTCCTTTCCGCTCGCTATGGGGAGCGATTTTCATAAGACGCAAATTGCAGGAAAATATATAAAGCAAACACGACGTGAAATAAACTATCCGTGCTTGCCTCATGGGCGGTTGGTGAGCGCAATTGACGTCGAAAATAGAATCAATTGCCTTTTGGCTTCATTCGGCTGGCGACGGGAGAGACCAGTGACGCGATCTCGCTCACTGAACAGATATTCCACCAATATGACCTGAGGCAGGGTGGAGTGTAAATTGTCCATTAGCTCAGCTGTGCATCTACATTTCTGAGGTATTTTGTTTGTGTCATGTTGAATACGTAGGCCATAAAGATATGATCACTCATGAGCATAAAGCATCTCTCCTTTCTTTACTGCGTCTCGGGTTTTCAGGGCCTTGGTCGAGATCCGCCAGAAGCGTCCCTTCATTATTTCGCGTGCCACCTCGCCAGGCCAAGGTGTCTGGAGCGGTCATTGGTCGGGAGACATCTTGTCCAGCTGGGAAGATATGAGGCTCAGCATTCCTAGTACGTATTACGAATTACCTGCATTGTTCAGAATTACCTGTCTTGTTCAGAAGGCAGCCGCGCGCATGAGCTGAGCCTTGTTCTTCAAGGAAGCAAAGTTCCGTAGTCTCTAAACATCGCAAGAGCCCGCTTTTTTGTCACAGCAATGTGAATCGGATTTGTGGACATTTGGTAAAAAAAAAAAAACACCCCTTATATCGCAATGGATATGCTCAGGCGGAACAATCACCCACATGCATATACCTATACGATATTCTAACTCCGCCTACTGCGACACCATAATAAATTTACGAACTAGTGCGATATTATTTGACGGATGCGGTGGAATGCCGTCGTCGACAATTGATTGTTAGCACGGGCATGTTATAAATGTAGCCACAAAAGCATTTCGCGGCTCTGTCATCTATACCCACACCCATGAAAGTGGTTCTAGAAATGTGTTTTTCCAAAAGTGACGAACCATTCGTACAAAAAGATCACGGTCTTATACCCGCAAGCTTATACCCGCAAAACAGTCATGCAAACGGGGGAAGCCACTGTGGTACCGCTTTGATTATTTCAATGCGTGCATCCGCTTCAGGGTCAGTCTGTGCTTCAACATGTATAAGGGCCCCATCAGTGACTGCGTATTTAGTTGAAGCAAAACAATTTAGTTATAAAAATAATAGCATGCATAATGGCAGGGAGTAGTAAATTAGGTGTAATTGCATAACGCGTCGCACAAAAGCGTTATGCTCGTGTTTTCTTCGCAGATTTCCTCAGTTTCGGTATGTACGGCATACCTCTGGCAGGTGCGGACATATGCGGTTTTGCGGGCAACACCACCGTGGAACTATGCGCCCGCTGGCAAGTTCTGGGAGCCTTCTATCCATTCTCGAGAAATCACAACAATTTAAATGGCAAGGTGTGCACAAATTTCCGTTCACCTCATATTTACGCACCTGCCGCGGGAACCTTAGGTACGGCGTTGCACTGCGGTCAAATGCCGGTCAAATGCCGGTCAAATGTGGTTGCAATTCGAAAGGAGAGAGAGAGAGCTCTTTAATCAAGAACAGAGAATTCTACCGACGTATATCAAGGTACCTACATGCTACTCTGTATAGGGGTAAGGAGACTGAGGACAGAAAGGAGGAGGGCAGGAAAAGAAAAAGGCGAAGCTTGCACTAAGCCGCAGAAGCCCTGAAACAGCGAAACTCTGAAGACTAATCTGGTTGCTTCTAGGCTGTTTCTAGGCCTTAGCTAGGTGATGAGGGTTGTTTCTAGATTGCTTCTGTCGTTGCTAGGCTTTATCTAGGTGATGCTAGCTTGTTTCTACGTTGATTCTCAGCGCAGAGAGGTTCGAGTTAAACCACACACAGTCACAGACACGACACGGATGTCCAAACTCCATAGACAGAAACTCGCGTTGAAACCAAGCGCTCGCATCTCTCATAGATCTACGGGCACGTCGTCGTTGGCGTAGGCCTTCCGTCACTTCGGGGTCTTCTCGCAGCCGCTGTTGCCTTTCCCGTTCCCTATAGTGTTGGGCTAACTGTTGCCTTATTCTTTTTTAGTGGACCAGTGGTGAGTAGTGGTATTTACCCAATTTTTGTGGCATATAGATATATAAGCCGCACAAATTACGGCTGCCTTAAACAGCTTCGCTGGTAAAAGAGAACATTGTGATCTTGGTATGTGAAGTAAAATGCGAAAACGCTCGTGTACTTACATTTATGTTCGCGTTAAAAGAAACACTAGGAGGTAAGAATTAATCAGCAGTTCCCCATGACGCCATGCCCAAAATTCGTTCATTGGATTCACGTGCGGTGCACACCTCAATTGATGCCTGCGCACCCAACCTTGCGCGATGTCTATATCGTGCTTTTCAAATAGACTGCGCTTGCAGAATCTTCAGGGTGTGCCAATTCAAGTGATCGACCACGATTGTGTGCCGTAGTTGTTTTAGAACACGGCAAGGTGCTGAGATAAAAAAAAAATGTTAACAATCCTTAGAGATCGATCAAGTGACCATGCCTAACTGAATGCGCTTCAGCGCCGTTGTGTTGATGACTGTGAGTTTGTTGACATTGCCAATACGTTTTGTTCTTCACATTACCGCAGGACCAAGATCCGTACAGTATGGGACCTGAGGTGGTTCTAGCCACCAAGAATGCCCTGATTGCCCGCTACGCATTGCTGCCCTATCTGTACACACTTTTTTACCGGAGCCACGTCTACGGAGACACTGTAGCCAGGGCACTTTTCTTTGAGTGGGTGCACACAACTATTCATACACTCTAAATAGGCACTATGAATGTGCAAGTTTCTTTCTGATAACTACCCAATTATCTTAACATGTCTCGCGCTGTGGAGCCAGTATGTTCTGTTTGATTTGCATCTTTCATCAGTGTATATATATATATATATATAACTCAAAAGAAAGTTCTGAAGGTCCGGTGCACATGTAGTCGAAGAAATGAAAGAGCACACTTACAAAGATTGCATATTTTTACTCACTTACGTTTCGGCCGTCGCACGGCCTTCGTCAGAAGGCCGCTTCCTCGATCATTTTCGATGTTACCTTGAAATTCGATGGCGAATACCTCGAGCTACGTGCAGCTTTTGTGATTTCTAAAAAATAAGTATGCCATAAATCGGCACGCCCTACAACTTTTGTAATATAAACACCTGCCCTCAAGTCAATAATTAAAAAAGTTCATTAGCCAGTTTTTGTTAAAGGGACACTAAAGGCAAAAGTCGACGTTGATTGTTGAAATAGCGGTCCAGAAACCCCGTAGTGCTGCTTGTGTGCCAAGGAAGTGCTTATTTTGAAATAAAATGACGTTTTAGTGGTTCGCATCGCGTTAGCGCACTTCAAATCACCTGCCTGAAGGCGGTCTTTCTCACGTCACTGTTGCAGTGCCCAACGTTGCCCGCCTTTATTGCGCGGCGGCGCACACTGGCGGCGTGCACCATTCGGGAATCCGGCAACATCACATGCATGCGGCATTTTGTCGAACTTTCTGTCAGAGCGACTTTCACGAGCGCGTAAAACACACGCGGCAGTACGCGATGACCGAAACTACCACTGAGACGCGACCGCGTGAGCGAAGCAGGGTGCCGGGCGAAGCGCAGTTCGGCGAAAACGGAACCTTTGAACCACACGCGCGGTTCCCCATGGCAACGTCAAAGAGGCTCTTTTTTCCATGAATCAAACAGAAACGAACAAGCAGCAGTGTATTACGTCTCTTGATGCACGGAAGGTTCTTTCTTATTGCTGCTAGTTTGATTACGAGTGCTTAATTGTAGTCGGACTCTCTCACGTCATCGGGATCATTTCCAAAATGTCCCGCTCGTGGCGCTCATCGTGTGATACATTTAGCTTAATTTCTCGGTAAGGAGGGCACTGCTGTTGATAACACTGCCGTTTTAGACGTTGTCATACATTGCGCTTTCACTCTGACATAAATTGCTTTTTGCCTTTAGTGTCCCTTTAATAAGTGCCAACAGTGTCAATTTAACTGCAGAAAAGTATTTCTTCCTCGACGTGGAGTTCGTGTGCGAAAACGACAGGAGCCTTACTGTCATAGATGTTTTATGAAAAAATCTGTATTGTCTAAAAAAAGCACCCTGTATATTTTGTATATATTAACGTGCACCTGTGCTACTACGCAATTCCAGGCGACACCACACTACTCTTTTGTGTATATATTGAATCTGAAGCCTCTTCCCGAATGAAACCAAAGTAAAAAAAATTCTGCCAATTAAGGCGAGAGTGAAGTTCAACGAGTTTGCAATAGATGGAAGCCCTTAATTTTCAACAAAGGGGCCACTGTGCATTTCTCGCCAAATCGCGTCACACAGCTTTACGACAACAGGTGAACAAAATTTTCAAGATGTCAAGCAGTTCCTTAGATCAGCTGACTTTGAGCAATGTGATACACAACAGTCATTACGAGAGCTATTTACTCTGGCGATTTCGAACCTTCACAGGTTTCCAGAAGACCCCCGTACACACGACATCGACGAACAGTTCATGTGGGGATCGGCGTTGCTCATATCGCCGGCTCTCCACCAGGTGAGCTCCTATTGGTGGAAGATTCAATGAAATAAGTTACGCGATTCATGGTGGATTCAACAGAAAGCATTCAAAAGGACGCCCTAGTTTGCAGCCAAACACGCAGAGTGCTAAATATCGAATGCAAATCCGAAGAGGAGTGGAGGATTGCGCAGCTTGTTATCTCTTCCTGCATTCTTGAGAACTATGATTCGTATTGACTGATGCGCACAATTGTGGAGCTGCCATTTAGCTGTTGCACGTACGAAATGCTAGCACAAGAAGGGAAGGAACGGGAGAGAAAGGAAAGGCAGGGATGTTAACCACTGGTATACTACCCTATACTGGGAAAAGGGAGGGCGAGGTTTAAAGATAGAGAGAGAGAGGGGGGGGGAGCACGCAAGAACATGCTTATTGTTCCTCCTTATAGTGCCCCTCTGAATTGACCCGCCCTTGTTGTCCAGTGGTTACGGTGCTCGACTGCTGACCCGAAGGTCGCGGGATCGAATCCCGGCCGCAGCGGCCGCATTTCAATGGAGGCGAAATGCTAGAGGTCCGTGTACTTAAATTTAGGTGCACGGTGACAAACAACAGATGTGTGAAATTTCCGGGAGCCCTCCATTAAGGCGTCCCTCATATTCATGTCGTGGTTTTGGGACGGTGTTTTTATTATTATTTCTGAAGACTGTCTGTGTTGTATTGTATTTTTTTTTTGCGTGCACCTGCACAAAGATCTTACTGTTGATCCTGGGCACGTTAAATAAATGATTGATTATTATTATTATTATTATTATTATTATTATTATTATTATTATTATTATTATTATTATTATTATTATTATTATTATTATTATTATTATTATTATTATTATTATTATTATCTGAGTTAGTTGCTTGCATGCTGTCGACGTCATCGTTAATTGTTCGATTCGGGCAATTGCAATATTGATGTCTCTGTCAGCTGTAGCGTTTAAATGAGTAGCAGGCGCAATGTATACACAGAAACGCTTCCTAAAGGACTCGCTTCTGAGACGCAGGGGCAAACAAAGGTGGAGGCCTTCGTTCCGCGGGGAACATGGTACGATATATACGACGGTCGACGCTTCGAGCAACCCACGGGCGGCTACCACTATTTCCCGGCGCCCATTGACAAGGCGAACATCCTAGTGCACGGGGGCCACATCGTGCCGATGCAGGAGCCGGCTGCTACCACCACAATGAGGTCAGCGATAATAGGCAGTAACATATATGTGCTGTGGATGTGAGGCCGGACTGTATCAAACTTCTGTTTATCAATCATTGGACATCGCTTCGCACTAAAAGTGTTTCTGGGCTCAGCAGCCCGTGTATACAAAAAAAAAGAAAAAGGACCCCCGCTCGCGGGGAAGCCAAGGTTGGACTAGCTGTGGCACTGAGTGAGGTATACACAAAACAAATCTGTCATTGCTGTGATCAAAATATGGAAGTTTACTAAGCTTGAGCGTTGGTCTGTAGCTGGTGCACAAATTCGACGTTTCACAGCGCAGGGAACGAGGACGACAAAATACAGCCCCTAATTTAGGGCTACTAAAGTATGACAAGTTGGGGGGGGGGGGGCATAAACGCCCCCACCCTCCACCCTAACTTAGCTGACGCATCGGCTTTCCTTCCCCGTAATGGTTCGCCTTCTTTTTCCCAAACTGCCAGTCTTCTCAATAATCGTTGCTATCCTGACTTCTGGCGGCCGCGCGATCTCAAGAATCGCTCATTTTTTTGCCTGTCGTAGTAATTTCAAAGTTTCCCAACAACGTGAAATGGCGTGTATGTTGAATTCAACATTTTCTCACACCCCGCAGCCGCACGAATCCGATATGGCTCTTTGTGGCACCACATAACCGGAAGGCCCAAGGCACCCTGTACTGGGACGACGGAGAATCTCTTGGTGCGTCTTATTATTAATATTTTCTTATATTACTGACAGATGTGCATGCCTTTTCTATTTTTCCCGTTTATTTGTATCACGACTTACACAATGTGTCGCTTGTTACTCTTCTAGATGCTGTACAGGAGCAGAAGTACAGCATGTTCAACTTTACCTTGGCAGAGGTAAGCATTAAAGCACTGTCGTAATGAAAAACTTACTGCATATATTTTCCTCATATAGCTTAAATATTCCAAAAGCAATTATCTGCCCCGAAATTTGCGGTGGCTCCCGCAGTAGCCTTGTAGCTTAAGGAGTACAGAGAGATGAGTGAAGGAGAAAACTTGCTGGAAGTGACGTCATGATATAGGAGCGTAGCTTTGGTTTTACTATACAACGTGCTCAAGGCTGTCGCTATGACGACGCCGTCACGCCCTTGGCAAAACATTATAGTCTTGGTGTGATTATACACCTACTACAACGCGCGACTTGAAATGCGAACATTTTTGGTCGTAAAAAGTAAATGCGTAGTAAATAGTAAATGCGTAAAAAGTATCCGCGCTGATAACGTTTACCGTATTTAACCACGCTCTCAATTTTTTTTTTCAGGATGTATTGACCGTAAGGCACGTGAAGAGAGGCAGTGACGTCACGCTGATATTGGGCGGGGCCATCGTGACCGGCGTAGAGGCGCGACCTGATAGGGTCGCCATTGTTGGCGGGCGTCCTCTCACATTTTCTTACTCACATACTCAGCAGGTAAGACGCCCCAGAAATTGTACGTTGTTGCATTGTAGTGTTTTATACATCAGAGCTTAATGGTACTATTTCAGAGGTATAACAATATATTCAGAAGTTCGGATAACGTCAACGGAATCAACTGTACCGCCGCGAGAGACAAACAGAACATTCCCGCATTAAAGAAATGTCGTGATGGTGAGGCGCTAAAAGAAACGGAGACTTATGAAGAACACAGGCCACAGCGCTTCACCATCATGAATGTATACCAACACGCCCAACTGGCAGTTATTCTAAAGAAATGTCGGTTCAATGCTTTTAAAAAGCATGGTATATATTTCTGGTGCTGGTACGCCTAAGAGATATGTGCGTGTAGGCGCCGTAGCAGGCACAAAAAAGACAGTGTGGACGGTGCCGTGCGTGCATGAAATCATGGAGTGGCTGCTAGCATGCGCATGCGCTAACTTTCTATCATCATCATCAATCTGACTACGCCCACTGCAGGGCAAAGGCCTGTTCCATGCTTCGCCAACCAAAGCGGTCCTGTGCTTGCTGCGGCCACGTCATATCCGCAAACTTATTAATCTCATCTGCCCGCCTAACCTTCGGTCTCTCCCTCGCGCGTTTGCCTTCTATTTGAATCCAGTCTGCTACTCCTAATGACCAGCGGTTATCTTGCCTACGTGCTAAATGCCCTGCCCATTTCCATTTATTTTTCTTGATTTCAACTAAGATGTCCTTAACACCCGTTTGTTCCCTGACCCACTCTGCTCTCTTCTTGTCCCTTAAGGTTACCCCTATCATTTTCCTTTCCATTGCTCGTTGCGTAGTCCTCAATTTAAGTTTAACCCTCTTTGCAAGCCTCCAGGTTTCTGCTCCGCAGGCATATACCGGTGAGATGCGGCTGTTATACACCTTCCTCTTGAGGTACAGTGGCAAACTACCATTCATGATTTCAGAACGCTAGCCGAATGTGCCCCACCCCATTCTTATTCTAGTTACTTCAGTCCCATGGTTCGGCTCCGCGGTCACTTGTCCTAAGTAGACGTATTCCTTTACAATTTCCAGTGCCTCGCTACCTATCGCAAAGCGCTGTTCTCTTCCGAGACTGTTGCACATGACTTTAGTTTTCTGCATATCAATTTTCAGACCTACCGTTCTGCTTTCCTTGTCCAATTCAGTAATCATGAGTTGAAATTCGTCCCCTAATTTGCTCATCAATGCAATGTCATCAGCTAATCGCAAGTTATTAAGGTACTCTCCATTAACTCGTATTCCTAACTCTTCCCAATCTAGGGCTCTGAAAGCCTCCTGTAAGCACGCGGTGAATATAGTGCCACGTGCGTTTCTTTATCAGTTTTGCTGTATTCGGTTTTCGCCCACAAAGACTGTCAGCAACGCTCAGCGTGAACCGCGCCTCATTGTTCGAGAACCTTCGCGATCATTGTAGATCGTTTTGTTAAGATTGCGCGCAAGACGCGCACACTCGAGCTTATTCTAGAATTTGCGCGACAGCCAGCGATAACGCTGGAATATTCGACGGCACATGTTTAAATGCCGACGCGCTTCACCGCTTGTCAGTTGATCGACGGTCGACGCTCTGTTCGCCGCTATCAGTGCATACAGTGTGTATTGCTGTAAATTACCTTTCCGTTTCTCGGCCACAAGTTCGGCCAAATAAAGACTTTCATCTCGGACACGTCGCCTGCGGTCTTCGTCCACGTCACGACCTCGTGACAGTAGTATTGGGGGGTCGTGTCTCCCTGCCTTACACCCTGCAGCGATGACGTAGAGGTAGAGCATCAGCCTTGCATGCAAGAGGTCCGTGGTTCGAATCCCGGTGCCGCGCAATTCCCCACCGGATTACAAAAAAAAAAAAAATTCGCGTGATGATGGAATTGCATAAAGAGGCCTAGGTGCGGCCTCACCAGTGGCCACAGCCGGCAATGCACTCCGTCAAAGAAGGATTGGCCGCCCTCGCGCAGTATTTGGCCACTACTTCCCACTGTGGATCGTTGTATCGGTCATTTGTAATGTTTTTTGTTCAGACAGGGTTTCACATTTCCCATATAGGATTTCAGTTTGTGAGAAATGATGTCCAAACCAGTTTTCAAAGCGCTCATCACTGCCAACAAAAGCCGCTACGCCTCTTTTGAAGCGTGTATCTTTCCTCGTCATCACACAGCGCATTCACCTGGGCCCGTATTCACAAAAACGTGTTATGCTAAAAATTTCCGTATGAGAATACTTCAGCCAATCACGACGCGGGGCATGTCATTAGTGAAGTCGGTTGACCAATGGGAAAACGCACTTACGGAAATAAGCTTTGTCTGACGAAGAAAAGTGTCTGTCAGAAGCGTGGCTTCAGGCTGGGTAAAACTTGCTGCTGGGCGAGTTGGTTCATACTTGCAAGGAAAAGATGGATGCGCGCAAAGTATAGACAAGGACGCAGAAGACACGGACGAGCTGATTTTGCTCTCGTCCATGTCTTCTGCGTCCTTGTATATAGTTTGCACGCATCCATCTTTTTCAGGCTGAGATTTCTATTGTTCACCCACTTGTGATCAACGCAAGTATTCAATGGAATACTTGAAATGATCAGTTCACCGTAAGCACCAAGATGCAACATGCGATTACGGGCGCACCTGTCAACCTGCATGGCTGCACTCAAATATGGCATGAATAATGTGAAAATCCTGTCGCGTACGTCGTCGAACCCTTTCCTCCAGACACGTGTGGCATATACCCGTTTACCACGGGCCGCGGTGTACGGGTATGCGCCACAGGTGATTGACAGTTTATATCTACCCAGGAACGGCGAGAACAGACATAGATGAAAAAATCCGTAAACAGGGGGTGGGTGCTCGAGCCGACGTTTCGACAAGTGGACTTGTCTTCTTCAAGGCTGGTACTGATTTCCTTAGCTATCGTGTGTATATGCTTCGTGCCCTCTCCAAAGTACTCCAGAGTACTATAACACGAAGCATATACACACGATAGCTAAGGAAATCAGTTCCAGCCTTGAAGAAGACAAGTCCACTTGTCGAAACGTCGGCTCGAGCACCCACCCCCTGTTTACGGATTTTTTCACCGCAAGCTTCCATCTTCCATTTCCTGCCGTTTTTTTGGAGAACAGACATAGGTAATTTAAATGCGAGAGCGTTAAGAGAAACCGACAGCATTAACCCGACGAATGCAAAGGATAAAAATGAGCATCTCAACAGGAATCAAACCCAGAGATGCTGCGTGGCAGTTAGGTACTCTACCACAGAGCCACGCCAGGTCTAGAAACTGCTCTGGAAAAACACCCTCTGCACGTGTAATGCCGGTACAACGTCAATTGTGGTTGTGGTGCTGGCTATCTAATTTTATAACAAAGGCTCCGCTTTCATAGCAGTCTAATAAACATTACATTTGTATTGCTATGATTCAGCAAGCTATATTCAAGCGTTCCTCGACCCCGGAGGAATACGCTAGCGAAATTTACGTATAATATTCACATCATCGCACCGTAAAGGGCACTTCGTTTCGATAATACTGACGTATGTGCTGTAACGTGAGGGCTGACATAACGCCGCGCCATAAGTTACCCCTTAAACGCCAGTGTTGTCGATGTGCCTGGTAAGCCCACGATGTGCACACAGCTACTACACTTACAAAAACATGTCGATCCACCTCGTAACGCTTGGCTCGAAGCCAAAAAATGCAGCACAGAACTACTTGTCGACGGCTTCGCATGAAACCGATTCCCGCAAGGCGTGGGATTTGCCGAATTTTTATTTTTCAGATCAGAAAATTCCATAACATTTCTAAGTAATTATTACTATGCCAAATATGGGAGCTTTTTGAGATATGTCTCGTTAATTTGGAAACACTTTTTTGCTCATTTTTTTTAGATGCTGAGAATTTTCGACGTCGCCCAACCTATGGACGAAGACTTCAGCATTGCATGGTCCACGGAAATTTAAGAACAAGATACACATAACTGTGCCATTCACTTGCTTTCTAATATATACATTCTGCCTAAATGAACGAGGAATAAAAAGAAACTGCCGTGTTCTCACTTTGACAGTATTAGAGATTAGAGCACGTCTTGCACGTCGTAAGTACCATCAGTTTTTTTTGGTTTTTTTTTTTTTTCATATAGACAAGCTGCCGAATTTTGAACGCGTGCTATGAGCATAGGCGTGCGCGGGAGGGGGGGGGGGCAGCCCCCCCCCCCCTTTCTGCGCACTCAGTTTGAAGGATTAAGGAAAATATTTAAAGATAATTAATGCACGCTCTTGCTTTCTAATGTAGTCTTGTAATCTGATACGACTTCTTCACCACCATGCAACTGAGAAACAACACAGCATACCGTATCAGTGGATACCGGGTCATTGTGGTATATACGGTAACAACGACCATGCAGATGTGGCACCTGATCTGCACATGACGGTGCCCACTGAACCAACG
Organism: Rhipicephalus sanguineus; assembly: GCF_013339695.2. NCBI lineage: Eukaryota > Metazoa > Arthropoda > Arachnida > Ixodida > Ixodidae > Rhipicephalus > Rhipicephalus sanguineus. The sequence goes on along the minus strand of NC_051177.1, from coordinate 24,220,696 downwards.
CAGCTACAGGGCTTCGTTCACTGGTACGTGAACTCACACTTGCACAGTAGAACTTGGCGGAATTTACCAACGATCGTCTACGCAACTTCAATTGCAATCTCGGCTTCGTCTTCCGTCAGGATTATCCCGAGCTGAGGAGACGCTTCTGTGCCGCCTGTGGCTGGCGCGGCCTTCACGAATGCCCACTCCTTTTTCGGTTTACAATGGCCAACGATATCATACATGCAATAATGGCAGCTGCGAAGAAACGATCGCCCATCTTCTGTGTGAGTGTACCCGTTTCAACGCGCTAAGACAAGAACTTCCCAACACGTCAGATAGTCTTGATAATCGCCCTTTAAGAAAGGGAAAATAGACAACCACCCGTTTGTAGCACGAAGCCACAAGGAAATCCATACTAATTTCTTAGAAAGAAAGCTTCATAGTCAGCGAAAAAATTCTTAGCCCTTCCGCCACCCTGCGGGATTCCGCAGAACTGATTTGCAATAATCGCCCTTTGTCGGAACAAAGGGTTCTGGGACACTGGCCGAGTCCGTCCTTAGCACAGAAGGCGTTGAAAGCGTTGTTGCGTTTTTTAAAGAAAACCGCGGTCTTAGAGACAGATTCTAAACAGTGTCTAGTCTACTTTCTTTTCTTTTTTTTTCTTTTTGCTTGTGGTTCTTCACACTTTTTGTATAGTGCCTCTTTTCTATCCCGTTTCCCCAGCGCAGTGTAACCAGCCGGTCTAAGAACTGGCTAACCTCCCTCTCTTTCAGCTTGTTTCTTCCTTCCTTCCTTCCTTCCTTCCTTCCTTCCTTCCTTCCTTCAGAGCGTATTCTACGTATTTTCGAACTCAAGTAACCCACTTGAATATTCGGGGGCAGCGCAAGACAACTGGACAAGAACCTACTGCAGGGCGTCGACTAACAACTTTTATTCGATAGAAGAGTACAGTCGTGTACATTGATACAAGGCAAATGTGCACAGACACCTAATTAAGTCACTATGTAATTAAGTCACTATGTATAGCGTCACCATATAGCGAATAACAGCCGGAGCAAGTCACCTATATAGTAAGATGACCAAACTCGCTAAAGTATCTAAATGGCTCGGTCGTCTTAAATGCGTGTACCTTACGCTCTGATATTAAACTCACGTGCAGACTTAGGTAGCCAGGGGGTGGCACACCGGGCCCGTGCCCCCTCCACCCCCCCCCCCTGAAATTTTTTTCTACCATGGGTTACAGAGCACAAAATGACACTCGACCACACTTGCCTGCCCGGACCCCACGTCGGATCAAGGGTGTGCACCCCCACCCCCACCCCGAAACAAATTTCTGCATATGCCACTGCTTAGAGGTAGTTTAAATCGTCCTATATATGCATGCCTATTTTCATTCCAGTCTTGTCGTACGAAGGTTAAGCCGGCCGATGGCAATAAATGGCAAGTGCGACAGAAAAGATATTTATTCGTTTGAAGCTCCGGCGTTTCAATTTATCGATTAATTCGACCTTACGCTACCACCTGCATGCATATGCGAAGCTAGACGCCTGACCGCCAGCACTGGCTGGTGGAGAGCACGGGCGGATCCAGAGGGAGGTGGAGGGGTAGGTGGTGTTGGAGAATGTTGTGACCTTCCCCCCGCCCCCCTTAGTTTTTAATATGTAGCCCTGGATGAGGACCTATCAAGTCCTCCCCTCCCCACCCTCCGCCCGTCTGCAGCCCACCTCAGAGGCTGTAAGATGACTCTGTGTAAATAAAGCTGTTTTTAATCAATCCTCTACACCCACGGCAGATCAGCGTATAGCGACATTCACGTAAAATTCAACGTTTTACGAAGCCGAAAACATGAGAAAAAAGCGAAACGCGCAGATTAAACTCTAAAAGAACCGCATAAAATAATGTTCACAACTTTGTGGAAAAGCATATAAATAAACACACAATTATTCGCTGAAAGTGAGATCCACAGTTTTCTTTCGTATGTGCAGTCATTGGCGCTGAGTGCTGTCCATAGGCGTGCGCAGGGGGGGGGGGGGGCAAGGGGGGCGAGAAGGGGGGGCGCAAAGTCAGCCCTATACGTTGTAGGGGGGGGGGGCGAGAAGAGGGGCGCAAACGCAGCCGCATACATTGACATAATAGGGAGGGGGGCGCTGCGACGAACCTTCGCCCCCCCTGAAGGGGAACCCTGCGCACGCTTATGGTGCTGTCGGTATTTCGAATAACCATGTGGCTTCGCGGCATTGAACTTCACATCGCGCTGAGTCGTACCGTGTCGCCTTCAATTATGTTGCACAACCATTCAAAATTGCTCAAAAACCACGCAAAACATGGGTTTCCTTGTCGAAGTGGTTGCCTACCAATCAATAAGTATGGCCGAAAAATTCGTCTCGCTTCATTTTTCTTACATTAGCCTGCTATTTAAACTGACAGCGCTCTTATTTTCTTTTCTTATCCTTATTTTTTTAATCCTTATTTTTTTTATATATATACATAACAGAGCTGGTGCTACGAACTGCAATCTGAAACCTTGCAAGATTCCTACTTCACTGGCAAAATCTGCGCCCTTCGATATGTAATGTTTGATGACTTGGTCCGCTCGGTTCTCCGACACCCTCTGTAGGAAAAAAAAAACGCATTCACTGGCTGGTTCTTTTATGCTTTGCTATTATTGCTGTTACAGTTTATGTTGATGGCTCCCGTAGGGCGCCGTTTCCCGTATGCAGCAACTCTTATGTGACTATTTGATGCAGTAACTGGTTTGAACAAACCACAATAGCTGACGATTTGGACTAAACAGCTTCATGGTAGCGACTGTATGATCAGTGAGGCCGGGCTTAGGATTTAAAAAAAAAATGATGATAAATAAAACATCCAGCGAACATTGACGTTTGAAAGTCGCGCCAAGTGGGCCCGCCCCGTCAGGAGGCCGTCTTGGCGGTGCCGCCGAGCTCGTCCGACGGGCCACCAACCCCTCCGCCCACACAGTGGGATCGAACTACTTCCGTTCCCCCGCCGTTGCTTTGCGTTTTGCTGTGGCCGAGTTTCGGTCTGCCCGCTGGCTGGGCACAATTTCGGAAGACTCATTATTGCTAGTGCTTCGGAAATCAGCGTGATGTCAGCATGTCGAGTGCCGGTGACCACGGCAGTGCCCACATGACTGGCGCCTCGTGAAACCCGGCCAACGCAGCCTTCGGCTCGCCCATAGCTGCAGGTACTGCCCGGAGCTCACCGCCGCTCGCGCGCGTTCCCTTCAACTTGCTTAGGCTTAATATTTTCAAAAACACACGCTGCACAACATTGTGCTCTTGTAGCGGTGCTCAAGCGATGTCCTAAATATGTAAATGCGTTCTAGCCTACCTAATCTGCCCGGTGTGCAAGTGTTTCCGTGCGGGCGCGAGCGTCGTACGCGGGGCACTTGTAAGTGCTTGAGTGTGCGTGGGCGCGCGCGCTTGGGTGCAGCTCATATCGCACCTCCTAAATGACTGTTCAGGCATTTCGTGCATCGCTGATTTCGAGAGATAAGATAACGCCCTCATGTAAAGTGAAAAGACGTTGCATAACTGCGAGTAACATCGAAGTTGCCGCCGCGCGTCAACTCGACGCGCTCCAACGGACAGTGCACCGTATCGCACGCCCGAGTGACGAACAGCATATTTTATATTTTTTTCATATTTGTGGCTGCTGCGTGTTGTGGTAGTCACTAAAGTTGTGCTTGATAACGATAGCGTTAGTGGATCGGTTCGCTTCCTGTAGTTCTTGATGTTTAATTTTGCACGTGTTCGCCGATGTAAAACAGATGGTACGAAACGAAGCACCTATCATTGCACCTGTCCGGCATATATCTCATTCTTTCTACTCATTACTTTTGTTAACGCATACCGTAGAGCCGATAGCGTGATTCGAATGACAGCAGCAAACCTCCCCATGGGATTTCAAAAACAAAATAGAAGCACTATCTTGTTGGAATAATAGTCATAAAGGGGTTGTTGACTTGGAACACTGGCTTTGTTTGAGTTGACAGCACCTTTATCCCGTATTCGCATATGGTTGTCACATATATTTTTTGCCTTCCCTTTTCTATTGTCAATTCGGAGTGTACTGTCTTCCCTCTCTCCTTTTTTTTTTTTTGTCCTGTTCCTCAGTCGTACATGCCAATCAGCTGCATGTGAAGGTATATAGAACTTCGCAACCTATGCGTCAAGGTAATTAGAAATGAAATATAACACTATTAACTTTTAACGTTTTTTTTTTTTGCCAAGGCAGCATGCACTGGCTTTAACGAACTTATTTATGCTCATTGGTTGAGCTTCCACAGTAGTAGTAAATGTTGAGAGGATTTGGTGTTCATTCTCAAAAACTTGTGCACTTGAACACTAATATAAGTGTACTAGTGTGCAAGTTAAGTATCAACAGGGCCGTAACTAAGGGGGGGGGGGGGGGGGGTGAGGTGGTTCTGACACCCCCCGAAATCTTTTCATGCTTAAACTTTTCGGGTGACACAAAAATAATTGCACGCCCTCACAGCGACCACCACTTGCCAAAGTTGGCCTTTCTACACACAAACACCCCCAGAAAGAAATTCCTGGGTACGGCCTGAGTATCAATATCTGTTGGCCTGCTAATTTTACATTATTTTTTACCAAAAGTTGTTAAAGGACACACATACAATGTGTTCTCTCAAGATAACGGCTGCATTCTTGTAAGAAGAAGGCCTGTGATAACCAACCTGACTCAGTAGCAAGTGGTTAAATAAGAACGAAAACAACTGATGCAGGCACATCTGAAAATTTTGAATGGCCATACCTTATCTCTGCTTATATTTTGCCTGTTTACCTTAGCAAAACATTTTAAGGAAGTGATAGGGGTTGCTGTTCAGGTGAGTTGGTATTCCAGACAAGAGATCACGAAGTTAACACCCTCTTGTTTCTTCGTGCGTGTTGTGCATTCTTTTTATGTATCGCTCTGGTTCATGCTGCAGTTTTAAGCAGGGATAACCACATAGTGAAAATTTCATATCGAACTAAATACAAGTATTCAATAAAATTGCCTCTGAATATTGGGCTAAATGCCACATTTTAAAATTTTTATTTCTCTACAAAGTGAAATTGCTGTGTTGAGTCCATATCTCCTTCATGCATTAAAGGGACACTTAGGTGAAACAATGAATCAGTTTAGACTGATAAATTATACACTGAAAAGTCTTATTGTTCTTAATTTCACCATCAGAGGCTCGTTAATAGAAGAGAAAGTCAAGGTCAGAGTTTCATATTTAAACCTCGCGTCAACATCACCGCGCGGACGTCATGGATTTCAAAATGTTTTATTCGTATTTCGGCCACACTGGCTCAACAAACTTTCCTGAAGCTTGCTTTGCGAAGTCTCTGGCCCCCTCAGAGGACAATGTACTTCATATTAAAGAATTAGAGACTGCATAGGCTCTAGTAGATGCCTTCAAGTCCTATGACGTCACGACGATTTGTGCCGGAACTTCAAGGTGGCGTCCCCACCCGCGTTTTCTTTTTGCGCATTTTTTTGCTTACCAAGCATTTTCTCGCGGCAAGCTTGGTGATCTTGATATTGTGAAAGAGTAATTTACTAATGTGGGAAAAATAGTTTTTCTCTTTAGTGTTCCTTTAACAGTGATTGATAGTGTGGAGGGCACAAGGCATGCACTGCCTGGCCTCCAGTAGCCTCGAGTTGTTTCACACCCTCTGATGATCCTCTCTGTCCTTTGCCCAGGATGAAACGTTAGTTGTCCCAACGGAGGTGGGAGGCATGGCAGTGAACTGCTGCTGGTGGTGTACCATCCGCTGCTGGTCAGGGCTGCGGGGCAACTGACCACGGAGCCAGGGCCCCAGTGGCGGCCATGCGCAGGCACCGCCAGGCAGCCCTGCTGACCCTGGTGGTGGCTGTTTTGGGCATACCTCTACTGCTGCTGCTCTACCTCGATGGCAAGAGCCAAGGTGTGCCTCAAAATAGTGTGTTGCTGGACAAGTTGGTTTAGCTTCTTTTGTAGGGCAGCACAGAAGCGGCACAGAAGAAAGTGCACAGGACAAGAAACTCACTTGCAACTGATATTAAACGGACCGACAACTGATTTTTCTCGACCCATTTTTTTTACGGCGCGACAGAAAGCTCACTCTTTGCAGTGTTTGTAGCTGCAGTAGTTAATCCTAAAAGCACGTAGTAATTTACAAGCAGCATTTTTTGGTCTGAAAGGTGGACATACCTGTCCTCCAGCAACGCTGAGAATAGATAGAGATGCCGCCTGCCCTTCTCGCGATTTGTGAAAGCTATCGTTTTTCTGCTTTCGCAGGGGCTCCTGTAACTATGCTTAACAACCTTTATTTAGAGCTTTTCATCTATTTTTGAAAATAACAAGCTGTTACAATGAGATGATGTGGCATTATACACCTTCCCTGTATTTGTACCACCTTGTGTACACATGCCTCCCAAGGTTGCCTTTCTTCTGAGCCACTTATGTGCTCCCCTACACAACAAGGTATGCCCATAGTTTTCATTCATATAAAATCGCATGTTTGTTTTCTGTTTCTGCTACATAAAAGCTCGTACACTGAGCAGCCTGATAAGGTTGCTGTTCTCTTACTGGACAGCAGTGGACAGGGTACGTGGCACGGTGGAACTGATTTGAGCCATGTTAACGTAGATGCAGCATGCTGTGTATCAAAAAAAGGAAGGAACATTTGTAGGAGGAATACTTGTTCATGAGAAACAAAACAAGCACAGTAACTATGAGAAAACAAACATTTTTCTTTTTGTAACGAATGAAGACACAGCAAGGGGTATTTAGCTCACACCGAGTGCAATAGTACCATGACTAATACGCAAACTGTTTGGTGCATATTTACTTATTCTCGTGGTGTAGCATGAGGACATGAAGCTCAATTGCATTGTGGAGGCACCCTGCTGAAATTTAGATATGAATAAGTTTGGTCAGAGTGATATAAACATGATACTTTAACTCTGCTTTGAAAAACAGTGTAAACAAGCTGGAATGGCACATATGGATATTTTTCTTTCTTTTTACATTAATGCCAAATGAAGATATATGGCATGTCAGCTACGAAGTTGACCGTGGCCTGCATTTGAATGTATTGATGCGTCAGCGAGCCATTCTACAGTCTTTCGTATATCAAGATATCAATATTTAGGCGGAGTATCTCCATTCTAGGCTTTTTCTCTTCTTCCTTCAGTGATGTGAGATTTAATGATTTCTGTGGACATCGACACAGTTATTCCTTCTATTGCGGGGCCTGCCTCTAATTTTTTGCATATGCTTCTTTCGCTGCAGCACCCGAAGACAATCTACTTGGATTCACGAAAAGGGAGGCAGTTCTTGCTGACCGAGTCCGAGAGGTTGAACAACAGAATCAAATGTTGCGAAGACAACTCAGGTTTGTGAAGTTCTTTTCTAACACAATGCACAATGCAACTCAAACAGTGTGTAGAAAGGACAAGAACGGGGGGAAAAGAAAAAGCAAGGCTTCTAATTTTTTTTAAAAGCAGAGAAAAGCTGTTCTTAAACACACCAACAAAAATCAAAATCTTCAGGCATCAGCCATCTTCAGGTTGCATAGTGCTGGGCTCCCTAACCGGTCATGTTGTATGCCCTGGTCGCCAGTGGATGCCACTGTGTCTACTGCCGCTACTATGTTCAAGCTGTGTACTTCAGCTGTCCACTGTCTAAAAGTTTTGATGAGTTCACTGAATGGCACTAGAGTTGCCACAACGCTTTCCAAGAGGAATGGAGAATCTTCAAGATCACATGGCAATCTCGTAAAAAGTGGGGAGCTGATTAGTAGCGTCAGTTAAGTGAATCAGTCAGTAGAATATTGCATTTACAGTAAAACCCCGCTGATACGTTTTTGAAGGGACCGTAGGAAATGAACGTAAGAGACGGGAAATGCAAGAGCCGAAAAACAGGAAAAACGGCAGAATATTTAGTGGTACAGAATTTTATTTCAATGCTTACGAGTGAAAAAACCGTGTAACGTTGCCTGGTGCTTTTACTCATGTCCGAGCAGCATGAAAAGTTTTTCGAGCACCTGCAGTCTCACATCCTTTTCATAAATCTAGTGCCACCACGGCCTACACCTGACAAGCGATCGCTTATGGCGATACCTTCGCGAGATTGTCGCCGGTTGCGTCGGTGTCACGGAGCGATACTGTAGGACCATTGGCATAGTGTCGGACCACCGTGGCTTGTAGTAAACGGTCGAATGCCTCGCGAAAGTAGAAGTACCTCCGAAAGCGGCTCCACCAACTCCTAAATTTCGTCACTGGTGCACACATTAGTGCACTCAGCCACGGTCTAGTCGACGGATAGAAACGCGGAGCTGCGGACGGCGTCATCCGTGATTTTTTTAGCACCAACAGCTGTAGGCGTGAAAGAAGTAAGCACACACAAGCACGACCAGCGCGGCGAGTCCAACAGCGAACCAGGGGCGTAGCCAAGGGGGGGGTTGGGGGTTCAAACCCCCCCCCCCCCCCGAAGTTTTTCAGTTTTGCTTGCGTATACAGTCGATCCCGGATATATCGAACTCGGATATATCGAATTATTGGCTATATCGAACAGTTGAGAAATCCCCTTGAATTTCCCATGCAAAAGTATGGGGTTGGTGTGCACGTATATCGAACTCCCGCACAGCGAAACATCCGCTATATCGAACGCTGCCCCGCGCCGAAGCCCAGAAAGTGAATTTTTCCTAACAACTATTGATCATTTTTCGGCCGCGTTCTTGCGTAAGTGCCAATCCCTCGTCGCGCGCAGGTGACGAAATTGCGTTGCTCTAGTTCGTTGCGCAGCGCTTGTCAGTTCACCGGTATATTTGACGCGCGGTCCGCAGGTTTTAACGCGTGGGCTAGTGTTTTTCAAAGAGGCTGATTGCCGAGGGCACCAAAATGAGAATTCGAAGTGACTTGGCAGCCTTGTTGTAACGTTTGCATTCCCTTCCTTGTCTCTTCGCGCACGGTAGCATGCGGGCCTGCAAAGCATGGCTTTGAGATCCGCAACCTTGTGACGTATTTTTAGTGTTTTCGGTTTTAAAATGCTGATCTCAGAGGCTACGCTTGTTTTCGCATTTCTCGCCAAAGTGGCGGCTGCCGTCTGCAAAGCCACAAGTGCCATCGGTATCGCCAACATGTTGACTTTGGAAAAATGTGTCTTCGTGCAGCGTTGTCTCTTCCAGAATGTGTACTTCGCGCTTTGTTCTTGATAAATCGTCATTCGGGAGTCGAACTAAACATTGTCCCGCTCGTAGCGATAAAAATCATGACCGGTGCTTGAAACGACGTCAAGTAAAGCACCGTCGTGCACTGTTTCCTTACGGGCCTCGGTGCCAAGTGACGACTTCGGGCGCGTCATGACCGCCGACTACGGCGTACGGTGCGTCAGTGAATTTCGCGACTTAGCGTTTCCGGGCGCCGTATCGGACGGGAGCACAGCGAGTGGCTCTATCGGTGCAGATAACGACGTAGCTCTTTCTGACCGCATCGATGCCGAGATCATAGGTGATGTTGACGCTGCGGAAATGGACCCGTGCGGTTTGAAGATGCCAGCCGCCGCTGCCACCGCTAAACCCTTTACCGCGCTACAGAGCTCGCATCAGCGTTCAGCGTCGATCACGCTGTTGTGGCGGAATGTGCTGAATTTACTTATTTGGAAAGCTTATATAATATTGACGATGACTTGATGTATTCACGGCGCGCAAGAAGCAAGACAAGTTGACGGGACTTTTTTCATGCGAAATAAAGTGCGCTAACTTGCAAAAGAAGTTCTCGCCTTGTTCTTTAGCATATGTGAGCGAATCGTCATGTTCGCGCTTTTTACGATTTCAGAAAACTGTGTCGAGGCCTGCAGTGCTTTAATTAAAGCCTTAAATACGCATATTTCGTATTTCGAATTATCGATATATCGAACTATTTCGCGATCCCCTTCGAGTTCGATATATCCGGGATCGACTGTATATACACGCACACATATAAATGCACGCACGAACATACAAAAAGTATGGTTGAACCCCCCCCCCCGAAAAAAATTTCTGGCTACGCCCCTGCAGCGAACCGTGCGCACGACCACGTGAACTCCAACCATCTCGAACAACTCCGACAAATAAACGCCAACGTGATGGCAGAAGTAAATGCCTACCTCGAAGGCCTTGCTTTCACAAGTAATTACGTCATAGACGCCATGTTTGCAATAGATATCTCAAAGGCTATGCTTTTGTTATAAGTAAATGCCAATCTCGAAGGCCTTGCTTTCGCGAGCACTTACGTCATAGACGCCATTTTTGCAATACAGATCTCGAAGGCCATGCTTTTGTTTGTGTCATCCGAAAGTATCTGTCGCTTGCGCCTCTCATGCGGCTAATGTTACGGTCAAACCAGGCCAAGCTGCGTGAAAATTCACCATGGCCGCTCTCTTAGGTACTCACTCGGTCGGCTCGGAGCGCACTTCGCGACGTATCATACGGGAACGGTCCCACAGTTACGACGTAACAGCGGGGTTCCCTATACATTGTACCCTATGGGAGCTGTGCCGGGACCGGCGGAAAACGACGTAACAGCCGGGAAAACGCATCAGAAAGGGACGTAACAGCGGGGTTCTACTGTATTGTGCAATCATGTTAATACTATGCAACAGACTCATCCCCCTTCCTTTGAAACAAGCCAAAATCCATTCCCAAAGAGGTTCTTTTGCCAGGAAGTGGAACAAAATTCTTGCCAGAAGCTGTTTTTCTTTCTCCCTCGATGCAACAACCAGCATATACACATGCCACAAAAGATGACTTACCCATTTCAATCTACCATGTCTTGGCACATTGATGCAGTTTGTCTTCCCAGCACATTATTGCCATTTACATTGGTGAAATGTGCCAGAAGTATGATTTGCCACTGTTATGTTAGTGTAGCTGCTGTTGGTTGAAGCCTTAGATTCTTCATCAAGCGCAAAAATTGGCCGTCGGCATTGGTGTCTTGTGGTGTCGGCATCAGCACAAAAATCTAGGCTTGTGCGAATAGTAGGGGTGTGCGAATATTCGAAATTTCGAATATTTTTCTAATAGTGTTTGCTATTCGATTCGATTCGCACTGGAATTTTACTATTCGAACTATTCGAACTTCCCAAAGACAAATACAGTCAACGTCCGATTGAAAGTGACGCCTACAAATTTTTAATATACTTCACCTCAGTACACTGTCGTATTGCAGCAAAGCTGCCTTTCAAGCTCCGTTACGGTCGAACTTTGTCAAGACACGTCCGATTGAAAGTGGTCTCGAGATTTTCAGTATGCTTCACCTCATCACACCCCCGTATTGTGGCAAAGCCAAAGCTGCCTTTCAAGCTTCGTTATGTTTGAACTTAGCCAAGAGACAGTCAACGTCCGATTGGAAGTGGTCCCTAGATATTCAATATGCTTCACCTCATCACACCCCCGTATTGCGGCAAAGCTGCCTTTCAAGCTCCGCTACGGTCACAAATGTACTAACTCAAGAAAACGCTGGTTCCAACATCGAGATGAAAGATATGGCAGAGGTGGGGGCTCAATTAATGCTGTTTCGGACCTGAAATTTGGGCAGGAGGTCCGAAAAATCGGACACCGAAGCTTTTTAGCATCCAAAATTTCAGATGTTCTTTATATCGACGTCGTAGGCAGATTTGGAACTCCGGACTTGAAGGGAGCATACCCTTGTCCGCCACATCAGTTGGGCTTCCACAGAAGTGGCATCTCGCCGCAGAAATGGCATCTTTGCCTATCACGTGTAAAGTGTTGTCGGCAACACTTTGGTTGCACCAAATCATGTACATAAATGCAATTCGGCCTCTAGATTGCCTAGTTCTTGATAAGACAACTATGAAACACCACCCCACCAGCGCTTCATCAACCCAGCAAAAAGAAACACTTTCATGTTGCTATCTCATAAGAACATACTTAGGGATTCTTTGCAACTTTTTTCTGTAATTTCACTTAGAAGTATTTGAAAAATGTTTGAGAAATATTTGAAGATTATTCGAAAATTATTCGATTCGATTCGGACTCAATCTTTATTATTTGGATTCGCTTCGCACCCAAAATTTTGCTATTCGCACAGCTCTAGCGAATAGTCAATTTTAGGTTTGAAGCGAATAGTGATCTGGTTGAATAATTTTGAATCGAATTTGAATAGTATATATCGCATATTATAAAGAAAAATTAGCATATTTGTCATGACCCATCTAACCTGCACAATATATTTTAAGGTTGAAGCAAGGCATGTGTAGATGTCATTATTTTTGGTTCAAAGGAAAGTGGAAGCAACTTTGAATAGTAGCAGGATTTGACTTTAGGTAGAATGCAAGTGATAACCTGTAAAATACATTACGTTTTAAAATTTACTTTACTTAAAGCATATACGCCAGTATAACAAGCTTTTGAACTTAAGAAATGATGAATCGATGTGAGGGTAACTTTTTCATTTAACGTTGAAGTGGGGCTTCGCGGCAGTGCGGATTTCCTCTGGAAAGGTGTATTCACGGTACAGCATCTCTGCACTGCAGTGAAGCCGCCTTTACAGGGGGGAGGGTTTACATGCGGTTTATATACATCTATTAATTCACTTCCAAATCTAGAAAAATTTATATTTGCTTCGAAACGAATTCGAATAGTGTAATATTCGTTCGAATATTCCAACTGCTCGAATATTCGCACAAGCCTAAAAAAATCATCACGTGATGACGTCGTCACATGACATCGCATCATGTGACGTCACATGACATTGGTGCTTGGTCGAAGGTGGGCCGACCATGGAGGCAGTGCAAAACCAGGTGAGGTGCAGAAAGCTTTTGTAAAGGGGTGAAGAGGATCAATACATCGACTGAGAAGAAAAAGAAGATGGCTTTTGCATTCGAGTCGTCCTAGGCTAATGTATGAGGGACCCTGTGAGTTTCTTTAACTTCTCGCTGCCCAGGTTTTATATGCGTTGTACACTCAGCCAGCGACGATCCTCTTTGCAGCCTATCACGGCAGCAGCTAATGCAGCTGATGCAGCGGGAGGCACGCAATGGCTCCGACATCAACTTCTTGCCCTGTCCCACCCGAGGGGGCAACGAACTGCCCGAGGTGCCCAAGTGTGAGGTGCTTCAGGTCGCCATCGTGTGTGCGGGATACAATGCCTCTCGCTCGGTCATCACGTTGGTCAAGAGCATCCTCTTCTACCGCAAGAACCCTCTCCACTTCCACTTCATCTCCGATGCCGTAGCCCACCTGGTGCTGCAGACACTGTTCCGAAGTTGGAACATGCCCGCAGGTTTGTCTTGTGTAGCTTGCTCTTACTGGCAGTGGTTGCTGAAAGGACAGCTGAAGTGAACTTTATGCTAACTTGTATTCAATAGCAAAAGAGCCGCTCTTACCATGAAGGCGAATTCGGTAAGCCATAACAGCTGCAAGAAGGAAAGAGAGGTGGCACTGCTACATGCAAATTTCTTCACCAGGTTACCATGACATCATGGATTAGGACAGCACCTTCTTGGCTCCAGTTAATCATTTATGCACAATCTAAGCTGTTATTATAATATGTAAACTGTTATTATAATAAAGTCACGCCAGTCATGAAAATACTTTACTATGTATGACATATGTCGTAAACATATATTATATCTGTTACTCATTGGTATCAGCGGACATCTTAGATATACGTTATCCTACTCAGTCATTCATATTCGTTATACTGTGCCTGTGTTAACTATGTAGGGATTTGGTTTTGGGATGTTAAACTCCAACAATTATATATTATACTATATAGGGATTTGACTGTACTGATGAAAAAGCACGTGTTCAAAAGGAACCAAAAACATAGTTTGGGAAGTTTTGATCATTTTTTCTGTGCCATAGTACCCAGGAAAACACTGAAATGCTTGACATTACACATGAATTAAATCAGAAAAGTTTTGACTACTATACCAATTTAACTAGGTGTAATGTTAATTTTTAGCTTCTCCTTTTAGAGCTCAACACAGTTTTCAGTTTTTCTGCACATCCATTACCAGCAGCCATCTCCACCTTCTGGATTGAAGTGCATGTACAAATTTTCTATGCAGTGGAGGTGAGCTTCTATTTAGCCGACAACCTTCAAGGAGAAGTATCATGGATTCCAAACAAGCATTACTCCGGCGTCTATGGGCTTATGAAGCTAGTACTGCCCAAGGCTTTGCCCTGATACCCTTGACAAGGCAAGTATTAATTGCACATATTACGAGCATGCCTTGCAGCAGCTGCACGTGTTTAGAATCAGTGACTATAAGAAACCATATGAAATGAGGCAAAACTGGTGTGCCTGTATGATTTTATCAGTATGCCAGCTTTTTTTGGCACAGCAAGATAAAAATATTTTACAGCGTAAGCTGTTGTGAGATCATTTCAACGGCCGTTTTTGGCCTGTAGTTGTCCGCCGCCGCCGGTGTCCGTAACCACTATCGCACGAAATAAAAAAAAAAGGAAATGAGAAAAAATTTCTAGGATGGAACGAGATTCGAACCTGGGCCCTCTGCGTGGGAGCCCAGTGCTCTACCTCGGAGCCATGCCGGTGCTTGAAACTGCGTTGCAAAAAGACCCTATACAGGCTTCATGTCGGGAAGGAACCACATTAACATATGTAATGTAGTGTGGTCGAAGAGTAAAATAACAACCAGGCGTCACACAAACGCGAATTCTGTAACCGGGCGTCACACAATGCGAATTGCGCAACGAGTGGATTGTTGAATGCTTCCAACCCATTACAAAGGCCTCTGCGATAATTCTTCATCGTCATCAGCCACAGCATCAACAAAGTGCACATAATGCCGTACAGGTGTTTAGCGAGTACCACGGTTCTCCGCAGAATGACGAAAAATTGCATAGTGGCTGCTTCCCTATTTCACAAAAATCATGATGGTTTATAGCATAGTGGGTTCCTCGCAAGTGCACTTCTATTGGTTGCCAAGGAAGCCCTTAAGGCTCTCATGATCCATTTCCTCAGGCTCTCAATAAAGTTAACTCTCTCTCTCTCGCTCTCCGTTTCTCTCGTTAACGTATGTTATAAAGTGTGGTGGGACAGTTAAATAACTACCGGGCGTCACACAATATGAATACGTAACTAGTGGGTCGTTTAAAGCTTCCAACCCATTACAAAGGGCTCAGCCATAATTCTTCATCCCCATCAACTGTCGCATCGACAAAGTGCACATAATGCCTTACAGATGGCACCTCGCTTCTCCGCAGAATAGCGAATAATGTCGTGGTGGGTGCTTCCCAACTTTCCAAAAATTATGATTTGTGGCATAGTGGGTATGTTGCTAATGTACTTGTATTAGTAGTCACAAAAGAGTTTATAACGGGCTCTAGAAATGCCGCTCTTTCAGCTTTCGCTGTGACTGTGCTGCGCTTTCCGCGCAGACCTGGCGTTTTTTCATTTCTTAACCATTACTTTTTTTCACTTAGGTGATAGTATTGGACACAGACATCACTTTTGCATCAGACATTGCTGAGCTGTGGAGAATATTTCACAAGTACACCTCAAAACAGGTAAGCAAATTCTGGCCCTTTTGTGCATGTAAGATTTGCTTCCCAATTTGCTTCTCCTCTCCGGCAGCATACTGCTGAATCAGTTTGTTCACTGACAAACCGAGGATGGAGGCATCAAATCGGCTCGTTGTCAAAGCTTCTCGGCGCTTGCACACTGAGGACTCAGGCTATTAACTTCTGCAGATTCAACTGTCAATTTAGTTGGAATGTGTTTGTTATTCACCAGCACAGTGCTTCTCTGGAAGAGTGGTAAACACCCGCACGTGTAACAGGAACCCTACATTGAGGAATTAGCATGTGTTCATGCAGTCACTGTAAGTGCAATGCATATTTTTTTAGTTCTATAAGTTGGCTGCAATGTTAAACTCCGCAGCAAGCAAAAATTCTTATTTGTGCGTTCATTTTTACATTAAGCATGCTTGTCCTATTTCTCCTCTCTCATTCTCTCACTCTTTTCTTATTTTCATATAGCGCCAATCGTTAAATACGGGTTTTCCTACTGCTTAGGAAACGACATTACTCAGCACCTGTCCTCCATAACTTACATGGCAAAGAAAACATTAACATAAAGAAATGGCTTATAGAGGCCAGATACTGCCTCCCACTCGCCATTTTAATGCAAGATTATCTCTGGTTATTAGCGTTCTTAGCGGTTCCATGGCATTTCAGGGAGCTTTTTAGATTAACAAGAACCAGCCATCACATTCTTCAGAGTCTATATTCTGAAATCTAGCAGCCTAACAAAGACTTTGTTAACTGCCTTAACTCTTGCAAATTGAATTCAGTTCACTTTCTGTGCAGTTGTGCTCTGTTCCTTGATCACTCTGTCGTGCACTTTACAATTTTGTTCTAGGCAATCGGCCTTGTGGAGAACCAGAGCGACTGGTATCTAGGAAAGCTGTGGAAAAACCATCGACCTTGGCCTGCTCTCGTGAGTATATATCTAAATACACTGAAATGCTTGTTTGCAACATTTAATCTTGTATTGGGTATATTATGAAAGCATTCAGAGTCTCATCACATTTGTTTGTTTGTTTCTTTGTTTCTTTGTAATAGTCTTGTGCAGATTTCTGTGAAGGAACATTTGTAGATTTAAAAATTTGGCATGGCAGACAACTCAATCATTGGGTTGCTGTTGAATGAAGACTTTGTGGCACTATTAATCGTTTTCAAATAGTGGTAATGTTGCATCATGCAATACTTTCATTTACTCTCTGAAAATGCACCCTCTTACCTTTGTTATGCAATTAATCTGTGTAAAGGAAGGCCTTTGCTTGAAACAGATTGAATTCGGTCAGAAATTGTCGCGACCACTTCCCATTACAAAAAGTGGGTGAAAGAAGCTTACGAAGACATCTTCTTTGTGGGGTCTCTAGAGAGAGCTGCCCTCATGGAACACACGGACACAGTACACACCGTTGTGCAAACGGTCACGTTGACATTTATTAACATTTTACATAACAGTGAGCTCGCCAGCCGAATGTAATGACTGAAGTAACATGCAAAATAACCCAATAATAATATCTGGGGTTTATTGTCCCAAAACCACGATATGATTATAAGGGACGCCGTAGTGGAGGGCTCCGGAAATTTCGACCATCTGGGATTCTTTAATGTACACAGAAGTTCAAGTACATGGGCCTCAAACATTTTTGCCTCCATCAAAAATGCAGCCGCCGCAGCCGGGATTTGATCCCGTCACCTTCGGGTCGGCATTCGAGCGCCATAACTTCTAGACCACCGTGGCAGGGCCAAAATAACCCAATATAATGCCAATACAATACACAAACATAACACATACAATGTACCTCGAATGCGACATTTGAATCACCACAGGAGTCCGTGAGACTGAGCTGCAAAATCGTCCTCACGGAACTCCCTTGGAGAGACTGTCGCCTGCTCGCACACCCAGACGCAAAAGGGTGAAAGAGCTCTTTCTCACGTGTCCGCATAACCTCGCTCCCCGCCAGGCGGCGCCACTGGCACCACCGCACGAGCACAGCGCCATCTCTTGCTCGGCGGAAACTAAGCTTACTACAACGCACGAGCGCCATGAGGCGAAAACGACTTTACAGAAGCTATGAGCACCCCCACATCTTCAAGACAATAATGACTTGTGCAAATAGCAGCTTCTGGCAAACTTCATTTGTAGCTGTTTGACAGGAGCTTCTTGTTGCAGCAGTTTCCGTTTGGAAGCTGGAATCAGTTCACTTTGATGGTTCCATTCATAGTGTATAATTTACTCTGGTCTGCACTCAATTGATGACCTAATAACTTGGTATAAGCTCCATTTACTGAATCACACTTCATCCTCATTCTGTGCCTCCATGCTCTGAAAGAGTTCAGAAGAGGCAGCAATATTGAAAGAAGTCTGTCTCTGCTGTG
The DNA here is from genome assembly GCF_013339695.2 of Rhipicephalus sanguineus. Taxonomy (NCBI): domain Eukaryota; kingdom Metazoa; phylum Arthropoda; class Arachnida; order Ixodida; family Ixodidae; genus Rhipicephalus; species Rhipicephalus sanguineus. Next base: position 24,202,775 of record NC_051177.1, on the reverse strand, counting down.
AAAATGTGCAAACGTAATTGGCTAGCAGTGTCAGAAAGTGTCGTGAACAAACACAATAGGCAACGACATTTATTTTATACTCACGTTGGACAGCGGTGCATGTCTCCCTGTGATCTGAGGTTCTCACTAAATACTGTAAATAATAACAGCAGAAGATGTTTGATGTTTAACAGTATCAACATCTTTGATCATGTCAGTGGAGTGTCGAAAGAAACAACAACAGCAATGCCTATGCACATCAAATAAGTGTAACCAGATCTATGTACACAGCGTGGTGATGCTTACTACTTTGATCCATGCAGGGCCGAGGTTTCAACACCGGTGTCATTCTGCTGCGACTGCAAAGGCTACGAGAACGCAACTGGATGCAAATGTGGAAGCTTATAGCTGAGAAGGAACTTATTAGCATGTGGTTTACTTCGTTGGCTGATCAGGTAACCACTAGTCTTTAATAGTTTAATAGTAGTAGTACAGTTTTAACTGAGTTATGTAAAAATGTCTGTGTTTATAAACATGCTGTCGGATAGGTGCGTCTAGATTGTTCACTGTAGAAGACATATTGCTCAGCTGCATGCATACAGTTGAATATTCTGTGAGATTATTCCGTGATGCGAGAAAAACAGGTGTGTTTTAATGGTTTAGGAGCGTGTTGGCACTAGATGTTTTAATTTCATTATTAATGAGCACTTTTCAGCCCACTTTAAGGGGGGAACCTCACTGGTTTCGTTAGAACACTCAAAAGTTATACATTCCATCAGCATCTGCCTTTTGCATTTTGTTAATTTGCTTCTTCAATTATAACTAGTTTTGTAGGAAGCACAGTTCAATTTTATCAATCTGCTGAGAATTGCTCGAATGTCATTCTGCGAGTAATAATCCATACTCAGCTGGAATTCTCACTTTTACGCCTTCACCTGCACATAAATTTTCACATGAAGTGCACCTCCATGTGCGTATGTCTTATTGTTACTTTTTTAGGACATCTTTAATGCTGTACTGAAGCAGCACACAGAACTCCTGTTTCGTCTGCCATGCCAGTGGAATGTACAGCTGAGCGACAATACTCTCAGCGAGGTGAGGTTTCTGTTTTTTTTTTTATTATTATTAATCAGGGTCACAATTTTGTAGCGATGCCTTCCAGTTGATTGCACACCACCCTTATCATCCACTGTTCATAGCTGCATGATCCCACTGATAACATTGAGCAGAGAGCAAAAAGCGGAAAGAAGAATAGCATTGGAAAATGGCATCTCTTTGAAATTGTGGACCAGATGTACAGCTGACTGGGGTTTCCTGTAACAATATCAGTGTCTACTGTTCACCAACCCTAGCAAGGGGAAGATATTCTATTCTATAAAATAATTAGTTGTAAGGCCACGCTGTCAAGTGGCTGAAGAGGTTACTCTCACTCTCTTGTTATGAACCGCTGTTGGGGTTGACTTCATGGTTTCAGGTCTTAATGCGGTAAGGGCACACAGGTGAAGACCTTTGTTTAGGCGACAGTTTAGCAGCAGTGAACTGCATTTTACTTGTGTGCTTGCACATGCATGTGCAACTGGTTTGCTTACGAAGATGACTGCACATGCTATGGCTGTTAGAGCAAAATTTAGGAGGATAAGTTTTGATTGTGTAAGCCGAGTTCACAAAGCTGCATTTTATTTGTCTTTTCCTGGGAGTGCAATCAATTGTCACACCAAACGCATCTGTGAAGGCTAGCGTTGAAAAAAGAAGCTTCACTTTGCAGCAAATACTAAAACAACATAACGAAGTCAAACAAGCAGTGTTTGGATAAATTCAAAATTATCTGGTTTATTTTTAAATATAAACAAGACATGCATACTAGCAGTGACATGGAGCCGGTTGTGCCACACCTCGAGATACTATCTGTGGCCTCAGTATCCTGTAAAAAATTCACCTGCTTATTTCACTGAGCCTGTTTGTAATGCTACACATGAAATGCCACAGCCACGGGTTGATTGCAGACTACAAAGATTACAAATTTGAGCCCTATGCTTAAGTTTACAGGCATATTTTTATAGCTTTTCCGTTTTGACATTAGGAATATGGACATGTGCCAAGATTTTGTCAGTGCTTATGTTACATAAGCTGATTTGTGGTGTTCTGTAGCATACCTTCATATGAAATTCTGCAGCGTTCTTGCTTGACATTTAGTGTTTATTGAAATTTTGCTCTCTTACATGGTTCACCAGTGTTAAGTCTAAAAACTTTTCGATGAAAAGAGGACACAGACATGTCCTTTTGTCAAAAAGTTTTCGTACTTAACGCTGTTGAATTATGGAGTACCAACTAGCCCGGACCCATACGTTGTCAAGTAATATTTTACATGGTGTTTCACTTACTCTTTGATATGCAGCTGTGCTACTCTGAGGTGCAGGAGCTGAAGATCATCCACTGGAACTCGCCCAAGAAGCTGAAAGTTAAGAACAAGCATGTTGAGTTCTTCCGCAACCTCTACCTTACCTTCCTCGAATATGATGGCAACCTGTTGCGACGCGAGCTTATTGGTTGCAACGGCACGACGTCATCATCAGCTGGTGTGCATGCCTCTCACGTGCAGGACGCTGTAAGTGACCGTCGTATAGCTGCTCGCCTTTACCTGCTCACATTTTATGTTGTTATTGCTTTGTATCTCTCGAACGAGATTTGTTCACTGTACAAATAGAGTGCATGATATCATTCCTTGGTGCCCTATTATTTATGTCGATAGCTTCATTACTTAACTATACTCCTTATATAAATTGATTCATTAAACTCAATAATTCTTTTTCTGTATTTGTTGTATCAAGATTTGCGTGTATTTGGTTTAATTTGTTTGATATCTTGTTTATTTGTCGTTCATGTAAGGTTCTTTACTTATACTCATCTGTGTCCTCCTACAGTTGAATCTGTTGGATGAGGACGACCCCTGCTATGACTTTAGGAGAGCAAGGGTTGCCCAGCATCGCACGCATCTCTACTACATTGAATACGACTATGAGCCTGTAAGTACCTCTGTCTGTGCTAGAACTGTGCACGGGCCGTATTTCTGAGCCCGAGCCCAGCCCGGGCCCGCTGACTTTGTCGAAGGCCCGCCCGAGCCCGACGGCAAAGGGCTGCGAGCCCGCCCGGCCCAGCCCGACGTACGAAAACACAATCCCGAGCCCGGCCCGGCCCGGCTTTTTGAAGGTTCGCTGCGAAAACAAAGCATCGTTTTCCGGTAATTTGGCATTTTGTAGCATATCAAATATGATCAAACGACACACGAACGGTCTCTAATACACAGATTACGAATTGTGCAAAAATAGCAAGCAGTCCAACGATTCCAGCTTCAACGAAGTGCGGCGCTTTTGCTATACAAGTAGACGGCCTCATGCCAGCAACAATGGAGTTCGCTAGCCAAAGCCGTCACGTGTAGGGGGTATGCCCATGCAAGCGTCAGCTTGCACGAAGGCGATCTACGTCGAGTCGCTCGTCGCTGTCGCGTGCATTTTCACTCATATGGGATTTGGCCTTAAATCTAACGCGAACAGTCGCGTGGCGCCGACACTAGCTCAGGTGGTGGTACTTCTCTGTTTGTCGGAGTGCAACAGAGGCAGTTCTTTACCTGCTCCTCTTTTGTTTAAAGCAGCGAATGGAAAGGAAAAGCGGTTAAGGGTGGTCGCGGAAAAGGCGCTGTATGCGTGCTGGAAAACAATTCCCGCTCATTCTCTATATTTCGGGCTTGAGTCGGGCTTTGCGCTGGGCCCGAGCCCGGCCCGGGCCCGTGGTGAAAATACGTCGGCCCGCCCGAGCCCGGCCCGCGGGCCGGGTTGGGCTCGGGCTTTCGGGCTACCCGGAGCCCGTGCACACCTCTAGTCTGTGCCTCATCTCTTGTATATTGAGAACCTTAATGAAAGAACCTTAATGAGCTTTATCAGCTGATGTGGCAGTTTTAATTCAGTAGTGTTGCATTTGTGGGCAGACCTGTATTTTGCTCTACCCATAGTCCATGGGAATGTATCAGTATATTTGTTTGAATAAAAAGAAATTACCTAACTGTGAGTGATTGCCCATAAGTCACTGACTGGAAAAAAGCAGAATATGTTCTGCGGAGCTTTTATACATTTGCACATTTCTGATAATTTGCAGGTTCTAGTACTTGAAGGGTAGGGCTCACATTCCAATGTGCCAGCTGTGGGGTACTACTCTTACATCAACAGTTTGGTTAGGTGCTAAACAGCTGTTATTCATGAATCTCACTGCATCCAAGTACCCCATGTCACTATTTGACATAATTATCTGTTGTTGTTCTTCCCATTGCTGCTAAAATGCAAATGTAAAATATTAGAGCTGTGCGAATAGCAAAATTTTGGGTGCGAAGCGAATTTGAATAATAAAGATTGAGTGCGAATCGAATCGAATATTTTCGAATAATTTTCTAATATTTCTCAAACATTTCTCGAATAATTCGAAGTGAAATTACAGAAAAAGTTGCAGAGAATCCCTAAGTATGTTCTTGTGAGATAGCAACATGAAAGTGTTTCTTTTCGCTAGGTTGATGAAGCACTGGTGGGGTCATATTTCATAGTTGTCTTTCTTATCAAGAGTGAGGCAATGTAGAGGCCGAATTGTATTTATGTACATGATTTGATGCAACCAAAGTGTTGCCTACAACACTTTACACGTGATAGGCAGGGATGCCATTTCCTCAGCCTCTCCTCCTCTTTCAACTGCTGTGGAAGGCCAACTTGATGTGGCGGACAAGAGTGTGCTCCCTTCAAGTCCGGAGTTCCAAATCTGCCTCGTAGACGTCGATATATAAGAACATCTGAAATTTTGGATGCTAAAAAGCTTCGGCGTCCGATTTTTCGGACTTCCTGCCCAAATTTCAGGTCCAAAACAGCTTTAATTGAGCCCCCAACTCTGCCACATCTTTCATCTCCATATTGGAACCAGCGTTTTCTTGAGTTTATACATTTGCGACCGTAGCGGAGCTTGAAAGGCAGCTTTGCCGCAATACTGGGGTGTATTGAGGTGAAGCATATTGAAAATTTAGGGACCACTTCCAAACGGACGTTGACTGTCTCTTGGCCCCAAGTTCGACCATAACGGAGCTTGAAAGGCAGCTTTGCCGCAATACGGGGGTGTGTTGAGGTGAAGCATATTGAAAATCTAGGGACCACTTCCAACCGGACTTGTAACGGAGCTTGAAAGGCAGCTTTGCCGCAATACGAGAGTGTAATGAGGTGAAGCATATTGAAAATCTGAAGGGGTCACTTTCAACCGGACGTTGACTGCATTTGTCTTTTGGGAAGTTCGAATAGTTCGAATAGTAAAATTTCAGTGCGAATCGAATCGAATAGCAAACACTATTCGAAAAATATTCGAAATTTCGAATATTCGCACACCCCTATAAAATATCTTTATGTTACAGTCACCAGAGGGCAATGATGTTACACTGGTTGCCCAGTTATCCATGGACAGGCTTCAGATGGTGGAAGCTGTCTGCAAGCATTGGGAAGGTATGTCTTTCTTTAAAATTATATTTCTGTTTATTTTGGAAGGCCTGGAACACTAATATACATTTGTAATCAGTAGAAAATAATATTTCAAATACAGCGCTCGGCATCCTGCTGTACAGTATTATCTCCAGCTGCATTTTTTCTCTGATACCCCTAATTTATAAAAGTTCAAACTGCTTTTCTTTTGCATGTGCTAAACTTAACTTTTGTAGAGATAAAGTATGTCTTGAAATAGTGAGTTATAGCAGCCTTAGAATATTGCTCATGCTAGCATTGTTTAATTAAGCAGCCAACTAAATTTACCAGTTACTTTGTTGCCATGAGCTGTTGAGTGGCAGATTAGGTTACCTGGGTTTAATTTAGCGACACAATTTCTTTAAGAGCATTTAATTTCCAGATATTCTTGGTACTACTATTCATTTGTATTAATGATATCATCTTACTGTCATAGCCCAAAGGAACTGAAAATTACTTTCTTTTTTATTTTTAGGGCCAATAAGCTTGGCATTGTACATGTCAGACTCTGAAGTCCAACAATTCCTGAGCTACACCCTGAGCTCGGAAATTTTGCAGAGTCGCAAAAATGTGGGCTACCACATTGTCTACAAAGATGGAGTAAGTACTGTCTCTCTTTCTGATGACGGTTGCATTAACTACCCCATTATAACTGGAGAACCCCCTAGTGCCTGCCCATTGGTTGTGAATTGGTTTGGCTTCTCATTATCTGATGCCTGGAGGGAACATTTATGTAGAGTGCAGTCAACAGTATCTTATATCTTAAAAACAGTTCAGTGATAATAATCGTAGGATACGATACGGGCAGAAGTGTTGTGTCTTTCACAAACAATGGTCTAGCCATAAAAGGACAGCTCCACAAAGAACTGTTTCACAGGCAATAAATAATTCTAGCTGTGATGTGCATATTGTGCAAAGAGATGATACAACTGATAAAAAATGCTACTCTCAACCTCGCAGCCTTCATGAATGCTAGCAGCAGCTGAATGGTATGAGATTTGAGTCAAGGTGCACGAAAGTCGTCAAGAAATTATGTGTGGGCATGATGCGCGGCTGTTGGTTTGCACAGATTCGACGACAAAAAGTATTTCTATCCTCAAAAACATTCTTGTTGGCTAACAGAGCATGTGTTATCAGAGTTACAAACACTTTAGACTAACTCTATAATTTTCAGGTGCCAGAATCTGAATGTCAGCTGTAGCTTAGCATTTTCCATCTAGTAGGTCCTGGGTGACGCGGAGACAACAGCAGTCTGTCAATTGTAGTTGCGTGATGCTCCATCAGATAAGGCAAATCAGATTCGTTGTGTCACATGGATATGCCAGAAGCAGCTCGTTTTTTATCCTTGCCAGCCCTTGCATTGTGCTCTACTGCCCTGAAGTCCCATCTCGATACTGCTGTGCTGTTTTTTAAAGGAGTGGTGGCACAAAATTTGTGATGCTCTGGTTTTTGCTCTGATGACTGGGTACTGACTCGTTAATAGCGGCAACAAAACTCATTTGCCCCAGCATGAGACAAATGTTTAATTATGTGCTCGTATGTTACGACCGGATGCAGTTTTGATTTCGAAGAGCCCTCAGGGGGCCGGTGACGTACTTGGCCTACTCGTGAACAAATATCAGGTGACCGCATATACCATTGACGTTACTGGCCACCTACTGCCTACTGTCAGCACTGCTTTTTCGTCTGCTGTGTTGAGCGCTGCGAGTGCTTGTTTCCTCGAACGTCGAACTACGTTGCTTATCTACTGCGGCAATTGACGAAGGAGCCGAGAAGAGTGTAAAAATCAGTTACAAAAGCTTGATTCACTTCGCAATTTTTGCCTGTGGCTGCGATTTTGTTCTTGTCGTCGTCGTCCAACTGAGGCGATGATTTCCGTGAGCCTTGGAGCAGCGACAGTATTAGGCGTGCTGAAACATTTTTGCTCCGATCATTTGTAAAATAGCAGGTTGAGAAGTGACGAAGGAAGCAGTGAAATCACATCATTGGTACTCTGTAACAGTGTGTGTGTAACATGTAAGTGCCGTGATGTACACTTTACTGACTCCTACTTACATCAGGCATCGCTGCGCTCTGAAGGCATACCAATCCCATGTGCTTACGTCGGAGCACCGAAGCAGTTATCTATCCACCATGCTGTACAATCCCGGCAGTAGAGAGCTTTTGTTTGTCTGTAGACTTCGTAATGTTTGCAGATACCCGGTTACCAGAGCCATTGACGGCGGTAGCAGCAGCGGAGGAGCCTGTAGCAACACCTTGTGACGTTTTGTCCAACTACAATATAATTTTTAAACAGCGAAGCTGTTATAGCTCGAGGTAAAATAGTTGTCCGGCCATAAGAAACCCTTCGTGCCGTTGCCTATAGCAACTACCAAGCCACAGCTGCACGCCACTTGGGTTTAACCTTGCCTAGCCGCACATTCGCTGGGGAGCAGCTGCCACTAAGCCATGCCTCTGACGGAGACAGTCCGCGCATTCGCCGCACCGAGCTCTGCCACAGCTGGTGTGACATCAGCATAGCCGCGCATGGCCTCGCGCTGCAGCTGGTGCGACGTAGCGTAGCCACGCATGGCCACTGTGATGTAGCGTAGCTGCATGTGGCCTATGCATAGGCGTGTCATAGCTAGCGTAGCCGATGCATAGCCGTGTCACAACAGGTTTGACGTAAGCACTGTCACTTAGCAACCGCATAGTACGTCATAGCTCCTATAAGTGTAGATGTGTTCGGCCGTGTTTAAACAGTCTATCGTCGTGGCTAGACTGAAGAAGGTGCGCACTGCCGAAGAAGCCGCTAACCGCGAGTCTCATCATGCTGCGGATCGAGAGCGTAACTGTCAATGGCGATTGGGTCCCGCCTACATGGCCCATGAAATGGCTATGAAGCGGCAACAATGAGCAAACCCGGACTATGCTCGGCGAGAGCGCAAGTTGGACGCGGCACGAAAGCAGACTCAACCAGCTTCGCTGTTTTTTAAGCTTTACACGGATAGTGTAAACTTCCCTTTATTTTTTTCCCCTGTTGCATCTCTTGTCGAAAAAAAATGATGAGAATACTGTGAGTTGGTAATTATCTCACTGCCAATGCTTTACGCAGAGTCAGTAAGCAGGTAAGTTGCTGCAATGTTATGTTTGCGGGTCTCGATCTGGTTAGGCTCTGCATCATGAGGTGTCGCTACCAGTGTTGCCCATCTTGTTCACGTCTCTGGTAACCCAGCCTGAACTCGTGACATCCATTGTTTACAAGGGGTTCCTGCATGATGACCTCATCACTTCTTTCTTCAATTTCCGATTCGGCGCTTTCACAAATTTAAAAACTCAGTCAGAATACTTTTTTGGGTGTATTTCTGGCTGATATTGTACAGATGGCACCTCTATGTTCCCATCAGTGCAATGTAACAGTCAAGTCGTGTTCGAATTTTTGTGTCACAACTCCTAGGCATTATCTTGCTTGCATTGACCAGCTAAGCACCAGACATGTCAAGTAACAGGCTGTGTTCTTGTGTTTCAGACCTTCTACCCGGTGAACATGCTGCGAAATGTTGCTCTACAACAAGTGAACACGCCATTCGTGTTCCTGACTGACATTGATTTTCTTCCTATGCATGGCCTCTATGAGTACCTGAAGCGGTCCGTATTTGCTTTGGGTCTCGAGTCCTCACGCAAGGTGAGATGATTGTTCACGTTGAGATAAACAGTGGGCGTGAAGATGGCACACCCTGAAGGAAATGTGTCCCCGTGTGTTGTATTTTTTCATTCATTGCCAAAGGAGTAAAATAATTGTCTCTATGAACAAGAGGTGTTGTTACAAGACCAATCTGTCGCTAAGTTCAGCACTAGTAAATGTGAAAGATTGTGGTAAAGATGAATGAAGGATGAGGAAATTAGCTTGATAAATGTGGATGGGGGGAGGGGGGGGGGGCTCTACCACTTCACCTGAAGGATAGTTGCAGTGATAAGCACAGCTAATGGTTGTGGAGGTGGCCTGACACGTCAAGTGATGCTGTCATGAAGCATTTCACACTGGCAATTACTTCCAGCTTCAGTAACTGTGGTCGCTTTGCCCTGCTTGACAAAGCAGAACGACTTACTTTACTATGATTCCAAACAAAACAGGAAGGAAGGAATACGAAAAACAAAACAGAAGTTCAGAGAAAGATGGGGGCTTGAACTGATAAATGATCAAAAATTGACGAACAGGGAATGTCACTATGGCCACCATTTCAATACGGAGGCTTGTCTTGTTGGGGCAGCTACTGCTTTCCTTAGCAGCATTTCGCATTTCTTATCATTATCATTTTGTTTGCAAATGATGGTCAGAAGTATAACTACCAGCCAGACTATGCTTTATTCAAAATTCATCTTATCCGTATTAATGTGGTAAAGCCTTCTCAGTATTCACATTGATAATGAGCCCTCGCATATGCTTTGTATTTTGTAATGAAAGTACGTACACGTGTTCACTAGAAGTTAAACTTGGTACTAAATGCTACAGTTGACCAGCTGTGATGCTCTCTGCCATTTTTTTTTTTTAATTTTAGCTAGGAACATTTCTTTTGCACTATTTTCCACACTTGGCTATATGCTGTCAATGAAATTTTTAACCCTCACATCTTCCTTCTACAGGCACTGATAGTGCCCGCATTTGAAACGCAAAGGTACCGGCTGAGTTTTCCCAAAACAAAAGCAGAATTGCTTTCCATGTTGGACATGGGTACACTATTTACATTCAGGTAAGCCCATTCCCCTTCATTTCACCGTTCAATTACTACTGATCGCCTTCATTACTGTAATGGCCCCACTGCAGGTACCATGTGTGGCAGAAGGGCCATGCGCCGACAAACTATGCGAAGTGGCGGACAGCTACAACGCCCTACCTGGTGAATTGGGAACCCAACTTTGAGCCCTACGTGGTGGTCAAGAGAGATGTGCCTGAATATGACAAACGCTTTGTCGGCTTCGGTTGGAACAAGGTTGGACCCTTTTGTAATCAAGTTGCTTTCTCATTGTGTTTCTTTTACTGCAGTGAGAAGAACTTGCCATTGTAATCGGATATGATGATTTTTTTTCTGGTTATGGCATCTTCTGCATTACTTGCTTTCAGTTTGATTAACCGTTTTATCTTGTTTCCCTTAGAGTGGCCCATTTTTTAACTGGGAGAAAGTTATACCAATTACCTGGGCACTTCGAAATCCTTTGAACTAAGCTTCATCAACTGGAAGGGTTCTTACACGAAATGACACAACAAAGGGGTACTGTCAGCCTCTGATTTTTCGGACTCCCTAGGGACCACGAAATCGTCTAAAAAATAGCCAAGTGCTGCACCGTCACAGTGCAGTACTTGCCTCAGGCAGCTTCATCCGCACATTTTTCAGCTCATACACTTCTGCAGGCGCCAGGTGTTTGCTCTGTGCCATACTACATGGAGCCCTGGTAGGCAAATATTCGCAAATGTTTCTTAATTCTTCTTTTCTTGTTTTGTATAGACCAGATACAAGAGTTCTTTAGCATTTTGTCATTTTTACAATAAGCATGCAGCACCTTCTGTTTTCCTGTGGCGCCTAATGAAAACATGTAAAGGAGGCTGTGCTGTAGAATGTGTCACCAACAAAACTCCTTTTCCTAAAGAGGTCTGTCAGAGCAGTGTAATGGGACTTACTTCAAAGGACTTTATTTTGCCTGTGTGTCTGGGGTATTACATTATTTGGCCTGCCCTAGCTCAACAGCTTTCCTTTAGTACTAACCAAAGTATCAGCTACCTGCATTTGCTCTCTAATGTGCACTGCAGCCTTCCTGTGTTGCCATTAAATCATTAGCTTTTTAAGCAAGAAAGGCTACAGATCTGTGACAAATGCCAAGTGCACCCAGCGTATTATGTCATGCTGTTTAGATGCATAAGTAGTGCCCAAGATCAAATAAGGAGTATTAATTTCAGGATTTTCATGCTTTTGTAACAACATTAAAGCTTTGACAAAGCTTAAAAAACTTGTACGTTAATGCTGTTAATTTCCATTCCATTGCTTGTGGCGTGGTCCTAAGCTGGCTATTCTATTGTCCTTCAAATTTCAGCCTCATGGGTTTGTTGTACCATCAGAGTGCACTGAATATATGAACATGCTCCATAATTGTGTTGAATTGGCTTATTTATTTTCATACTGCACACAAGGATGTTTAGCACTGAGGTGTGTCTGCCGGCCCTTGCCACAGGTTTCCCACATCATGGAACTGCATGCTCAGGGCTACGAGTTTGTGGTGTTGCCCAATGGATTCATGGTGCACATGCCGCACGCTCCATCACTGGACATTGCCCGTTTCCGGTCGAGCAGCCAGTACCGCAAGTGCCTCTCCCTGCTCAAGAGCGAGTTTGCAAGGGACCTCTCGCTGCGCTATGGCCGCACTTTTTCGGCATCGCCCGACCGTCGTCGGCGCAGGTGATCACCCGCTGTGCACCATTGCCACTACTGCGCCATGGCCAGGTGCCCCGCCCCCGCTGTCTTTCTGACAACCACAGCACAAGCCAGTGCTGGTTGTCCCTTCACGGAAGCTGCTGGCCAAGTTTGGTAAGAGCACGCGAGAATGTTAGGACCATGTGGCTCATTGCTTGATGCATTGTCAACTACGGCTTGTATGTTTTTAGCTGTAATGTGCTTAATTTTGGTTCTTTCTGATGCTCTGTTGTAAGATTCGAGCTGTGCTGCTAATATTGCGTATTAGAAGCACAGGGTAAAACATTTAAAATGGTGCCCACTGTGGTCTGTGGTTTTATAGACTAGGCATCAAGGACAGAGAAATATGTCTAGGGAATCAGCAAATTCAGTGGCTTAGTGTGGACATGTCTAATGATAGAAAAGGTCTGTTGGCCTGGAGGGTACTAGTAGAGGTCATCGTCCCACAGTGGAGCTCAGCAGTCCTTGTGCGGATGACAGCTCCTGTTCTAACTAAATTACCCAACCACTTACATATATTACAAGCTAGACCATCTAGGCTCTAGCAAAAGTTAACTGGCACCGTTCAGTGATGGGCTGATAATCTACTTCACAAAGTCACTTTGGAATTTACATCTGGACTATCAAAACTGGTTTGTAACTTGGCTGGCATGTAACATCCCGCTTGCATTGCCGTCAAGATTCACCGAGTCTCACTCACATTCGGGTGTGTCAAACATCAACAGTCATATTTAGGCTTCCGTGGACTCTGTATTCTTAGCACTGTTTGCATCATTAATGATTATGGGAATGCACTCAAAACACTTCTTGAAATGTCTTGCTTAAGACTTTGTCGATAACGATTTTTAAGCTTTGTCAAAAGGAACCAAGCTTATAGAAGCATGAGTGTGGGTTGTGGTTGTGTATTGTTGCACCCTTGGAACTCCCATTTCTGAAAGACTAAAAAGACGTAAAAATTGGGGCTTACTTCTATTCCCAGAGCCTTTGGGTAATGCAGGCGCAACAGTAAGTTAACAAAATTCTGTGTTTGCCATGGCTGCGTGCAATGGCTATGTTCCCTTTGAGAAAGTCTGTACAGTGTCTGCCACACAAACGCATCTAATATGTATTGAAATGAAACTCCAGATTTAAGCTGTTTTGTTGTACAATAGTGACTGACAGCATGTTGCTGTGGATATTTATCACACTAGCCTGCAAATTTACATTTATATGTGTTCATTTTCTATACTGGTTTGATCTCCACGGAAGCCCTGTATGGCTGTAATTATGGCGATCTGTGTATGCTAAGAGGTTTACACTCTTCGTTTTTTCTTGTGTGGTTTTTCTTTGACTCGTCAACTTCCGAACACCTGCTGTCTGGTCCCAAACTCATCATGGCAGCTTCATCACGATATGATTGCTCTAAAGGGTCCCCGAAATGGTTTTTTTGTAATTTATATAAGCAGTTAGGCTACAACTAGAGTAAATCGTTAGTGCTATAATTCATGTGAAGTACCTCGTGTCAAAAGAGCTGTAGGTGACCAATGGCCACCCTCCTTGTAAACCATGCCTTTTCTCCTCAACATCTTTGCCGAGCGGTTAGGAGCAATTGGGGCTCTGCTTTTCGAGATTTTCTGCTGGCACATCATCGATCGTGGTAGCAGAAACTCCATGTTCTTTTGGTTGATCTCTGCGCCACTAGGTGCCACTATAAACCCGGCCGCTAGCTTTTGCTCCTGCTGTAAAAACACTAAGAAGGAAAAAAAAGGACGCATCACTGGGCGAGTTGGTGATGGTTCGCATTTAAAGGGGTCATGAACCACTTTTCCAAGTAATGATCTAATGACCTCAGTATCGGAGTTTACTGCCTCCCGAATCGATTGCCGCAAAAATTTCTCGAATCCGTCAAGAATGGGCGGAGTTACGGGGTTTGGGCGCACGCCCTCAGCGCTTTCTCTCTTTTCTCGTCCCAACGAGCGCACTGGAAGCTACACAGGGAGGGATGGCACGAGGGAAAGAAGTTACGTCAGTGCGCGTCATGAAACACGATCGCTGTCCCGCTGTGATTCGCGTGCACGAGCGCAGCTACCGTGTACCGAGGAGTGCGGCGCCGGCAAGTGGCGGCACCCCGTGGCAAGAAGCGCATCTGATCCGAACGCCGCTCTCGATTTACGTCGGCTATCAGCCAATGAGGATGCTATGTCTTTTGCGACGCGGCGATGCAGATCGCGACGTCAATCGGCAGACGCCCCGCCCACCGACGAGAGTGAGAACCGGCCTCTGTTTGAAAAGAGGGCACCTGAGAAAACAGCAACTTCGCGTTCTGCTTGTAGCTTTTACTCGGCGCGCACGACTGCAATATTTGGCTGAGCAGTTCATAGCCTTGTCAGCTTTCCACAGGACGTGTTTTTTCAACAAGCCCAAGGGGTGCTTCATGACCCCCTTAAAGCAGTACATTATACAGAAGCACAAGGCAGAGAACCCCACAGGACAACACATGATTGCCGTGCCTTGTCCTGTGGTCTTCTTTGTCTTGTTCTTCTGTCTTTTGCACTGCTTTATACATGATTCATTGATATATGAAATCCAAAAAACGGCAGGAAGTGGAAGATGGAAGCTGCGATGAAAAAATCCGTAAACAGGGGGTGGGTGCTCGAGCCGATGTTTCGACAAGTGGACTTGTCTTCTTCAAGGCTGGAACTCTTCTTCCAGCCTTGAAGAAGACAAGTCCACTTGTCGAAACGTTGGCTCGAGCAGCCACCCCCTGTTTACGGATTTTTTCATTGATATATGAAGTCAGATTGGTTGCACGAGTGACCTCTCAAAAGAATGTCCCAAAACAGGTGTGACTGAAAACTTGGCAGGGAGACACCCTGTGATTTGTATTAACGTGCATATTTAAACCTTATGTAATACATTACTCACTTTACACAGGGTGCACAAAATCGCTCTGTTAATGATACGAAGCACCTACTCTACCGGCTCAGTGGGTTTATATAAAAATGTCAAAACCATTTCTGAGTCCCTTTAGTGCCTTTGTATCTTTCTTATTGCATATGTTAGCATGACTGTAATTGACAGCCATTATGCTTACTTTAAATTTCAGGTTTCTCAAATATAATATGCTGAACAAGTAGCTGAGTCAACAAAGTGGTGCAAGCTTATTACAGTTACCATTTGACTTGGCTTGTGCAATATGGTGTTTGTTTTTCATGATAATATATAACATTATCACGTGTGGAGATTCATTGATATCGCTGCTGGACATTCTTAAGTAGCCTCTGCTTTAAGTTCTGCAACTATGAGAACCGATTTAAATGTTGCACTTGAAGGTTTTCACTTAAGCGGCGACATGAAGAGGTGCCCTGAACACATCACATCATGTCAGCACGTAGTACATGTCCACTTCTATGTCACGCAATCACCCTTTTTAAATTTATATAATGTGATTTGTAAGCTGCATGTAGTTTCTTGATACACAAACATTCACTAAACAGTTTGCAAGGGCAAAAGAAGGCTCCTTGTGCTGACAGATTTTTTTTAACCACCAGAGCATTTTGTCACTGCTCAAAAGAAGCATTAGTAATTAAATTTCATTGTCTTAATTGAGGCATTTATATTGTCTGTCATCATTATCAGGATAGGCAGTGATGTCATTAAAGGGCTTCTCTCCACTCGCCATTAAAAATTTTGTTATACACCGGATATTGTAAGGCACCATCTATCAAGCAGTTTACAGCAAGAATTTTTCAAGCTGGTTAATTGTGAGAACAAATAGGCAACACTGATAAGTGTTGTAGTCATGCTGCCAGGAGGTGAGCTTCACTGCAAACATAGACACACAGTGCTTCTGCCGTGGTGTCCAAGGCAACATTTGAAAATCTGTGCCACATTTACATCACAAGCCCCGCCTCAATTTTGTGTTTTGTCATCTTCTTTTTGCTGCGTAGCGCACTCACAATGGCACATTCTATGCTGGACAATTTAACAAGGTCACATGCCATAATTGGTCATGTTGCAGTCGATGCATCTTATGTAGAAACATTCACGTGTATTCTCGACCCTATAGCTAAAAACGGGGCTTCCTCGAGTGGGAGGGTGCATAGGTTTCTGTTTCGTGTTTCAACAATTTTCACACTACGCAGGTGTTTGATAGTTAAGAGACATGATTGGCCACCGCTTGATTTGCATTCCATGCTTGTCTGTTTGCAGTGCCAAAACGTGGCGAGGGGCCCTTTAAGCGAGGTACAGAAAGGTACAGAAGTTCACAGAGCATTTACCTTATTTACTTTTTGTTCACATGATCTTGAAGAAGTTTAACAATGTAATACTCGTTCACATGATTTTTGTCAGTTAAAATTTTGAAAGAAATGACAAAATTCAAGGGAATTGACCATATATGTAAAATCACACTTTTTTTTTCAGCTTTTTACCAGTATGGTCGCCACTTTATATCGATGATGTGGTTGATTGACTCCCAATATTGATGCTTTAAATGCACCAGAATTCCAGTCAATGCGCTTGAATGCTCAGTAACATGTGCTGCATTATCATAGCTCACTTAGTCCATCATGGTACCTCAGCTACTCGCCAACATCTGTGTTCTGGATGCGCATGGATCTTTGAATAACTCGCGATTATGGCAACAATCACTACCATCAGTTGATTAGGAACACTGCTTTTGTTGAAATGTCCAAGCTCCACTTAATTAAAGCAAGCCTGTCTATCCAGTTAGCTTTATGGCAAGGTTCAAGCAAAGTGCTCAGGAGGCTTATTCTCATTGGTGGTGCTTTTATAAGGACAGTTGCCAAAATTGATTTCATTCAGAAAATGATGTATTGATAGTACATCACAGGGTTTGCTTACTGTGTTACTTAGTGCATAATCCGCTGAAAGGTGTATTGCCTTGCTGTAAGTAACTAATCATGGACAATGAATAGCACTGTTGACTTACTGAGAGAAAGCATCAGCACTTATGAGGTGGAAAAATGGGCCTCTCATGTCTATTTGCATGTACATTTCGTCGTCGTGCTTTGATTTACAGAATGAAGGGATACCTTAACAAATGAAGAGGGGATTTCTTTAAAGCTTTGAGAACACCATGAGGTTCTATTCGAGATCATGTGAGATTTTTAAAGGAACACAAAAGCAAAAGACTCCATCAGCCTTGACTGATAAAGTGTTCTTTCAGAACTTAATTTTCATTGTAGTCAGTTTGTAGAAAAGACGTCGAACATAAAAGATAATTTGTCTAAAGTTTCATGCCAACACTTTGGTGCTGGTGTAGTACGAAGTCTCAATTTTCAAAGTACTTTCCCATACCTATGCAGTTATGGAGAAGTAGTTGTTCTTGAAGCTCATCAAGTTTGCTGTTTCAGGAAAGCAGAGTTGAATATTGTTGTTGTTACTTGGCTCCCTTAGAATCTATGTAGTCTTTCCATGTGGACAAAAAGTTGGCTAAACCCGAGAAGACACCATCAAAATGTAAAAATCTATGACATCCTGGCATGCTGTCGTGCAAAACTCAAGCTGACGTCCTGGACCATTTTTAGTTTTTGTCACTTACAAAGCCAATTGTCAAGCATTGCCCAGCTTAAAGAAGAGATTGCCTTTGCATGGGCACAGTTCCACATAGAGCAACTGAACTTTATAACTACAGCAAGGAAGTTTTTACCTCGTATAATAGTAGCAGTACATTACTCCAGTAGTACTCCCAACAAACAGTTCTAATATGAAATTAATGAGCATTTTGCCCCCGTTTTTGAATGGTGAATGTCTTTGCTGTCTGCTGTGAATGTCAGTTGAACGTGAATACTAGACACCTGAAACTTGCAAATACATGGGCTTTCACGGTTATCTACACAGTGCCAGGTAGTGGCTAGTAAAGCAACTGCATGAAGTCAACTTGCCAACACTTTTGATTATTTTGTTCACATTTACTATTGCGGACCACTTTTCTTGTACTTCAGCGTGTGCTTATTGAGTTCAAGTAATCATGCTTTTTATGTCGCATTTACGTTATCCTGCAACAGCATACATTGCGACGACAGTGCTTGTCACCAGTGTGTTTTTGTTTGTGTGTATGATTGGGAACATGCAATTCATGCACACTTTTATTTGCATAAGAGTACTTCCCATCCACTCACACTAAGCCACCTTTACTGTTGACAGCTGGACTTTCTTGTTTTTCATATTAGCTTTCCTAAGCTGGACCAGCACTGCTTGTTAAAAAAAAAAAGGAAGGGTACGTGAGGAGCTGTTGTCTTGATAGAGGAGCACGGTGCCTTCGAAGTGCCAATTTTTCTTTCTTTAAAGTATTGGCACGGCTGCAAACTGTCCACTGCAAGGAAATAGCCTCTCGAAAGCAATTCTTGTTTGTGCGAGCTCATTATTTACTCTGCTTGACTAGATAAAAGGAATTTACTTGTTTACATCAGTCTATAAGCACTGCTGTGTCCCTACAACCGTGTCATAGATTGGCCATCCTTTATTGTAATTCATGATACAGGGTGTACATTTGATAGTTTTTGTTCCTGCTGCTCTAATCAACACACATGTTCTGAGCATAATGTTAGTACATTTTATATATATCTTTTGTTGTTCTTTTTTTTTTTGCTGTTTTTGTTTTTCATTATCAGCAGCCGGCATTAGTTCCTATGATTTTATTGTCCATCTCTACATGCTTAAAGTAGTACATGTTCGAAACAATTAATGTACTCTGATACTGAGGTCCAAGTGGGTCTGCACACTGGAGCTTGTTTTGAGGCATTGCACCTTCGTATCCAAAACTGTGAAAGGACATGAAATTTACAACCTGGTCACGGAACCTGGGATTATCGTTTTGTGCGGTATTCACACATTTTTTGCGACATTGAACTACCTTTTTCTGTTGGCTGTTGAAACTGCTGTTTTCTTTGCATTTGTGTCTGTGCCATTGCAACTTGTTACAAGACAGCCGTTGACACTCCATGCGAGGCTGTCAGCCACAAGGTATTATTTTTAATTTAGTGATAGCCAAGCAACTGGCTCAATGTAAAAAATTGTGCTACTCAATGCATGATTTTTGAGCTTGGGCCTAATCGTGCTCTTGTGGTAGAGGGGAAGAAGGTTTATTTTAGAACACGGCTGTGATCTGTCAACAAGGTGCCATGAATTGTGGCCATTTTTTGTTTACTAAAATTAGGAAATGGCGCTCATTGTCTGTGCAGTTTATGGTCATCACTCTGTGTCAGTGCTCTAAATGACTGTGGCTGTATCTGACCTCCCTGTAATGAACATTGTCACGAGTTCTGCACAGTGCAGTCAAAGGAGAGAGAAGGGAGGATAGAATTCAAGTCATGCATGCCCTAACGTAATGAGAGGAGCTTAGTCCGCATTAACCCATGCACCATTGAGTGTGCTGTTTGACTTTGGGGTGTCAGAAAAGCATTTTGCGTGTACTGTTACCTTGTAAGTTTGCACTCAGTTTATTACTTGAAAGCAAGACAGAAAATTTATGGCATAGTTACAGTGGCACCTCATTGAGACAGCTAACCTGTGAACAAAAGCGTGTACTATTCCAAAAAACAGTATGATCAAGGTCAAGATTTAAACAGGTAATCTGCTATGTTATGTTCTGAGCTGGGATAATGATACAAAACTGAATTGTATCAAAGAGGTTCTACTGCACATCCAGTAACTGATTAAAATTTCAGTAGTGCTCATTACATGCACCAGCATAATTTGCTTAAAGGAACAAAAGAGCGCTAATGTAGTGAAAATGGCAGGTGTTTATTTGTTGAGAGTTTGACTGAGCATTTTTTTAAATGCCTGAACAATGGTAAATACAAATGACACACGAAGCGAGCTCAAACAGAACGTCACAGAATATAAGTTCGCTAAGTTCCACAATGTAATTGTAACATACTGGCGCTGCGGTTCAGGCATAAGGTCTGAAGGAGAATTCACTGATGCTTTCATCCACTTGTAGTTGAACTTTTCATGCAAATTAGTGTGAGTGGAGTGTTGAAAAACTAATTCACCTGTTCTGACTAGCTTAGCCTTGCTTTTGAACATCTTTTTTACTTTATTGGTGCTGTTTTCAGGGGTATTGCTGTGGATGTGGCTTTAATTTTTTTTTTTTAAAGAGAGAGAGACATTTGTTGTTTTCTGCAAGGCTACTGAATTATGAATGATTATTAATCTTTTCCACACTCTTTAAAGACAAAATAAACAAGTGGCTCTTGAGTATCAAACAAAAAGAAATTAAACACTTTTCCACGATGGCTTAAACTTCAATTAGCATATCAGCAAGTAAAACAGAAACAGCTATAGAGACGTCTGTAATGCCATGCAGAAAATCTGCAAATCATGACAGCATATATTTTGTCGCACAATGTTATCTGCACTGTTAATATCTTTTTTCCAGAATACATAGTCTCAATATGCTGCAGGTGCTAGCATCTTTTTGCCAGGAAAGCTTCAGCTATTTTCGTTCCAGCAGGTGTTCAGTACTACATAGCTCGATAGACTATAGCTTGGCTAGCTTGTCTTATTGTTTACTACGATATCAAAAATGTACAGTTTGTGGCTGCCATTAAGAGTACCACTCGTATCTGCATAGGCTCGTATGGCTACTAATGGGCCGAAACAGAGCAGCACTTAATTTGCTGTGTCTGTGTTTGTTCTCAGTTACGTTGCAGTGCAAGTGTTACTTATGCAGGCTAACGACAGCAACATTTCCTTATATGGAAAGGGTTGTGCGTGTGCCAAAGTGAGCATTTTGCCACTCATATTTGCATTGTCCATAACTATAGGAGAATTATTGTTGCTTTTTGTATAGAATGCCACAGTAACGTCTCATGGACAGGAGTATATGCTAGCTGTAGAGAATTTGCTTTCTATGCTTGTAAATACAAATGCATTACCATCAATTTCATTTCAAACACTTGCTCTGAACACAGTTCTGTTAATGGGACAACACAGCCTGTGGGCTGTGGCAGGTGTTTCTGCGGACAAATCATTATGTAGGAAGACGATTGCGCACATGTCTTGTTGATGTTATGTTTCTTGACATTGATGCAAAATCGGTATATGTGAATTGTGTTGTCTGTTTTTTTTTTTTTTTCTTTCTTGAAGTGTAGATACGCTTTAAGCAGCTTACCATAACCAGTCCTTAAGGTGTGCACAGTACTTTAATTTTGGCCACTGGCAAAAGAATATGATTAGCCAAACTTGTGCAAAAAAGATTCCAGTTTTTTATGCTTGTAACTTTCTTCAGTCTTCTTTTGTGCCAATAAAATTGGTGAAAAGATGTATTGCTTAATGATGTAGCATCGCCATAATTGTTACTGTTTGTTGTCACTAGTGTCTAGCTCTACATTTGTAGCACTTTGAGTGCATTTTTGTATGTTTATCAATGACATGTTTCATCTGTGCTCTTATTTATTTGAAAAACCAGAGTATACTATATACATGCTGCATTCTTTTCATTGATGCGATCTACAATTTCTTACTTTTGTATTTCTCTGCACCTGTCATGATATTACTATTGTTCTCTCTGTATGGTATCATCAGTTAAGCGAACAGTATTTGACGTACTTATGCCAATCTGACTTGTTTTCATTCATTATCACTCTTTCTGTGAAACTGATTGCTCTGACGTCTGTGTGCATGTTTTCATTCTTATTACATTAACTTTTTTTGGACTATACATCCTATTTTTCATCAGGTTTCGTTATTTGTGTTGAATGTAAAGCATTGTCGTGTATAATGCAAGACTGCATTTTTGTTTTATTTTGCTCAAAGTTTATATTGACTGACCCTTACAGACTATCTGGCACGACGCTATGTATTTTTGTTTTGCTACGCAGCGCACACTTTCTCAGCTCTCTGTTGTGACGTGTTCACATTTATTGCATATTGGCAATAGGTTCAATTTTCAATTGAACATTTCTTTTCTGCCACTTTTGGCGCAGGCTTACATGTCCTTTTGGTAGTCGTCTTCAGGCAGCATTTATGCCTGCTGGACATGAATTCTTCATATGCACGATCAGTGATTACAGTGGTTGAAGATGTCTTGAAGAGCATATGGGACTGCCTAGAAAAACGTATGCTAGTGTACGATGAATATGGAACTTACTAACTCAATACCTCAAGTTTCAAAGTTTCTGTTTTCCGCAATTCAGCTTTCTCAGCAAAGATTCAGCACTCCAAGAGGAACTGGTGCAGCTCATAATGGCAGGAATTTTAAGCACCGTCAGTATCTGGAGCTTTTGCATGACACAGTGGTTATTCTGAATGACCATTTTCTTCAGGTGCACTAGTCTGTATTTCTTTTTTAGGCCACCACACGTTTTTCACATTCCATTAATGGAAGAAAAAATTGCGACATGAGAAGTAGGGCATATTCAAACTCTTAAATGTACTAATAAGATTTACATCTGCTAATACTGTCGTGTCAAATTTCCGGCTCACTATGAAATACAGCTTCATTTTGTATTGCCTCTAGTTTATTTTTATTTCCCTCCTCATTCTAGTCCGCTCATTTTGCCAATGCAATGCTCTGTGGCTGTACCTCATCATTCGCATGTTCCTGTGTTTTGCTATTTGTCCTTCAGGCTTTATTTGTGATTGCTGGCAACAGTGCTTGGACTTTTTTGTGTTCATATCTGTTGTATTTTGTGCTAGTGATTTTATAGCCATTGATATGAGTGGTAGGCACAAGGTGCTTTCTTATACTGAAAAAAAAAAGAAGAAAATAAATGTTATATGATTAAAACAAACGATGCTTTAGCAGTCTTTGCTATCTTGTGCTGTATGCACATTTTCTCCTTAAGTTCACTGTGCACAGCTGCATTCCTGAAGGAGACTGCACTGTTGGGATAGAGGTAGACTGTGAGTGTGCCACGGCGGAAGAAAGGGGAGGCGAGGGCGCGCAAAGCAGCGGCAGTTGCATGTGAGGTGCACATCCACACCTCTAGCCGGCTCGGCCAAAAGCAGTCAGGCCATTTCTCCACGAGGCTACAGTCGTAGAAGACGATGAGCGCACCCTGTCTTGCAAGTGATCTGCAGTGGTTCCAAAGGCTCAGCAAACTGATATGGCTGTTGTGGCTTGATGTGCACAGTCTCTGCATGCCTGATGCTGCGGCTCATGTCATCTCAAAAAAGCGAGGGTCAACGCGATGCATTTGCTCACTTCTGTTTGCTCTGTTCATCGGACCAGAGGTGTGAAAGCCCATGTTCACAGTCATCGAGTGAGATGTGTTCATATTTGCCCATGGCCTCATGACTGCATGCTCGTGAATTGGAACATGAAGGAAGGAAGAAACAAGTGGAAAAATAGGGAAGTTAGCCAGTTCTTAGAACGGCTGGCTGCCCTGTGCTGGGAGAAGGGGTAAGGGAGATAAAAGATGACAGAAAAGAGATGTAAAAAAAAAGAATACAATACTGCTTAAAGGGACACTAAAGAGAAACAATGAATTGGTTTAGATTGATAAAGTGTGCTCGGAGAACTCTTGTGTAGTTTATTTCACCACCATAGGTTTATTATTAGAGGAGAAAACCAAGTTCAAAGTTTCATTTTTAAATTTCGCGCCGAACTTTGTAATTCGTGACGTAAAAAGTTTCAAAGAGTATTTAACGTATTTTGGAGCCACTGGCTCGACTAAATTTCCACAAACTCGTTATGTCAAGTCTCTGGCCCCCTCAGAGGACAATGTACTTCGATTTAACCGATTAGGAACTACGTAGGCCCAAGCAGCTGGGCGCCGTCAAAAATATGTGACGTCACGGCAAATGGTGCGGGAATTCCAAGGTGGCGTCGCCACCTGTATTTTCTTTTTGCGCGTTTTCTCGCTTATTAAGCGTCTTCTCGCAGCAAGCGTGGTGTTTCTGGTATCGTGGAAGACCACTTTACTAATGCGAGAAAAATCGTTTTGCTCTTTAGTGTCCCTTTAACGTCTGTCTCCGAGACCAGTTGTCCACAAGAAATGCAATAATGCTTTCAAAGCCTTCTGTGCTGATGATGGACTAATTGGAATGCGAGTGTTTACTGCAATAAATAGGACCGACAGATCTGCGAACCTTACTTTGTATAGTTGTCTGAAGCATTTCTATCGCCATCGGCGTTTCCTCTTGGACAAAAGTGCGTCTTTCTTTCTTAACAGCGAAACTGCTAAAGGTCAAAGAAAAATGTCCCTGCTCCGCAAAAAACTATCGTCATGAACGGGTATGTGCCAAGGAATTTGGGTAAACCCACTACTCACCGCTCCGGCGTGGTCTGCAATAACCCTGAAGGGTGAGAGAAAGAGTACAGAGGGAGAGAAACAGAAGGAAAAAAAAATAACCCTAATGGGTCAGAGAACAAATACAGCGAAAGAGAGAAACAAAGAAAGAAAGATATAAAGAGGACTTGTGCTGAAAAAAATTCTTCACGAGGAGGGATTCGAACCCACGTACCCTCGATCCGAAGGCGAGCGTCCAAACCACTCGGCTTACCAGGCCTTGTATAGTACAGTGTAGCAAGGGTGTGGGAAAGGGAAGTGAGCGTGAGGAGATTTGATGGTGAGGAGGAGAGAGTAAAGATCAGCACAGAAAGGATGAGAAAGACAAATAGAAAGAAATGCAGAAAGATCAACGAAAAAGAGAGAAAATAAGATAGAAAAGAGGAAGCAGGCATCGCGTCGTCTAGCGACCAGATACCGCACCACCTGGCCAAGCCGCGCATGCGCAGTAGCTAAGCCACGCCCACCGACGGAGACATCGCGTGCAACCCCCGCTCTGCAGTGCATAGCCTAGCCTGGCTGCGCCCGATCATGTCCAGAGAGTCATGGGGCGTCCTAAGAAAGTGCGCACTCCCGAGGAAGAAGCCGCGCATCTTGAAGCTAGACGTGTCGGTCGACGGGGAATACGAGCGGCGACGGGTCCGCGCTTCACTGTGCCAAGCTTTGCGCGACTTAATGCAAACTTCCCGCATTTTTTCCCCCTCTCTCTCTCTGTTTAGACAGCTGCGACAATCCTGCTCGCATCCTTGTCTGTAAAGACGCTCACAGGCCAATCATATTGGTCGCACTAGTGAAGCCCCAAAGCATTTCCTCGTTCCAAAATGGTGCCATAAATTTTATCTTGGTTACAAGCTTCTTGTAAAACCGCCTGCTTCTCAGTTAATCCTATATCCACCCCGACCCCCCCTCCTTCCCTTTGATTGGCACGGAGCTGTGGAACAACCAACTCGGTATCGTTTCTTTGACACGGTTCATAATGGGTTCGTGTCACTCGGGCAAAAAAAGCAAAGTCATCATCAATAACAAAGCCAGTTTCCCGTAGGCGACAAAAGAAAACAAAACAAGGTTTCTTTGAGAGGTTACGCAGCATGGTTTAGGCTAGAATTGGGATTCATTAAAAATAACTATTCATTATAATTGACACTGTAGCCTCTGGTAGCACTTAAAAATTTTCTAACTGTATGATCCGCCCGACTCTTGGCCGATCCCACTGAGTGGGTATAGGTGGCAATCACCCCTGCAGGAAGGAGCACCACCATCATCGTCAAGTTATTCTAAAGTTATAAACCATTGAGGAATTCATCAGAAAAAGAATATCGAACTAAATTCTGCCTGCTTTAAATATTTCATTACCAATAATTGATACATCAATTCATTATATTAGTTAATTATAGCTTCTACGAATGACACACTAAAGAAAGTATTGGAAAAATTCACCCCCTGCTCGGCCTGTCCCCTGCATTGGGTATGCGCCATGGTCGGAGGAAAACACCACCTAATTCTTGGCCAAATGCAATTGCATTTATTCGATGTTTCATTTTTAAGCATCCTGCCGCCCGGTTCTTGGCCCATCCCGCTCTGTGGGGGAGCGCCATCAGGAAGAGGACATCATCATCTTCTTGAGCAATTCCCCACAGCGGGTGTGAGCCACAGTGCTTAGGTGAAAAAAAAACACGGTCTAAATACATACAGCTCAGGATTCGGTGCAATGGCAACGGTAGGCCGAACGAGTCGCCCGACGCTCGGCACGACCCGGTCGCGCCTGCGCTCGCTGGCCGACCCCGCCGCCGGCATGGCCTCGACGTTGCGTTCGGTCGCCGCCGACGTAATGAGCCCGATGCCTCCTGGGGTTTCGAGCACCGTCCTTCTGCGCGGCCGGCAGCTGAGGGCCGTCCCGGGCCGCATGTCGCAGATGACCGGGACCTCGGCGGGCGGCGACTTGGTGGGCAACGCGTGGCGTGACGAGGACACGTCAGCCGGCGGCAACAATGCCTTCGAGCTGTTACTCATGGGGGGCAACGGGTGGTCCCTGCTCATCGGGCTCGCCATATGGCTCTGTGGGTTCGTGCTGCTCGCCTTCGTTGTGTCGCTGGTCTATCCGCAGGCGCCCCAGACGCTCTGCAGTCAGCCGGCCTGTCTGCGGCTAGACCGCGCCATGGCGAGCTCGGTCAACTTGCGCCGCCACCCCTGCGACGACTTCTTCGCGTACGTCTGTCCTGCGACCGAGGCAGACCGCAAGGCTAGAGTTATGCTCCGGGTACGCAGTACACTCGGCATTTGATCGAAACACACGATTCCACAATCGAGGTGCATTCTGGGCAGGTACACTGTCGCATTTATGTTGGTCACATTTAGAGAATCCACCTGCTGGCCGGCAAACTTTCGAACTGCAGCTCATTTACTTGCGTTTAGCCAAAAAAAAAAAAAAAAGACAGAAGTTCAGGGGCCTGAATTGATAACATTTCGAAAAGGCAGGGGCGTAGCCAGGGAGGGAGGGGGTTCAAACCACCACCCCCCCCCCCGAAAAAAATTTCTGGCTACGCCCCTGCGAAAAGGTGACTTAGTTTGTCTTCACCGGGTTTATTTGGACCATGCAGTGCAAGCTGTGAACCCTTTTCTGAAGACTAGACGCGCCCGGTTGTTCACTTAATTGGTTAATAATAATAATAATAATAATAATAATAATAATAATAATAATAATAATAATAATAATAATAATAATAGTTGTGGTTTAATGTCCCAACCAAAACCACGATATGATTATAAGGGACGCCGTAGTGGAGGACTCCGAAAATTTCGGCGACCTGAGGTTCCTTAACCTGCACCTAAGTTCAAGTACACGGACCTCTAGCATTTCGCCACCATCGAAAAGCTGCAGCTGCTGCCGTATTCGATCCCGCGACCGATCGAGTCAGCAGTCGAGCACCATAACTACTAAACCACCGTGGCGGATTTATTTCGGTTGGGATATTGGCTCTTGGTCGAGTCCGACGACCTCTAGCCACTGTTCTCGTACTTTATGTTCAGGAGAGCGAGTTCAACGCGGTCGTGGAGCGGGCACTCTCAGAGGATTCCAAGTTTCACGGCCTGGGCAAGCTACGCGACGATTGCATCCGCTACCGGAGCACGGGCTCCGTGCGCACCAAAGACATTCTGCATCTATTGCACCACTACATGGGACTCTTCGGGTGGCCGCTCTCCACTCCTCCCGGCCTAACAGCCTCGGAGCTCTTCGAGCTTATCGTGAAGGTGCGCTCTATAGAACACATCGCTCGCTAATCGCTTTGGTGCAGTTCCTACTGCGCTGCGGTAAACCCGTAAATAACATTGAAACCGCGCCTGCACACAAGTAATTGATATATCACTAGCAAGACGAGAGCTAATCTCTAAGCACACAAAAGGTTACGGTGCGTCGTCGAAGGTAGACTATACCAATACAGGTTAAATTCAGTTTACTGGACCGCCCATTCAAAGGCGTGCGCAAGCTTAGGGGGGCAAGCTTCACTGCACTGAACCCCCACCCCTCTGGTCGGTCGAGTCCGAAAGAAAACTAGCTCTGCAATGGATGCAAAGATGAAAACGAAGCGATTATGTGCTTCTCACAAAGGCCTGCCATTGGTCGCCCGCTTTCCTGGGACAAAGTTGAGAAGAAAATAGTTCTTGGAATGCAACAGCAGGGGTCCTCGGCCGCCATTATCGTCATAGAACATACGTGGTCATAACCCTGCGCATTAAACAGTGATATGATAGGTCCGACAGAGCAAATGCATGGACGCCCTCCTTCAGATAATTAGCCCCCCCCCCCTCTCTCTCTCTCTCTCTCTCTCTCTCTCTCTCGTGCGCACGTACGCCTATGTTCTTCTCTGCCTTCTAGATGCTCGTGCAAACTTTACGCTCGAAACGCGTTGTCCAGCTCGTGAGACACGGGAGTATTGGTGCAGTTGGACTTCAAGTACCGCGTCGGAGTTTGGGCGCAGCTCCGCATGGACAGCGACGGTGGACGTGAAATGCGCACGTTCCTCGACCCGCCTTACGTGTTGCCGCAGTGGTTCAAGGACACGGATGTGCTGGAGCGCTACGTCACCCAGCTGCTGGCCATGTTCGGCGCTTCGGCCGATGCCGCTCGCACAATCGTTAGGATGGAGAGTTCCATCTACGACCTCAGTGTCGGGGCCGAAAGAAGGTACGTACATGTATACGCCTGAATGATTGGGGGGGGGGGGGGGGGTCGCATGCGGATTGCTGGTGATTATACTGTAGAAGCGTAAACATTTGGGAGATTTGGTATGGTTCCGCAATAGTGTGCAAAACTGGGCTTGTTGGTTTATCTTCATGGTAAACGAGGCGCAAAAAGAAAGACGGCAACACAAGTAGAATGTGTTGTGTCCTGTGTCATTCTGCTTGTGTTGCCATCTTCTTGCGCTGCCCTCATCATGATTGTTTGGTTCCAGTTTGATGATTTGATAGCGAAGTGCCAGCGCCTGGAGGCGCTGGCAGTGCTAACAGACAAAGAAAGAACATACATGGACAAGCGCATTCCGTTTATGTTCTTTCTTCGTCCCTTTTATTGTTGCGCTACCAAATTGTCAAGGCTGGTGATTATCCTGAAGGGACACATGCACACAGTCGCAGGACCTCGGTTTGAGTTATTAAAGGCCGATCACGACGATGAGAAAAAAAATCTGTAACCTCCCGCAGTTTTTGTGCACTGGTGATCACTGCAGAAAGATACCCTCAATTCTATGCATTAGCTATCGCCTCTAAAACGAAGGGGTCTTTCCCGCATAATACCACTTAATGCGGAAAAGCCAGCTTTGACGATTACCTTTCAGCAACAAACTTTGGTACAGTTCCTATGCCCCGAAGTTAATCGCAGGCACACCTAGGGTTTGCGTAAAGATTGCCGAATAGAACTTT
This sequence comes from Rhipicephalus sanguineus, assembly GCF_013339695.2. Taxonomy (NCBI): domain Eukaryota; kingdom Metazoa; phylum Arthropoda; class Arachnida; order Ixodida; family Ixodidae; genus Rhipicephalus; species Rhipicephalus sanguineus. Next base: position 24,173,657 of record NC_051177.1, on the reverse strand, counting down.
GTAGCACAATTTCAATACAAACACATTAATTATTAATAAATTTAATTAAATAACAGTCGGTCGTTTTTCATGGAGCAAGAGCCGCTTTTGGCCAAAGAGCGCCACGATACGCACTTGTGAAAAGCAAATAAGCTCACCTTGGGGCAGAAAACCGAAGTGAGTTAAGTAGTAGCTCTGTAAAAATTAAGTACTTCGGAGCATGTATTATATTCAGTTTTAGTTCATTTCACAAACATGGACAAAACTTGTGTATTTGTCAAGATTGTTAAGAAATGATGTTTACAACTCTGACTCAACAATAGAAGTACACGTCGCATTTTTGCAAAAAGCGCCTGTTAAAATGTCTAAAGAAGGCTGGCATTGTTCCACTGCACATTAGTCAAAACACCGTCACCTGATGCATTTAGCACAGAAGCTTTTCTTTCCGGCTATCTGAACTGTGTCAGTTTAGCTCATTACCTACTTCCATCATTCCAAATTTATATCTGGGCGCGAAGACGTCGTAATTGAATCAAAATTTTGTTACGTGCCAAGGTGCGATTCTGAGGCTCACTGTAGTGGAAAACTCGAGAATCATTTTACCGTCCGAGGTTCTTTAATGTGCACGTAAATTTTAGCGCACAGGTGTTTCTCCATTTCGATCGAAATGCGGCCGCCGTGGCCGGAACTCGTGACCGCATCATCGCGCACATCTTAATGGAAGCCTTCGGATTAATTTTGACTGCCTGTTATGGTACTCGGGTGTTCTAAAGGGACACTAAAGAGAAAAACGATTTTTCTCGTATTAGTAAATTACTCTTTCACTATACCAAAAACGCCACGCTGGCTGCGATGAAGACGCTTGGTTAGCGAGAAAATGCACGAAAAGAAAATGCGGGTGGTGACGCCGCCTCGCAGTTCCCGCACAAGTCGCCGTGACGCCATAGATTTTGACGGCGTCTACTGTGGCCTACGTAGTCCCTAATCGGTAAAATTAAAGTATATTGTATTCTGAAGGAGCCAGAGACAACATACCAAGTTCCAGGAACTTTCATTGAGCCAATTTCGCCGAAATACGAAAAAAAAGAAACACACACACATGCAATGAATAGAGCCGGCGACCTTATTTTACGAAAAATCTGTGTTGTCTAAAAATTTGGGGAGGTGCCAAGCATGTAGGGAAAGGTGTTTCAGCTCCACTAACGTGAAACCTGTGGAGGGGCGAAGCATGCAGTGTGCGCCAGTGCTTCCCACAGCAAAATCACTGCTAATGGGCAATGAGAGACAGACGCTTTTAGTTAACGTGCACGCTGCGAATCTTTATTGTTCAACTACGCACAAGAGAAATCTCCCAGCGGCACTACATTGCAGGTCAAGATCCAGTGCCTATATATATGGGGTGTCCGGTGAACGGTTGTGCAGCGTGAGCAGTAGGTTTTTTCAAGAAACTCACTAGCAGACGCTGCCTGCGTCGGCGTTGTCTCTCGCAGGCGAGGGCGCGTTCTCGTTCCTCGCGAGCTGGTAGTTCAGTGTTCTTCACAGAAAGAGCGTTTCCATAGTCAACGCGCGCCGTTCGCTCTCTCGCCACACGGCGAGCGCTCATGCGGTGGCGCCCTCTCTTGCTCTCAATCAAAGGGACAGGACACGACGATGCACCGCCGACGAGCCTAGACCCTAAGGTGCTTCCCCTAAAACACTTTGAAATCTGTGACTTCACAATCGGAGATTTCGGCGGGAAATTCAAAGGTGAGACTCCCGATTTTCTCATTTAGAATGAACCTATACGGTGGTGAAAATAACGACGCTATAGAGCTTTCAGAGTATAATTCATCAATCTAAACTAATTTATTGTTTCACTTTAGTGTCCCTTTAACGTTACGCCCCATTCGTATAATGGCGCCGCTGCCTAGGATCGGATTCCTGAGCAGGCGTACTTACATAGACTTGTACCTATGTGACACACAGGTACATCTTCCTCACTGTGGAAGCGGCGGCGGTGGAACTGGAGAGCGTTCTGCCATCGTCCCAGTGGATCGACGTGTTGACCACGCGCACTGGGCTGCCCAGGACAACGCCCGTGGCCTTCCACGAGGCTCTGTTCAAGTTGCTCGAGCTGCTGGTGACGTCGAGTGCGGACGCATTCCTGTACCTCGGCTACCGAAGTCTCTCCATGTTTGGGTTCGATGCACACGACCCAGACTTGGCCTCGCAGGTCGACATGCCGTCCATCTGGCTGTCGCCTGACCAAAGGGTCGCTCACTGTCATCAGCTTTTGTGGTACGTGTGCAATATGTACGCACAAACGCGTAGGCTTGCGCTGGGTTCTCGAATAAAGGGGGTAGTTTACCCCCTCCCCCTGAAATTAAACAAGCTTCGCAATGGACGCAAAACTAGTGATGGCGTGCTTATCACAAAGGCCTGTATTTATAGTAACCGGACTTTCGGGGGTAAAAGTGAGAACTAAACAGTTCTTGGTATGGAAGTGTCCGGCTGACATTATCGTCAAAATCCTGCATGGCCGTAACCCCGCGTTTTAAACAATGAAGGTTCAAGTCCGTCTGAGTAAAGGTACGGGGCGGACTTGGCGTCTTCCTTCGATGATTTGGAGGGGGGCGCAATCCCCCCCCCCCCCCTGCTCCCTCCGTGCGCACGCCTATGCTGAAACCTTCATATGACGCCAATGATAACCTCGACTCTGCCCATCAGGTCTGATCATCACCATCATGATCATATGCTGTTATGACCACTGCAGGACGAAGGGTCGACTCTCACAACGACCTCATCATTTAGAATGTAAACCTCAAAACTGCATAGTAAGCAGAGCGCCGTGAATAAAAGGGATCACGAGAAATACAGCAACCAGGAACAGCAGAAAAGTTGCGGTGAAATCGCGCTTAGGTTGAACACTACGTTTTCCAGAACGGTTAAGTCAAACGCTGGCGAGGCGATTCCGGTGCTGCTTGCTTCCGCGAAAGTACATTTCGCTAGAGCGCACTATCGGGCGCGGGCTACTCGACACGAAATAGTGGTCGCTTCACAAAGTCATTCGGAACGGGTTTGATGTCCCTAACAACGAAATCTAAGGGGACACCTGTCATATGCTGCCCATCGTGTTCGCTGCCCATCGTGTCCTCTTCGATTCCGTCACGGAGAAGACCCGATATGGCTGCAACAGCTGGCCACCAAAGCTGGGGGATCTGATTAGACACAAATTAACTCCACCCTCGCCGTCCTCGAATATAACTGTCACGTCTCACTTGCAATGTTACGACGACAGTCGCCGCAACGATGGATTCACGTGCTGGTGCTCTGATGATTGTCGTGGTCAGACGTCGATGGATGGCAGCCCGCAGGGACAAGGCATCTGAAACGTTCAAGAAACTCTTTAGAAATACGAACGTAGGAACAACTAAACTGATGTACTCACCGCAGCGAGGTTCGCACGCGTACGCGGGCCGTGTTCCAAGAACTCGACCAAAGCGGGCGGCGCGAGCGACAAAGTGAGCAAGGTGCGTAATGGGCAAACAGACTGCCCATATAGGCACATGAAGTGCAGCAAGGTTGACGATCACTCACATTGCCTGCGGCAGGAAGCGCTGACCTGTAGCCTGAAGAAGTTCCGCAGCACCAACAAAGCTATCGAGTTAACGAGGCAATTCCGCATGCCGTTTGCTTCCTCAAAACCACATTTCGCATAATAGAAAACCGCATCTCACTATACAACTCGTATCGCGCGCGAACTACCTAATCACGAAATAGTGGCCAAGGCAGGCGCGAGCCAGGGGGGGGGGGGCGCCCCCCCCCCCCGAAATTTTTTTGATACATGGTGTTTTACCGAAAATAAACAATAAAAATAGGCGTTTTTCTCAAATACTCAAGCCTTTCAGCTAGTGCCCCCCCCCCCCCTCCCCCACGAAAAAAATTCCTGGCTACGGGCCTGTGTCAAGGTCGCAGCGTCTTTCGGGACGGGCGAATGTCCCTGACGAAATCGGAAGAGGACGGCTATTAAGCTACCCTGCCTAGTGTCAGCTACCTACCTGTCAGTTATGCCTGAAGCTATATGCGTCGCCACACCAGCGCCGCGGCCCGTCCTCTCCAATTCCGTCACGGCGAACACCCGATATGTGGCCACAGCACGCCCAGAAATGATTCGGGCGTAATTTTACAACGGAACTAACCTCACGCATTTTTTCTGAGCGTAACCAAGACGCCTAGCGAGTTCCAATTCGAGAAACTAAACTGACGGATACTCTAAGCAGCGTACCACCCTCGCGAGCTCGGGGTCTCTCTAGCTTACTTATTGACCGATGACCGAGCACTCCGTGAAGAAGGGTATCCCTCTGAGAATTGTCCACAATGATTTGAAGTTCTTTGTCCTGGCGACGCCGAAGGCTGGTGAACGCGCACAACGACAAGTGAGGCCACGGCAGGCATGACTTGCGACTTGTAAGTACGTACGCTTCTCCGGCTCCAATGGAGAGCTTTCAGCGTAGACTTGGGTTCCAATGGAGAGCTTAGCTCGTGGACTTGGGTTCTATTCTCGGCCATGGCGGCTGCACTTGAATGGGGGCGAAATGCAAGAACACCTGTGTACGTACCAGGGGCGTAGCCAAAAATTTTTTGCGGGGGGGGGGGGGGGGGGGGTTCAACCATACTTTATGTATGTTCGTGCGTGCATTTGTATGTGCGCGTGTATATATACGCAAGCAAACCTGAACAATTTCGGGGGGGGGGGGGGTGTACGTACTTATACTTAGGTGCTCGCTACAGATCAGTTGGTCGGAATTAATCCATAGGGTCCCACTACGTTGTGCCTCATAATCACATCGTAGTTTTGATACGCGAAAGCCCTGAATTACATTAAAGAGATAGGGATACACGATATCAAATGGTGTTCTGTGGCATGTTGCGTAAGTACAAGATTTTGATTGAACGAATGTGACGGTACACTGATACAACTATCCTCTTCTTTTGTAGTACGGAAATGCTTCGAAGATTTCACGCTGACGTTGTTCTCCGTGTCAGCCTTAACGCTCTGCAATCAGCGCGCAAGGGTTCGCAGTTACACTTCTTGCAGTGTTCAGTTCATTCAGTTCAGTAATTTACCGAGACCAATTCAACACGCTCCTGAAATGCACCAGCACTTTAGGTTAATTCTCTCGTCCAATGAGCACGTTACGAGGGCCATACGTATTCGAACACGTCGTTGTAATAACAATATATGGGGTTTTACGTGCCGAGACCACGATATGATTATGAGGCACGCCGTAGTGGAGGACTCCGGAAATTTCTACCGTCTAGTGTTCTTCAAAGTGTACTGACATAGCACTGTACGCGGGCCTCAAGGATTTCGCCTCAATCGAAATGCGACCATCGCGGGAGGGTCAGCAGCCGAGCACCGTAACCACAGTAGGGTCCCTAACCACAGTACCACCGACGCGGACAAACACGTCATTGTATTCAGCATGGTTTACCGTGTGGCTTCGGACTCTTGTAGTGACAAGGACGTGCCGCCCATTACGTGCATCTGCATTCCGACTGCCGTGACATTTTCACGGCTTGCGTCAATTGAAGCTTTCGCGATAAAACTGCAATATCGTGGTTTTGCTGGCAATGTAGTAAAAAGGAGTGCAGTAGTAGTGTTATAAGATATTTTATTGGTGATGACACGGAGGTCGAACGGGTGGGTCCCTCAGTCCAGGGCTCCACTGGCGATTGCGGCACGCCTGGATAGGTCGAGAAGGGTCCATTGGTCCTCCCGCACTGTGCTGCGAGGAAATTGAAAAAGCAGGAAGATTATAGTTAATAGAGGGCCGCTGTATGGTGGAGAATTGTTAACAGGTATTCGAACTTGCGAAAAATGTGTCAGCGGACAAGTCTCGAAGGGGGCGTAGAATACAAGGATGGATTAATAATAATATCTGGTGTCTTATGTGCCAAAACCGCGATATGATTATGAGGCACGCCGTAGTGGAGGACTCCGGAAATTTCTACCATCTAGTGTTCTTCAAAGTGTACTGACATAGCACTGTATACGGGCCTCTAGGATTTCGCCTCAATCGAAATACGACCATCGCGGGAGGGATCGAACCCGTGACTTTCGAGTCAGCAGCCGAGCACCGTAACCACTGTAACACCGAGGCGGGCAAAGGATGCATTGCTGGTCTACTTGGTAATTCATCGAAATTACCAGGAAGCGCCCGAAATGAGCGACATGACAGAGGTGTCTGTATATAGCCGATGAGCGTGAGCGTTTATGTTCCTGTAATCTAATATTCAAACAGCGGACAAACACTAGAAGGCAATCCTTATTCACATATGGATAGACACTGCAATGAACATGGTTGTACAGCGATATTTGCAGACACAGTGTGTATTTTTGCGCATGCGGATCAGGCTACGAGAGAAATTATGGAAGCTTTGCACATTCACAAAAAGGGCCCTAGTTGTGTAAGCGTGCCTTCTTTAGCCCTGCATGACAGAGAAATTTCTTTCTGCAATAGCTTTGTAACGCGATACAGTTTGTTCATGGTTAGTCCTAATCTTTTGCATTGATCCTCTGTTGACGTCATCGGCGTGTGGTCACGTGGCTATAGGTTGTGCTTTAAAATATGTGTTTCTGCGCTAATAAAGTTAGTCGTGAGAACAGCGCTGGTGTTCGTGTCCCTTCTTCATCTCTGTACTCGTTGTATCGCGCTGAATAATATGTTCAACAGAATCCAACTCGCCGAAATGTCAGTTCTTCTGCAGATGATTTATAACAGGAGAATGTTCTTCGCGTTGTGAATGATTCAATGAAAAGACATCGCAGGCTATTTGGGACGAGGACATATCTCTCGAATATTTCATCGGTGTTAGAGGTATCAATTATGCGAGATCGTTCAATAATTAACTTGCAACTCAATTAACTCCTTTAAATGTACTTATAATGCCCCATTCTAAACCCCGCCTTTCAACCCTTTTGCGACCCCCCAAGAATGCACTGCCGATGCTGTAGCGTCAGCCTTTGCACCCCCCCCCCCCCTGCAACAGTCCAGACAGGAGGCGCTCTCCGTTGAAAAGGTCGATAGTCCTCTTTTTTCTCTCCTCGTCCTCTGTATTGTGCTGTTGCGGTTAACAGAAACTGTAATTATGGTGACGAAGAGTTGTCTACTAGGATGCCGCTGGATAGGCGGGGTGGTGCCCAGTGCCTTGCAAGATAGCGCATCTGCTTTGCAGGTCAGCTAACCCGTCTGCCCTCAACGCTGCGCTTGTGTTGCGAAAGCTGGCAGGAGGTGCGGAAACCAAGTCATTTTCGTTGAACGCGAGGGCCTTCTTAAACGTGTTCGCGAGCCAGCTGCCGGCACGCCTAATCGAACACTTCCGCATGGACCACACCACCTTCACCGAGGCACGGAAGAAGCTCAATGTTCTCAAGGTCTCGCTTCCCGGTATGCACATAAGTCATTACGTACGGAAAGAAGTTAATGATGGCATTTGACGGCCTGAAGTAACACATGTGGCCGAAAATCACCGCAGTTGGAAACTACGATTTATTTTTTGCCACCGCTAGGGTTTTCGAACGAGTATATACAGTTTTTAATGCCGCCGCAATCGGTATATGCGGCCGCCGCAGCCGGCAATCGAACTGATGACCTCGTCATAGCAAGCGTGCCATCGCAGCAGGTGCATCTCTCCATCTCTCTCTGGTGAGCGTAATAATGCTGCATGGAAGTTGTCCAAAAACCCATTTTTGCACTATATACAGCATATTCCTGAGGCTCAATGTGCACTTTGCACAGCTCTGAATAACTTTTTTTTTCTTGTAGCGTGGGCCGTTTTCATCTTTTCTTTTTTGGCTTCATTGACGGACGGCCGTATGGTCTGCAGAGCAGCTGTAAACTTTTCGAACTCTTAACTGTAGACGAGGAACCTGAAAAAGATTTCTTTTTTGGCACAGGTGCATGGTGCAAAGAATGTAAAGATGCCGAAGTTGTCACTCATTATTGTCGTTGCTGCATAGCTTGTTACACGTCAAGGCGAAATAGAGATTAAGCGTGCGAGCGAAATTAACACGGGCCTTCCGCGAAGTCGTTAGCATGCTGAGCTCTTGAAATTCTCTCTCTCTCACTGATGGTACTCCGCGGGCCTGAAGGCCTATGGACTGACATATGTAGGGACGAATTCAGCAGTATTATGCCCGACATGGTGATTGACGATGCACATAACGAATAAAGCCCTTCTTCCCATGGTAGGGGGGCTTTACAAGAGCGGGTCCTGTTTGAGAGTACGGGTCCTATTCATCCTTTGGCGGTCGCCATAGGCGTGCGCAGTGTTCCTCTTTAGGGGGGCGGGGGGATCTCACCACAGGGCCCCCTTCCCCCCGTTGATTGCGTTCGAAAGAAAACAAGCTTCGCAGTGGACGCAAAGATGAAATTGAAGCATTGACGTGCTTCCCGCAAAGGCCTGCCTTCGGTCCCCGCCTTTCCGGAGGTGAAATTGGGAAGTATATATATATATATATATATATATATATATATATATATATATATATATATATATATATATATATATATATAGCTCTTGGATGCAACATCAGTGTTCCTCGGCCGCCATTATCGTCGAAACCTGCGTGGCCATAACCTTGCACTATAAACAACGACGGGACAGGTCAGTCTGAGTAAAGTTATGGCACAGACTTTGCGCCCCCCCCCCCTCAGATTATTGGGGAGGGGGGACGCTCCCCCCATGCCCCCTTGTGCGCACGTTTATGGCGTACGCCATCGCTATGCACGCATTCATTCGCTGTGACGATTGGTCGTCATTCTTGCGCATGCGCGGGCGCAGGCGACCTGATGTCTCTGAAGTCTTTGACGCCGATGCTGGGCAACTCGTCCGAGTGGCAGCCTGGCCGGGCGACGCCGTTCCTGCTGAACGTGCTGTCGCTACGCGCGCTACCGTCGCCGTTCCTGCTGGACGCACTGACGCGACCCGTCGAACTGAACGATAACGAGCTTGCGCCCTTCCTGGTCCCGCAGCGGCTCACCGAGCCCGTCCTACGGATGCACCTGAAAGCCGTCGCCGTACCGCTGGGCGCCCTGACGCCACCACTCTACCACGAGAGCTTCCCACTCGCCGTCAAGTTTGCAGGTCTCGGCCGTGCCTTCGTCGATGCCGCGCTCAGGTGAATTTTGCAGGCGCATTCACACGGCACACCACGCCGCAGAGAACTGAGAAACATTTATCGTGCTAAGTGAGCCCCGAAGGCGTCTGAGAGATGAGTCCTTGTCTAGTGCCATTGCGATGAGCTCAATGTCCTGGCTCCAACGAATGGTGCGACTGCGAGGCCTATACGGTTCCGAGTTACAGCTCAACTTAACGCAGAAGAAAAGTGGTGGTAGTGTTAGGACACACCCACGGGGAACATAAGGAACACGTGGGCGCCGCAAAAGAAGAGGGTGCTGTATTCGATATGCATAGGTCTTAAGCGCTTTCAGCGTTATCCGTGGAGGTTGTGGCTGACATAGCAATGACGTTCCGCGTCTCCATTGGCGCTGCCGAATGCCGTGTGCTATCTTCTTGGCGGGCTTGCCCACATGCTCATACAAACAGGGACATCATCGCGGTGGCTGCGTGCCAAGTCTACAAACATAGGCGTGCGCACGAGGGTGACGAGGGGGCATGAGGGGGGGGGGGGGGGCAGCCATCCCCCCCCCCTCGGCCACCTGGGGTTGGGGGCGAAGTTTGACCCATATGTTTACTCAGTTATGGCCAAGAAAGTTTTGGACGTAAAAGGCGGCCGAGGGCTCCTGATGTTGCAATCCAAGAACTGTTTGCTTCCCATCTTTACTGCAGGTAAGCCAGGGACCAGATGCAGGCCATTGTGAGAAGCACGTCATCGCTTCATATTCTTTTTTTTTCATCCATTGTGAAGCATGTTGTCCTTTGGACTCGACCAACGGAAAGGGGGGGGGGGTGGCGCTGTGATGAGACATTGCCACCTACCCCACCCCCCGATAAGGAATCCTGCGCACGCCTATGTCTACAAATAAGTGCCAAGCCCACGAAGTTATCTCCTGCGGCCACAGGGTTGTTCAGCGACGCCGTTTTATGGTCAAACGTGATGTATAGTACCTTCGTGCCGCAGAGCTGTCGGTCCCGAAGGGGAGTTTCGTGACCACGAGGGGCGGCCCGGCCCGTTCAGTTGGTGGTCCGAGAAAAGCCAGGCGAGGTTCCGCAATGCCACCCGCTGCCTCGGCCTGCCCGACTCCGAGGAGCTGTGGCGCGCTGCGGTGTCGGTGCGCGTGTCCTGGGACATCTTCAGCCTTCTCCGCCGGGCTGATGACGGAAGCGCCCTATTCAAGGTCGGCCTGCCTTTCGAGAACGACGTCAGCAGACTGTTCTTCGTCGCCTACTGCTTCTTCCTCTGTGCGAAGGAGGACAGACCACAGAGGCACGTCGTCTTGTTTTAGTGCTCATCATTTACACGGCCAAGAGGTTGCTCATTCACGCCTGCGACTACACCGGTCGCGCGACCATTTGCGACTGGCGACCAAAAAGCGACTCAAGGTGACCGATGTTCACACCTGCGTGCGACTTATACCCGTCGCCACACAGAATTCACGTTTGCTCGCATTGCTATTGCCCCGGAAAGCAAGCTTACATCCTGTACCTGCGCATCTGATCGGTTCAGAAGTTGCGACTGAGAAATCGAGCCAAAGTAGTCGCTTTGCGACCAAAGCGGTCATTTACGGCCAGTCGCTTTGTGACTAACTTGGTCGCGCGACTGCGCGACCGGCAAGTGTGAACGATCGAGCATTACGGAATTACTCAAAATCATAGACAATTAAAATTCGGCCATTCGAAATTCTCACCAAAAAAGGGGTGTGCAAGGATTTGCCCTTTTGCGAAGTAGAAAGACAAAGATTCAGAAACCATTTCGTATCTTTTCACACGGCTGTGCATTTTCCCACATGCACGGCACAGCGGCGTCTCCACCCGGCGTAGTGCAAACACCGTCAGTGTCGTCGGGAGCTCGGTACAGAGAGTCTGGTCGCGCTGCCATCGGGACCCGAAGGCGCACTTCTAAAGAACAACAACAGGTCAAACCAAGCTGGATGTGGCTTGCCACTTTCAACGATTTGTAATTTACGGAAGCCACACACTAGGCGCATTTGCACGGCGCATCTGTGTATTGTGGGCGTTGTGGGTGTGCACGATGGAAAATATATTGTATAATAAGATTAACATTAGTCCAGAGTCAATGCAAAATCGTCATCCAAGGGGAGGGAGAGAGAGAGGTCATCTTAGATAACGAGCTTTTTTTTTTACCGAGGACTAGACAGAGAGAGGGAGATTAAAAAGTAAAAGAAATTAAGCCGGAGCGGTTAATCAGAGGATATCTCTGGTTGCTTCTTTCAAGTCACTATTCTTATACAAAAACAGGCAATGCGGGCAAATCCTGCTTCCTTTAATCACTGTGCGTTTGCCGGCCACCGTATATAAATTGTCTGTGAATTAATGAGCAATAAGTTAACGCTGAACCGTTCCTGCATTACGTATTAATTTCTCTCGGGGAAAGAATCTACGGGGGTACTATGCAATGCAAGAGCTAGGTAATTATCCGTTCAATGCGCAGCCACTATCAGAGCTCAATGCTCGAAGAGGGGAAGAACTTCCTGCGGCGTAACGCCGGAGGGCAACGTCCCGTGACGAAGTGTGCGTCAAGTTTATTTGTGATGTCGCAGTGCAACACAGAGCGGGGATGTTTTGGGACGTAATACCCCAACAATTATTATGAATAAACAAATTTTCGTTAATTATTGATGCTCTTAGAGGCAATGTGTCGCCTTACAGAAATCATTTGTTAATATACTATGTGCGCTCCATTGTAGTATTTCAAACGCTCACAACTTGCATGTATAAGCATGCAATCCTTACCCAGAACAATAGCACATTCGAGGCACTATGCCTTATATCACTGTTAGGCACTACATCTAGGCCGTTATACCTGTATTACCAGGAACTATGGAACTATGCCTTATATCAATGCTCTTATATCACTGTGTGCGTACCATTCTGCGTGACGTTCTTTACCGTTCTGCGCTTGCATTCATTCCATTCGCAGGCCTTCAGCGAGGGACCTGTGCAACATACCTCTGAGGAACATGGTTGATTTCGCGAAGGCCTTTAACTGCAGTGCAACCTCAAACATGGCGTCTTCGCCCCGCTGCTTCGACTAGGACCGAGCCTCGACAGCGTGGTGACGCCCAGCTCCCTTTTCGTCTTCTCCCCATTTTGACTGCGCCGATGTATATTTCGACTGATTTGCCAATACCAACTTGACTACCGAGCGATATCGATATCGCAGACAGTGTCCGATATGTGAACGCTTCTCGACACTCGAGCTTTATCTAGACACGCGTTGTGAATTCAAGATTTGTTTATCTTGACCGATGTTCATTGTTAGTCGTTGTAACCATTACCGTTTTCTGTCGTTCTTAATAGCATATTACGAGCGCGAATAGGTCGTCATGCTTGTTAGTTCATACAAGATGTGACGCCAGGGGAACGTTTGTATCTGAATGATTCCAGTTTTATCGAGAACTTGCGCCTGCTACGTGTGAGTGCCGTTTCATTTTTTACCCCTAGATGTCACATCTAAGAGTCTGCGAGCCAGTAGCTTTTGCAGATGGATCACTTCCCATTCTGTCACCTTCCGAGCACAAGGAGGACGAGAATCAGAAGAAGAACATGGCTCTCACGCTAATCTAGCGTTAATCTTGCTCGAAACTCCTATTTTAGAGCGTGTACGAGCCACTCAAATCACGCATGCATATTACATCGAGCGAGCTAGCGAACAAACAAATGCATGTGCGCTAAACAATATACATATGAATCTTTCTGGACGTACATCTTGTACATAAATTTGTGTTTCCTTCCTCCCTGTGTTTAAAATCGGTAGGAAGAGGGGGGGGGGGGCTATGCTGTGACCAGAAAGGCGAGAGTACATTTGATTGGTGGAAAGGGAAATGCGTTGTCTAGCTGAGGGAGTGGCGAGGGTGATGCTCGGTCGCAAGGTTGAGCCAATAGTAGGCACGTCTGCAGTGGTGATGGTGATGCTCGGCAGAAAGCGCGTCAGAAAGAAGGTATACCTGCTAGGAGGCAGAGGGAATATAAAGGCGGGTGCGGGTTCTTTATGGCGTTCACTCTTCCAGGATGACCAAGATTTCTCGCACTCCCGAGGAAGAAGCTGCCCGACTTGGAAAGGACTTGCAAAACATAGAAATACTTAGAAAGACTTGCCGAGGTGGGCATCAGCTACTGGCGTTCACGCGGAGTGGAGCTGGCTGCATTATTTTTTTTTTTTTTCGTAGTTCAGCTACCAGCAAGTCCTTGCAAATGGAAAATCGGATCATGCAATGTAGCCTATCGGCCCATAACCGCCAACTTATGCACATTCGTTTATTTTGCGCCCGTCAATCCACGTGGCAGTCACGCTCGCTGTATGTGGGTGGTTGCTGTGGTTTTTCTCGCCATGTAACTGAGCGGAAGCGGCACGCAGCCGACCCACTTTTTTGCACCTGCACATTCCTGAACACAATTGTCAGACGCGGATCTCGCCAAAAGGACGAAAATAGAGCAAAAGCGGCATTGTTGGATGGATTAGGAGCGTCGACCACCTGCTCGGCGCCAACAGTCTCGGTAAAGTGCACTATAGTATATGTCTCTGCACATGTGCTACGCGAGCTGTCTCAAGCACATGTATGACACCCGTGTAGCCCGTGCAGGAAGCAAAGCTTCGGGTGTCTGCAACCGTTGCGTCTCCTGGCGCAAAGAGAGATCTCGCAAGAAGCCAACGTAACCCGAGTAAACGGCGGCGTTTTGCGCTTCGATGCTGCGCTCGTCACGAGAGTCGTTTCTAGTCGAAAGGAAACGCGGCTGACGCATCGGCGGAACCTCGAGCTCTGCGTGATGCGGCGTCGCGTGACCATTCCGCTGTCCTTGACGGCGCCGCTGAAGCTCCTTATTTTGGATGTTTGCTGTTTGTTCAGCTGCAGCAGCAGGCAAATGTAGTGCAGCGTGCGCAATGCACACCGAACCGCAAAAGTTTTTCAGCAGAGCTGTTATGCTCGAGGTTGACCGTGTGTCGTAGATCGTAGATGGAAAATTATCATCATGAACCGGCACGCGCTCCTTCGTCCTCTTCTTCATCGTCGTCTTCATCTTCTACTTCGCTCCCAGAACACGTGTGCCAATTTGTCCGGCGTGGGATTAATAACTCTGATGGGCGAGAGAACGAGTACAGAGAGAAAGAAAAAAATCACAGCATATCCACGGAGTGAATGATGATGAGTGGGCGAAGCTGCGGAGGTTCATCGGTAAACCGTGAATCTTCCGTGAATTCTGCCCAGTACATCATCACCGACGTGAGATCGGGCGCGTTTATACTAAAGGTTCGATGAGTTATGACGACTTGCAGCTCACTTTAATTTTACATGTACGCTGTGAATTTTCATTGTTTAGAAAACCATTGCTTTAGAAAACATCTGGCGTCTTTCGTTAAGCAGCTGGCGTCTTTTCGTTTTGCTTTAGAAACATCTGGCGTTCTTTCGTTTTGCTTTTAGAAAACATCTGGCGTCTTTCGTTGGTTTATTTCATCAATCAACGGCGTTTTGAACAAAATTTTTGTTGTTTAATCACGCACAGGAGAAATCTCACCAGGCACTACCTTGGAGGTAAACAATGGCTGCTAATGGGAATGAGAGACAGAAGAAGTCGGCTTTTAGCTAACACTTACACTTCTACTTCTACTAACGTTTCCTACTGGAACATGCCAATGGCTGCTAATGGGGAATGAGAGACAGAAGAATTCGGCTTTTAGTTAACGCGCACGCTGCGAATTTTTTATTGTTCAACAACGCACAGGAAAAATCTCCCACCGGCACCACCTTGGAGGTCAAAGCGTAAGACTGGTTACGCACTACGACTACTACGACTACGACTACGAGGGACGAACGGGTGCCGCCTTAAGGAGGTTCGCCCCTAAAATTCTTTGCGAGTCGAGATTCGAACCCGTGTAGCCACGATCCGAAGGCGAGCGTCGTAACCACTCGGCTATCCAGGCACGCTAGCACAGCATAGCATAGCCTTGTATAGTATAGCATAGCAAGGCGGTGGCAAAAGGAAGTGAGAGTGAGGAGGAGGGAAGAACGAGTACAGAGATAGAGATAGATTTATTTTCTATTTCAACAAAAAAGAGAGAGAAAAATAGAGAGAAATAAATAAATAGAAAAAAACTGACACACCAGAAGTGCAGTAAAGTATAGCGAGGGGTGGGAAAGAGAGAGGCGAAAGGGCAAAAGCCTAGCCAAGCCAGGACCAGCTAGGTTCCCACCAGTTCTGCTGTCATACAGCCTTGCGCGACTTAGTGCAAGCTGCGCTAATTTTTTTTCGCAGTCCGACTATCATTTCATATTAATCCGACTAACACATCAGTTCGTAGTCCTATACTATCATTAACAACAGCTGGCTTTGACATCTATAACACTTCACAATTCGAATTGGATAAAAACCAGCGGGAAACACGAACCACAGAGAAATAACACGACAGGACAGGCTGGCTCTCTGTGGTTCGTGTTTCCCGCTGGTTTTTATACAATTTGACATGTACCAACTAGCCCAGTCCATCGCCTTGACTTCACAACTGTTCAATTCATAAATATATATATTGGCGGCGAGGAGTTACGGAGTCGCCCTCTATCGGACGCGCCTCAATTGCGTGCTAGGCAGGATGCCGCCGGCGCGCGCCCCATAGGTTTTGCTGTCGGCGCTCTACAAAATCACCTCGCAGAGGCCCTCCGGGACATTTCTGCAGGTACTTTCGAAAAGAAATATGTTCTTTCCTGTCAAAAGAATAATTTTCCACGAACAAAAAGCACAAGATAGTCTACAGTCGCTGTCTGTCTGCAGAAAACCGAGCACTCGCTTCACGCTGTCACCGCGTTGGAGACCCTGAAATGGCTTCTTGCGTGAAAGGTGGTCACTCGCTGAGTGCAAAATATGTGAAATATCTCGTTAGAGTAGACTGCCTGTATAACCAAACGGAGCATAACAGAAAGAAGCCTCAAGCCAGCGATCGCACGGGTTCGCGACGACTGACGGTGCCTCTGTATGTATGAGCGTCTGCATGTATGCTCGTACTGATGGTTTCGCGTTTGCTACGAGCGCGTTTTGGCACCGCGCCGTGAACTTTAGGCCGCAAAATATGAGAATTTGCGAGTACACAAACAACTACTGTTGCGCGGACGTTATCAGAGCAGTTCAGAAACAATTTCGTTACAACTACGGCTTCGGTGCGCATGTCAACTTTGTAATGTGCCGTCCCGACAATTCAGTTTTTTTTTTCGGTCTAAATTCGTGTACGTTTCAATGTCGTTTGACAAGTTGTCTCGCACTGCGTATTGATCGGCCTTTTCAGCGAGCAAATGCCGCTGCTTCTGTTTCTTTATTCAGTGCATTCGTTTCGTTTGGTGCTCACACAAAACGTGAGCAAATGCGACGCCTTTTTTTAATGCTCCTTAACTATCGTTCCATTTGCATTCCAGTGAACTTGCCGCTCTCTGTTATCAACAAATTCATAGACCAAAACTTCACCACTTTGAGATTGCTGGTAGAAGGAGAAGTAGTCTACGAGACCGAGCATGGTAGTAGCATGCAACGTCAAGGAAAAGAAAGAAAATACAGTAACGTTCGCCGGACTTGTTCTGCAAACGTCGGCTGTGAACTAGTACCCATGTGAACTTGAAATAGCGGTCAATAAAATAGAAGTTATTGCAGCAACCAGCAGCCGCAAAACAAGATAGTAAATATTTGACGAGTACTCCAGCAATTTTGGCAGCAGTGTCGTGTTTAACGCCAACAGGGTGGCATTTTTCCCACGTAAATAAATGAGGCTCCAAGGAAATACATGGGGTTGGAGAGGCCCAACGTCAGTTTGAGAGTGACACGAATAAATTTGGGACATAGTGTTTGCGTCAGGGGGACGCAAGCTTGACCGAAAAAATGTTATTGCCAACATAAATGCAGCACACAGCCGCAGCATTTGACTCTCTCGCTATTTACGTACATCAGATGCCTCTTCAAACGAGAAGATTGACCGTGGCGGCGTCAAGACGAGTAACGCAAAAAATAATCGTCACGTGATGAGGTCAACATATGACGTCATCATGACGTCACAGACCTCCTAAATTTGTAACTTCATTATGACATCACCATGGCGTGACATAACGTGATGTCACATGATGACGTATTCACACGACATGGTCCCTTTGCATTGCTTCCGTGATCGGCGATGACGTTATCATATGACCTCATCATGACGTCACAGATCGCCAAAATATGTAGCGTTATTATGACGTCACAAACGTGACGTCACGTGATGACGTATTCAACGTCATGGTCGCTTTGCATTGCCTCCGTGATCGGTCACGGAGGCCGTGCGAAACCACGTTACGTACAGAACGCTTTTGGAGGGGGGCGCGGGAGAATCAATACATCGACTGACAAGAAGAAGATGGCTTTCGCCTTCTAGTCATCTTTGTCGAATGCATAAGGGACCCTTTGAGTTTTTTTAATTCAACGTATATTAAGAATGACTTGCGCATCTGCAGCCGATTTTGTGGATGCCGAGCACGGGGCCGACGATCAAGAGGTCGCAAGGGAGGGTTCTCAGATGGTATCGCACGTGGTAAAAGGTAGTGCCTTTTCCATCCTGTGGCAGATAAGCATCATTTGCCGGCGGGAAGCGCGCGCGAGCCATCGTCTCAGTGCGCGCTGTCTGCTACTCACCGAACATCGCAGGCCCGACGCAGTAACGAAAGTCTTTATCGCGGAAGTGCTTGTTGCACACAAGACTCGTAGGCGATGGCTACTTGCCGGTTCTTAGCTTTACAACCCATGCTTCACGCAGTTTCTTGTCCCGCGGTTACCGGTGCAGGCTGACACTGGACTCCGTTGCGTAAGCCCGGCACTACGGCACCGAGCGGTAGAGCCCCATGTTCGTCGCCTTCGGAGGCAGCCACTCTATTAAAATGGTTTCAATTGAGCAGAAGATGCGAGAAAACTTCCGTATTTGAACAGACCGCAGCCACTGACCACGGCCGCTGAATGAAAAAGAGGTTTATTTAGCGGACGTGCACTGACCTCCATTAAAAAGGCTGGACGGCGCATCCACGCTCTGCGAGGCGGGCGCTTGTGAAGCCACCGGAAGGTGCCCTGTTTGTCCCGGAAGCCGGCGTCTTCTGTGCGTCTCAGTCGCGCAATTCAAATATTCTCGGGTGGCAGCTGTTGTTACGATTGTTTTTATTTTTTTATTTTTTCAAACTCTGCGATTACGCGTCACTTTAGACGCCGACGAACGCTACACAAAAGATGACAGACGCCGTGCCGACACCGTCCGAATACGGCGGAGTGCTGCAACGTACAAAATGCGTAAAAAGTAATGCAACTTTGAGGTACTTGCGCGTGAAATGTTTTCCCTGACGACTTTTCCGGTCGATTCGTACAGTTTACTGCGGTACAAGCAGGTATTTCTTTAAAAAAAAGAAGAGAAAAGCTCTTTTCCGGGACAAAACGGCGGCTTCCGGTGGCTTCACGCCCGCGTTAGAGTGACCTAGAATAGGGGGAGTGTCCAAAGCGCCGGCTCCCGCGTGACCCTTTTGCCGTGAACTCCCGCGCCGCGCCGCTGCTGCGCCGGACCCGTGGGCTTTCCGCGCTCGGGAAGCGCGCGGAAAGCGAGGGGCGTCTCTACGCGCTGTAGTTTTTTGCGCCGTGTTTCCACACAGGGTACTTGAAGTGCACTTAACTTTTATGATGCGGTGCGGAATGGAGCTTATCCATCTTTAAGCGTTGTGTTAATGATGGGGCAACAACAGAATGCAACAAATCATGTGTCAAGTGGCATCAGCGTAGCCTAGTTGCGGTTACAGAGCTCGATAACGTTGGTGCGTGTGTAAAAACGCGCCAAACGGACCACGCACAAGCAAAGAACGAAAAAAAAACCCTATTCGCACGATTAATCGGGCAATAGCATCACGCATGCACGAATTAAGAGTAATAAAAAAAGTAAATTGCACGCGCAGTCAGCTGAAATACTTGCGCGCAGTGACCGCTTCACACTACGAGCTTTTTACTCATGGTCGCCACTGGTTTGCCAGCCATATGCACGCCGCTTTATTCGACAATTAATTAGCCTCCACTGGCACTTTATTATGGACAGAGCACACCGGGAAGACGCAAGGGAAACAAAAAGAAAGAAAAAAAAGGAGTAGAGACGGCCATACGACTGCAATGCTGTTGTCTTATTTTTGTTTCTGAGGTATCGTACAACAAGGCTCACCGTGCGCAAACATTTGAAAGAAAAGCAATGCCAGGTAAACTAACCTTATTCCACCAAGTTTTTGCATAAAAGGTGTAATATAGAAAATCCTTTACAAATATCCAGATATCATGAAACAAAGTTACAAATGTCCCCATTCTTGCTGTACAAGCTGCGGAAACGAATATACGGTAAGAAATTGACAAATAGAAGCGTAATATCTCAATCACTTCAGAAAATTGTTCAAATGCAGAGATACCTTCTGTACCTAGCCGCATGTTGCAATGGATCGCTGAACATCAGTATGAAGCCTTCGCGCGAGATGCGTGCATTGCTTCAAGCCGTCACGATACGAAATGAAAAGTTTCAAACAACTCATTCTCAACTTCAGATGTTATCACGGTTCTTGGAGGTTAGCCTTCGCCCGGTTCAGAGACTACAAAAAGATGTGGGCGAGTAGTTACATAAAATACAACTGTTTCCGCGGCAGTTGAGTGCGCGCCAAAAGGGCACCCGACCGCAATTTCCCGCTTTTTCCTGATGACCTCAATATAGCGTCCACCACAATTTCGTGCTGAAGCTCCGGAGTACTTAAATAGCGAGTCTGCTTATCTCTTGGATAAATATAAAGAGGTGACCAGACGGGTAAAGCAAGCCTCTTTTGTCCCGCAGACGCGTGCAATCAGCTGCTCTGAACTGAGAATCACGTTTGTTTTCAGGCGATCGCTCGTAACGTGAAGTGAGGCTCGTAACGTGAAGTGAGGATGTTGCACTGTTATCGTTTCATTTTCTTTGGTTTGTCTTTTCTTAAGGCTAAAGCCTCAGATGTCTCATCAAACACGAAAATTGACCGTCGGCGTCCCGCGTAGTCAACACGAGTGATGCACAAAATCATCACGCGATGACGTCGACAGAACTTGTGACGTCACTATGACGTCATTCAACGTGACGTCATATGATGTCGCCATCACATGACATGGTCGCTTTGCATTGCCTCCGTGATCGTTCTGCACCTCACCTGCTTTTACATTGCCTCCGTGATCGGGGGCCGATCACGAAGGCAATGCAAAAGCAGGTGAGGTGCAGAAAGCTTGCAATGCCTTCGATCCTGTCGGCAGTCCGAAACCACGTTATGTGCAGAAAGCTTTCAGACGGGCGAGGGAGGCTCAATGCATCGACTGACGAAAAAGATGGCTTTCGTTTTCGAGTCATCTCAGGCGAATGCATAAGGGGGCCACGTTTTTTTTTTTTTCATGTATTTTTTGGCATACATTTTACCTATGCGGTCAGTTCTTCAAAATGTATGGGTAACTCTAACATGTTGACATCGATATTGGTGACCATCAAGTTTTTTATAACCTGACGGAAACAAATCGTCAGACCACACATCGTCAGAATTATTTCTGGCTACAGAAAGCGGGTTTGCGCGCCACACACCATATTGTTATTGTTAGTCGTTACGCAGATGGCAAGCATGTCAAGTTAGTGATCCCATGACCTATCGCTCGTGTTGGGCATACGCACATTCGTGCCTCTCCGTGCCAGTTTTCGTGTATACCAAGTCAACGAGACGCAAGTTACGCGAGTAATTTTTTACTTTTGGTACCGCGGCCAAGCCGACTGACACATCCGGCTTCGCATGAAATGGCTTGAAACAACAGAGCGCTGGAGGCAGCCTTGTAAAACAAATCGAATGCACGAAATAAAAGATAGGATATGAAGGGTGCAAACGCGTTAGCATGCATGAGCTAGTAATTACGTGCATTATGTGCTACGTTCTCCTGGTTATCTCCAGTTTATTCTCTCCTGCAGCAAGTTTACGTTCGTCATTCCACACGAAAGTAAGTTAAGCGCCTTTTCTCACGATAAAGTGCGCGCAGGATGCGTTCCTCAAACAGCCACGAAAGTGTGGACCAATGCGGTAACAAACCATCCTATATACAAAATCCCCGTTTCACAACACACAAACTAACAAACGCGTTCTCTGTGTGATTAGTCGCTGCAGTATTATGTTGCAGTGACGCAGAATTAAATATTGCCAAAATTTCCGCAACTTTAGCTAATAGCGGCCAAAATATCACGCGCGTACCAGACGCTCGCCGCTTTGACGCGGCTTGCGCCGCGGAGAAAGCCCACGGGTCCTAAGGTCCCTAGATAAAAAAGTTTTCAAGGTAGCGACACTCATTGCTCTTTGCGCCGTCCTCCTCACTCTCGCGCCTACCCCTCCTTTTCTCCATCATCTGCGTCTGTGATTGGTGAATTCGTTGCACGTGATGCTGTTAGTGGATGGTGGTGATATTTATTATAAAGCAAAAGGTTCAAAACGAGTGCGCATGTGCATATAGTTCCAGTCGGATTCTTGCCGCGACGAAAGACGAAATCGTATCTAAGACAAGCTGTAGAAGAGGAGCGTTCCAGTTGACGCCAAGTCGGCCGAACATGCTTCGCCGTGGATTTTGAATATGTCAAGTACCGTGCTGTCGGCTGCAGCAACAAAACAGAAGGCGGTTTCTCCCTCTACAACATACCTCGTGGTAACCGGAATAGGGCACGCCGTGAAGTGTGGCTACAAAACATTTGACGCGAGGACTTCCGTGCAACGCCGTAGACGCGGCTTTGCGAGGCGAGTTGATTTGTCGGCTTTTGTTGAAACGCTACAGAACGCGCGCCTAACGCGCGCCTAACGCGCGTCTAGTACGTGAAATTCGTTACAAATATTTGTGCGTATGCACGTACAGTTGAATACAGCTGAAGTGGCTGCACTTTCAGGGACATTTCACGCCAGACCAGTTCGGGTCACTTGCTCTTGAACGCGGCGTAAACAGGCTCAAACGCGACGCTGTGCCAACGCTTTTTAAGGCTGTTTCTGGTACTTGCCGCTGATGGTAGGGCGACGACATCGTCGCAATGTTCATCACTTCGGGACACCAAACTGGTAGAACCCCACTTGTCGTTAAGTTGCGTGCACCCGCATTGCGGTGCCGTGGTCTCTTCCGTAGTCACCCAGATAATAAAACATGCACCACGATTACCTGGCATCATGATTGCGAAAATGGACGTATTTTTCCAGAAAAAAACTGTCATCGCAATGCTGCTAGTCAAGCGTTCGTTCTAGTCTGGCCACGGCTTTTGCCTGTGTGCGCACAAGCGGCTATGATCACTGTCACAACGTCACAACAAGGTGCTGCCCTGTGGTCAGTCAGGATCACAGGATCCAGCAAGAAGCACGTTAACTGTGCCACGTCATATTCACGAGCAAAACACATTCGGAGAACTGGACGAACCGGGACGAACTACGACGTACGATGCGAGACGCCATGGATAATGGTGTGAAATATAGAACTATAACAACGTTGCCAGTTGGGTAACACACGTCACGCTTCTTCTTATGTTAGCCACCCTACTTATGTTGTACCGCTTATATTCAACTAAGTAACCTTTTATCCTACGTCTCATTTACTTTTCATTTGCTATAAATATTTCTGTCCGCCGTAATAACTGAACACAAACATTCCCTTTTTTTATCCACGCTTTGACCCTTCTTGGGGGCGCTCCAGGCAAATAAGCGAGGAGGAAAAGGAAGGGTGTCGCTACCTTGAAAACTTGTTTTATCTAGGGACCTTAACGGGTCCGGCATGGTAGCGCCGCGGCGCGGGAGTTCACCGCAAAAGGCCCTCGCTCCTCCCATGTATTCGCGCGGCGCTTTGGACACTCCCCCTATTCTAGGTCACTCTACCCGCGTGCTCGATGTAGCTCGATGCGCCATCCAGCTCCTCCTAGTGGAGATCAGTGACCGCAGCGCATGTGGTACTTGAAACTCGTTTTCAAAGCACGCGGCAGCGCTCCACAAGCAGCCGACGCGGCCGCTGAGACCACGTGATCCTGCCAAGCACGTCACGCCGACGGTGGCGCCGGCATTTCCAGTGGTGGGCCTCGAGGCCAATACGGAAACGAGGCACGTGACAATGAGCAAAAGCTCTATGTATAGCTTAACTAGGTTATATTCAAAAGGTCACATGTTGACGCATCCAATAACGTCACCGCTGGTGCTGCCAGGTCGCGTCACTGTACATAGTTCTTTTATTCTTTTCTGGCTTATCTACAAGGAATCCGCTTTTTCTAAGCCGTGACTTTCTTACGATGCAGATCATAGTCCGTACTAAAAATGCAGCGTTTCTCACATCAGTCACTCCGACTGCAAGGTCAGGTTTGTTTACCGTGCTTTAATCATTTGGTTTTGCTTTTTTTCTTTTTCTAATATAGAGGTATACCTGAGCAAGTAGGTGCGCACGCACGTTGAAACAGGCTGTCAGAAAAAAACACATTACGAAAGACGGGAAACAAAAAGAAAGACAGAGCAACGTCTGTGTGTGCTTTTTTTTCTTTTCCTTTTTTTCGTTTTTTTCCCCTCAGTCTTTCGCGCTGAGTTCGTTTCGCCATGAATAACCAACTCGCTCAAGCCTCTACCCCTGTCAACGTCGCTGAGCTCTTGTGACGAAGTCTCCGATTATAAAAATACACATCGTTCATGGCTCTTTCCATAGTGTTCCCCTTTTAATTGCATTACAGATCAATGCGTACGCAATGTAAAGGTACAGGAACAGCACACAACTTCATGTCGAGTGGCTTGGAATAGTAACGCGCTTCACCTTGAACTCGTAACAAGCCCTTAGTATTACCAGGCGGGCTAATGATGCCGAACATGCGGGGATACGGCTTGTTTTCGAGCGGCATCAATTAGGCAACTAAAGAGAACCGATCTCTGATACTGGTCGCGACTCAAAAGAGCGCAAGTTATTTGTCTTTTCGGAAAAAACGACGCAAGGAATTATTGGAATTGGATATATGCGTTGCCGCAGAACCCCCAAATGGAGGCGAATGCAGATACTGAAGTCTGAAGATATACCTTGTTTTCATCATATGCCACCACCAGTTCTATTCTCAACGCATAGGAAAAGGGTCCCTTATTCGTCAGCTGCATGATATCAGGGCCACGTGTAATGCAGCGAATCTATTCCCGTGCTATTCCTTTTCGTGCTTCGTCACTGAATGTTGACTTAAAGTAGCGACGGAGGTCTACCGGCAGTGGCGTAGTCAGAAATTTATTTCGGTGGGGGCACGTCCTTAATCCCAAGTGGGGAACGCACAGGCAAGTGTTGTTAAGTGCCATTTTGTGCTCTGTGCCCCATGGCAGAAAGAGATTTCGGGAGGGGCACGTGCGTGCCCGGTGTGCCATCCCTTGACTACGCCACTGTCTGCCGGTGCTTATCTCTGTAACCTCTTCTACAGTGCACGGCGTGAGCGATAAAAATGAGAACGCAGGCTCTTCTAGCTGATAATAAAAAGAAACGTATTTTGCTCTATGCCGACGCCTATGCAATCGCGCCGTAGTTCTGGACGAAGTCAGAGGCATTGAACTACAAATCCGCGGTGCCAATGGCGTTAAACTGGCTGCTGTGTTGGCAGACCACTTTCATTGAACCTTTCTACGTGGTGTCCAAAATTAGAAGCTGTGTTTGGGCGTATTATCGCGGTCATAGTGCTTGTGTAATTTTTGCATAGCGTGATGGTTCGTTCTTAATGTTTGTGGCGTTGTGATCATATATACACATGGATAGTACATATTATAAACTTTACATTTGTAGCATACATGTTTCAAATAGATAGCTTTAAGCAGTATTCTCAGTTTACAGCCTGCTGGCATATTGTAACGGTCATCGTACAACAATAAAGCAAGATAATAACAAGTAATTGTAAATTTACTTTTTTAGATGTAGACGATGGGAGTCAATCAATTTTGCGTCGGATTGCATTCTCGTGGCATGTGCCTCCAACGTGGAGGCTCCCAACGATTATTCTTTACATAGACAAGGTAGCAACCTCGCCCCTTGCGCCTTGATATTGTGATACACAGTAATCAACTGAATTACGAAGTGCACGCGTCCCATCCAAGACATTCGACCGAGAGATCAAGTCACCGCGTCTTGCACCATCTCCCTTTGGCAAGAAACCCTCAGGAGCTCGCCTTCCAAGAGGCTATCCCCCCCCGAAGTATGGAAGACGACGATTGTCAAGCCGCTTCTGTCAGCTCCACTCGGTGAAGTGCTACGTGCGCGATGTCGAGATAGTCACGGCTTCGAGAGTCTTATCAGCTGCAGATTCGTCGTTCCCGCCACGATAGATATAGATACATGTGTGACAGTCAGTGCTGTGGGATGACGAAGCCGGCTGTTTACCGGTCCCTTCTATACTCCAACACTTCACCGCGAGGTCGGCGATACATATTTACCTGTGTATACGAGGCGGTTGGCGCTGGCTGTATGGAGCCTTGATCTGTGTCGTACCGGTATCGCCAAGCCTGCCAGCGGAATGCTGAGCATTATCCACTGCCAGCTGCGCGGTTCACCTTTATTTACGTTGAAATCACGCATCGCACTTGCACACCTTTAACCGCGGAGTTTCTTGCAAAGATTACTAGGGGAAACTGCGGCGCTATAGTGTCCATGTCGGGCTGCAAGGTTGGCTGTTCCTGGAGTGAGAGGTCCGCGCAGATTCTTACCAGAAGAGGTGAACAGCGCTTGCCCCTACTTCACCTAAGAAATAGAGCCTTGAAACGCTGGAAATACTCGCACAGTCACACCTCTGTATCGACCAGTAGGCGATACGGATAAAAATAAATGAATATGAAAAAATAATAATTATTGCGGCCACTTAATTGGCTGTTCGATTCGCATTATATTCGAGAATTAGTTGTCGAGTATTCGTTTCTATTCGCATACAACGAATAATGAATGGACTTATTGAAGGAGATATAAAGATGCGAATGTGTGTATTTGTGTCATTGGTGTGGCCAGGGGGGGTTAGGGTTCAACCCCTCCCACCCTCCCCCCTCGAAGGTTTTCTATTTCGCATGGGTGTATATACACCCAAACACGCACACACGCACGAACATACATAAAGGTTGGTTGAACCCCTCCCCCGTGTACACACCAGCACCCACACCAGCTACACCCCCGGTGTGTGTGTGCGTGTGTGTGTGTATGCGTGTTTTAAGCAACAACTATCGAGCAGCAAAGAACTTCACCATTCCACCGTACCATGCATTACACCGCGAAGCAATGAACAGATGCGTGCACGTGATCACCGTACGCTGTCGTCCTAACTGCCAACTGCGTTATAGACCGGAAAATACTGGATCCTGAGCGAGTGTGGTTGGGTGCCAGACGTCGTTTGTTTGCGTTGCCGGCGATGAACCAGACATCGCATCGCGTTTCTTCGACTTCGACACGCAGCCGAGCATGCAGAGTGATGTCATCGTCATGAGAACTTTCCTATAGACCGCCCACCGCAATGGGTTCAACGACATCGAGCGTGAGACCCGAGAAGCGGTGGATGTGCCCTACACATTTTTCTATCATTAATCAACAACCGAATCACCTATCGTATCAATAACCGAAAATCATGTGACACATTCGGTCAGAAAATGAGTAAGGCTCGCGGAAAACAGTTGAGTGGAGGGCAACTCGTCATGTAGTACACTTGTGTATCAGCTTTGGAGAAATCGTACACTATTCGTGGCGTTAAACACCGCCCTCCTTTAAAATAAATATATTGCATGTTTCGGACGCCACACCGATAAACTATTAAGCAAACCATTATTGCCACCCTGTGGTATTTCATCAGTGTCATCCTGCAGACCTCAAACGACTACGAAGTCGTGACACCAACAAAATTGGGCAGTGGACCAAATGATTATTATAAAATAATTTAAACGTTTATTGTTTCTATCAAAGAACGAAACACGGCTTCGTCTCAAGTTTGCCAGCACGCACTCTCCAGCGCTAGGTTCCGTATGTTTAAGAACAAGACGTTTTCATGAATTGATGTGGCCAGCCATCATCACCACCATGATCCGAAAGAAAACGAAGGACTGCCCTCGGTATACATTTGAGTGTATATATGCACTGAAACATTGCAGAGGCACGGCCCCTGGATGCAGAGGTCAGGCGACAGCCCAACCGAGAATGTGACTTCTTCCAGAACGAATAGTCGCTGCGAAACGACTTCGAGATTTGCAGCAGCGCGGAACAAAAGACAAGAGGCGCGTGTCAGTTGCTCCATACGCACGCAGCAAGTGAGCTGTCGCTCCGGCTTCGCAGCGGGTGGCCGGACCCGTCGATGTGCTGCGTCCTTTATAAAACGAATCAGCAGCGCTCTGATGAGCTGCGTCGCGCACCTTGAAGCCGCCACGGCAAGTCCCACAACGGCATTCTTTGCCCTGGCGCACGTCTCAACAACCTATAGCCACCATAACGTAGCGCCCTAAAAATAACTCTTTCGCTACCCTCGCCAACGTAAGGTCGTTCCCGCTGACCGGTTGCCAGCTGGCCTTTGGGTTCCAGTTCCGGCGGCTATTCCAGCTCCAGCGTCCTTCAGTCATCGCGCAAGACGAAGAGAAGCTCGTTACGCGATACGCAGCGTCGCGCATCTGTGGAGGTTAAAGCGATCGAACGGGGAGGGCGGGAATGTCACTCATGTCAGCGCAGCGGACAGCGGCCGAACGAAGCCGCAAATCATGGCGTTGTTCACGCTACGGACGCAACCACAGCATCGCTGTCGGGCGTGGAGAACTGCGCCCGTATTCACTTTTTAACCCTCCTATAAAATAATATATGAACGAGTCCTGTCGATGAAGGTTAACCGGCCAACGGAAGAGGACACTTAACTAGCAGCGTTATGAATTCGGCCCGATTTTCTTCGAGACCACGTCTACGCGTTCATGAAGCAGCTCCATGTAGCTCTCTGGTGCTTCGTCATTGGTCAGAGCGGGGCTAGCTCCGCCTTCGTACTCGCCAGGATCGGCCTGCCATGAGCGACTGCAAATAGGAAAAAAAAAAGTTGAATTGCAGCGAAATGAATCTGCGTTATGCCGACCCGCGGTAGTTTTACGCTTGTGTGCAGAGAAAACTGCCCCTATATATGCTTGGGATGAAGCAGGACGGGCGTGATGACGAAAGCGCTTTTAGAATCCGCTACCCAGTAGCTGGACGGACAGAAATCGGCGCAGGCGTCAAAATCGAAGAAACGAAGGTGATCCCTATAAAGGAATAACTCGAGATAGGTCAATGCGCCTGGCTGCCGTACCGTTGGCTTGCAGCCATACGCTGTGTTGCAAGGTACACGGCAACCCCAGTCGCACATGGACGAGATTACAGTGCCTTCGAAAGCGCCAATTGTTTCTTTTTTCCTTGTCCTGCTTCGTACTCACCACACACTGCGCACGTTTTGCACGTCTTGATAATGGGAAAATCACACAGGAATACAGCTCTTTGAACGATGCATTCAAATATTCCTTTTTCCCGAGAACCATAAGCGCCTGGAACAAACTATATATACCGAAAGAAGTTGTCGATAGCCCCAGTGTAGAAGTGTTTATTACACACTTGAGGAAAGAGCGCGGGTAAAGTTGTCCTCACATCGCTGTATTATTTGAATTGCAGCTGTTTCATCCGTTGATTTCATGTTTCAGTTGCTAATCATTTGTTGATGTGTTCTTTTGATGTGCTTTTTTTTGTCCACTCCTGCTTGCAGTCAAGCGACTCTGCAGTATTCCTAAATAAATAAATAAATAAATAAATAAATAAATAAATAAATAAATAATAATAATAAATAAATAAATAAATAAATAAATAAATAAATAAATAAATAAATAAATAAAATATTAGCACATGAATACGTTCCTGAAGATGCATCCTAGGTTTTCTGCTTGTTTTTGTTTGAACACGAGCTCCTCGTGTACAGAGCGCTCTCTTCGAGTGATACATATATATATACATGTGGCCAACAACTCTCGCAATCATACACAGTGACGACGTCAAAAATATACGCTAAAGCATACAAGACCAAGTGGACACAACACGCGTATGTCTATAGTTTTTCCCGTGGAAGCTTGTCTCCCGCGTATTTAACGCTCGATTTTGGGCCTATTATACCTATATTAATAATACGAATTGTTGGGTTTTTACGTCCCAAAACCACGATATGATTATTAGAGACGCCGTAGTGGAGGGCTCCGGAAATTTCGACCACCTGGGGTACTTTAACGTGCACCTAAATCTAAGTACACGGGCCTCTAGCATTTTGCCTCCATCGAAATGCGGCCGCTGCGGCCGGGTTTCGATTCCGACGCTATGTACACAATTGTGTACACCACTTGTTTTTGCTAGTCGTGTCGACCAGCGCCTACGAAAGAGCAAGATACATTGAGCTTTGGATGAATTGAACCTCCTGCACGATAAATTTGTCTTCATTTAACTTCATTTTGCAGTGTACTGTTGCATATGGTCACTTTGCTGAGGGCGCTTCCCGCAAGCCACGTCAAAAGTATAATTTTTCTTTACTCAAAATGGACATAACCGAAAACGAATTTGGATTATATTTCTAGCCTTAGATTTGATTATATTTATGCAAAAACAGAGAATGAACGACTTCATAATAAATAGATATTTATTTGCAGTTTGATTAGAATTAATTACTAGACGTAAATTAGCGTATTATGGCATTATTTTTGTTGCAATAGAATATCGAGTGCCTTGAAATAACGTATCGATTTGACATACTATACGGATAGTTCTTCATCGGTGGCGTCTGAAAAGGTTAATCCGCAGCAAGTTTTCTGCCCCCGTGGCGGAATTGTCATTCTTATAGCTTTTGTGGAAAAGTACCGGGAGCGGCGAGCAATCACCTGCTCGTGCGTATACTTTCGCTGGGCGGTCGATTGTTCCATGCATGAGTAAACAGCCACGACATGAATAAACAAGAAGAAGAGAGAGATATATATCTGCCGCCCTCACGTGACGCGAAATAGCAGCGCTTCAGTTAGCAATAGGGGTACACGTCAATGATGGCAGTGACTGAGGTGCTCCGTCTTTATCTTATCAGTGGGCGCCGCATTGTGTCGCCTATATGTGGAGCGGTGTATAGGGACAAAAACAGCCTCACACTCTACGGCAATGTTGACTGCGGCTAGAAAGATGCGTGTTGTCGTCACGTGCACATGCAGGGTTCCTCAGCGGGGCCACTCTTTACTCACCAAAATTTTCCTCATTCGGACTCACTCGGACTCCGATTCACTGAATTTTTTTTTCTTGTCGGACTCACTCGGACTCAAACTCTCACTCAGACTCACGGCTACATCTGAGTCTGAGTGAGTCGACTCATGAGTCCATTAGCGTATAATAAACTTTTTGACCATAGTGTTGACCATAGTGTGAATGCTCTTTAACATCCATATCCCAACTTGGCGCGTTTTGATCTCATACTTTCAAATACGAGCTATCAGTGGTTACAATCCAGTAAGGACATTTTTATCGAAAGAGATAACTCACACGAGATATTTTTATCAAGAACTTCCCGTGAAAGCTTTTACCAGCGGGAGGTCATCCCCCCTCCCTTCGCCCTCCTCCGTAGCTCACGCCTCTGATTAAGATGGCGTATATTGAGATGGCATATATTGAGATGGCGTATGAACGCTAGTGCTTTGAAGTATATTTGAGTAGACGTGAGTATAAACGTCAGTCATCATAAGGTTGATAGTAATGCTGAAGTTGAGTAGACAGGACCATAGGTCGGCGAAAAAAATTTGGAGCTCACTCAGACTCACTCATGAAATATACTTTGCTCTTAGGGCTCACTCGGACTCAGACTCACCCAAATTTTCCTTATTCGGACTCATTTTGACTCAGACTCCCTGAATTTTTTCTCTACCGGACTCACTCGGACTCAGACTCCCGAAAATGTTACACAGCCTAACTCACTCAGACTCAGACTCACGGCTCGATCTGAGTCTGAGTGAGTCAGGCTGAGTCGATTCATCAGTGAGGTTGCCGACTTATGCATGTCAGTGCGGCGGCGAAAGCTCGCCGGTGTGTCCCACTTCACTGTTGCTAGCGGATGTTACCGGGAGTTGGTTGAACTAGCTAGAGGACTAGGTTGAACCCTACAGAGTTCCGAACAGTCAGTGCTGCGCGGTCGCATGAATAATGGGATCAAACTGCACCGGGGAGCGAAACTTGAGGCTAAATAGTGTTCATATAAGCGCCAATTTTGAAAATACACATTTACAGGCATTTGTAAGCATTTAGGCACAAATTCCAAAAATAGGCACTTATAGGCGCTATAAAAACAGTATAAAAGCCCTTCTTAACCTCTAATTCACGCTTATATCAAAGTGATGCGATAGGAGCGCAAGGAACCATATAGGCATTTATTTGCATAAATCCGGTCTCTACTGATGAGAATGAAGAATTATCGCTGAACACTTTGCAGTGGGTGGGAAGCAATAAACCACACACTCGTTGCGCATTTAGCATTATGTGATGACTGGTTGTTATTTTACTCTTCTGCCATGCTATATTAGATAGATTAACGCGATTCCTTGCCCGACATGACGCCTGTATAGAGTCTTTTTGCAAGTGAGGTTCAAGCAGTAGCGTGGCTGTGTGGTAGAATACTCGACTGCCACGCAGAGGGGGCCCGGGTTTCAAACCCCATCCGATCCAGTATTTTTTTTTCTCATTTTATTTTTTCATGTATATCGGTTACTTTTTCATGTCTCTCGGTTACGCCATCAACGGCGACGCCGCTCGACGCAGGAACGGGCGCCTAAGAGCTGCACTCTAAAAAAACTCGAAAATTGAACAGGTGTAACGTGCGCCTATCGCCCAACCGAGACATCGCGCAATCGACGTTACCAGCCGCTCGGGGATGCGTTATTTCGTTCGTATCCCGTTCACCCTTGACAACAGCGCTGCAGGGGTTGCTGCGATTCTGCGTGATCACGTGAGCTTCGATTTGCATTCGTAAAGGTGAACGCCCATCGCATACCTTCCACGACGAAAGTGTTATCGAACAACTTTTCTTAGTAATGAAGGGAAGGCTGCAGAGCCGAAATACGCATGTGCTACCGCTGAAGAATATAGTCCTACAATTGCGCCCGTGTTTTCTGCGTGAGAAAAAAAAAAAAAAGAAAGCATTACATTATTTTCTACGGGGCGCTGTTTGAAAAGAGGGTCAGCGCGCACCAAGGAGATGGTTATATTTGTTTTACTTTATGCAGTGTCATTTCGCGTTTTTGCGCCTATGAAAACGTCGCACCTTTTTCGTGCACCTCAGAGTCAAAATGGCGTCTTGGTCTTCAGGTGAGCGCTCGTCACCCTCCAGCTTTTCTGACGACTCGCCGAGGGAGCTTGTGATGAATTTCACTAACAAATGGCTGTCTAAGCCTGTGACGGCCGCTCGAATAATCGAACAGCCGTCACAGGAGATACGGAAGGTTCACAAACCAAAGCTAAATTCGAAACGCGCGCCGAACCGGACTACTTCGCGGAGCAGTGCATGTGCACGTAGCCGTTCCTACATTGCCAAGAAAAGTTGCCCGCGAGTAAGCCTTCATCATCGGGATTTTTTTTTGGTTACTGGTACCGGTGTA
This sequence comes from Rhipicephalus sanguineus, assembly GCF_013339695.2. NCBI lineage: Eukaryota > Metazoa > Arthropoda > Arachnida > Ixodida > Ixodidae > Rhipicephalus > Rhipicephalus sanguineus. The sequence goes on along the minus strand of NC_051177.1, from coordinate 24,140,832 downwards.
AAAGAGGATAGAGGAATCATGTGCATGAATGGTGTAATTAGCCACACGGCTCATTCATACTTGACTTGATTGGCGCACAGCGCAACGCAAAGGGGGACAGACAAGACAGTGTCGGTCGTAGTGTAGGTTCATTAGATCTTTTTACTTGCTTCTGGCTACATGGGTTTTCCGTGGTCAACATAATTTCTTTTCTGACGCGGATGCCCTGCAGGTTAGTTTCGCACGGATGTTGCGAGCGCAACGACTAGTCTACCCTGTGTACGGTATACCCCAAGTACACTACGCGAATCGTTGATAACAAGCTTAATGTCGATATCACAGCGAAATTCTGTTATGAGATCACAACAGCCGATTTTGGTGGCGTAGTAGTCCGCCGCCGCCGGTGTCCGTAACAGCTATTGTGCAAAATGAGAAACAACGAGATGAGAAAAAAAAAAGATATATCCAGGATCGGATGAACCTGCACCTTCTGCGTTGCGGTCGAGTATTCTACCTCAGAATCACGTCGGTGCTTCAAACTCCTTCGCAAGAAAACCCTATACAGGCGTCATGTCGGGCAAGGAATCGCGTTAACATATGTAATATAGCGTTGTAGAAGAGTAAAATAACAACCAGGCGTCACACAATGCGAATTGCGTAACGAGTGCGTTGTTTAATGCGTCCAACCCATTACAAAGGGCTCAGCATTAGATCACCCCCAGAGCGCCCAATCGGGTGGATTCCAGTTTCCCGCCGTCGTGCTCTAAGTGTGGACACGAGTGCTGTTCTTTCGATCATACGCTCTGGCTGTGCCCATCCAACGCGGTCTCCAACTTAAAGGACAAGGCCAAATGGGATGAACTGCTCAGCGCGGACTACACACATCAATTACCGGCTGTCCAGAGAGCCCTTGACGTCACTGAGAGTCACCACCTCCTGGTTCCGTTACGGGCGGAGCCACCAGCTTGATTGGGGATTCCTCCGGCTCACCTTAATCATTTTCCTCGGGACTTTTCAATAAAGGCTCTTGTAGATGTAGATGTAGTAGATGTAGATGTAGATCCTGTACAGCTGGCTCACACCCACACAGGGGGATTGGCCAAGAATCGGGTAGCTTAAGAAAAATTATTTAAAAACTAGTAATGAGAATAATTTCCTATTTTGTTTAACAGAAAGATTTTTACAAGTTAATTTTGTGAGAATAATAATTTCAAAAAAAAAAAGGTTCTTGTCACTGTCACTTAATTCTTCGTCGTCATCAACTACAGCACAAACAAAGTGCACATAATGCCTTACAGGTGTGTAGCGGGTACCACGCTTCTCCGCAGAATGATCAATAGTGGCATAGTGAGTGCTGCCCTACTTCGCAAAAATCATAATGATTTATGGCGTGGTGGGTACCTTGCAAGTGTAATTGTAGTAGTTGCCCCAATAGAGTTTACAAAGGGCTCAAGAAAGGCCGCTCTTCCAGCTTTCATTGTGACTGTGCTGCGTGTTCCGCGCAGGCCTGGCGTTTTTTGTTGACTAACTACTAAACAAGAAAGGTCTAGAGCGGGACGGCCATATTAAGTGGTTTGTCCCTATAATTAACCACTGGAGTAGGCAGGGAGAGGCTTGGGGGGAGATTCAAAGTCCCCCCCCCCCTCCCCCGATATTTTTCCATTTCGCGTGTGTATATAAACACGCACACATACAAGCGCACGGCGAACATTCATGAAGCATGGTTGAACCCCCCCCCCCCCCGAAAAAATATTCTGGAACCTATTTCTTATTATCATCATCACCATAATAGTAATAATAATAATAATAATAATAATAATAATAATAATAATAATAATATAATAATCAATCAATCAATCAATCAATCATTTATTTAACGTGCCCAGGAACAACCGTAATTATTATTATTATTATTATTATTATTATTATTATTATTATTATTATTATTATTATTATTATTATTATTATTATTATTATTATTATTATTATTATCCCCACTGGTTCTCATCTGAACTTATCAGTGCACTGAAGCATAAAGATCACGCACACAGGAAATCTAAATGTTCTCCATCCAGCGAGTGGAAGGAAGAGTTCAGCTTCCTTCGAACTCTCTCTAAACGCCTATATAAACGGGATCATAGTTCGTATATTGAATTCTTAGAAAAAAGCGCCTCTGACAGGCCGGCTGAGTTTTGGAGGTATGTACGTAAACGGTCCAGCAAAAGTGGAGAGTCCTTCAGACTACTGGACTCAAATGCGGTAGAAGTGCATGCCGTCGCTGACTGTTTTGCCACGCATTTCTCATCCGTTTATAAGGCCTCAGACTCTAGCACTGATATCAGACAACAGCCCAAGGCGGTTAGCTCATCCAGTGCTTTGTCGCTGGATGAAAATCTTATCTGCGAATGCATTAAGCGCTTAAAACCAAGGGCGTCCGCAGAAATTTTTCCAGGGGGGTGCATCCATGGGGGGGGGTTCACTACCGTGACTTGACCGGCTAGGTTAGTCAATAATATGTAATAACGTGCAAAGTTGGCTGGCAATCCTGAAGGCCGTTTCATTCACAGATATGCGGACCTTTTATGTGCTAACGAACGTGTGCAGCTTATTGCTACTGCATAGAAAGATATTATCTGAAATTCCAGGGGGGGGGGGGGCAGCCGCCCCCCCTTGCACCCCCCTCCGGACGCCCATGCTTAAAACCATCCTTATCATGTGGGCCAGATGGCATCCCCTCCGCCATACTAAAAGCTTATGGTAGTATATTTGTCCCAGTACTAACTACGATATTTAATAACTGCCTGGACACTTCCACATTTCCAAGCATGTGGAAAACTGCTCGTGTTTTTCCAGTATTTAAGTCGGGCTCTAAAACAGATGCTTCTAATTATCGCGCGATTTCTCTACTATGTGCCACATCAAAGATCTTCGAGCTGGCTCTTCACGACATATTGTCTTTTAGTGTGAAAAACTCATTGATTCCTAATCAACATGGTTTTCTCGCTGGCCGCTCATTTACCACAAATCTTGCTAGTTTCATGACGCAGATCTCCACACCTATTTCTCAGAGAGGACAGGTTGACGAAATTTACTGTGACCTGAGCAAGGCTTTTGACGTAGTCAGCCAGACGCTGATGGTTAAACTTGCGCACTTTGATGTTGACTTGTCAGTTGTGAATCTCCTGCAGAGCTATCTGCTCAATAGATATTGTTATGTTGCCGTAAATGGCCAAACGTCTTCTTTGTATAAAGTGTCTAGTGGGGTCCCTCAAGGGTCGGTATTAGGCCCACTCCTATTTTTAATTTACGTTAATGATGTTTCTTTTGCCATTCGTAATTCTTCTTTCCTCTTGTATGCCGATGACATCAAGATTTTTAAGGAAATTCATTCAGTTAACGACTGTCGCTTGCTGCAGTCAGACTTGCACTCTTTTTCCGAATGGTGCGACGGTAATAACCTTTCTCTGAATACCTCGAAGACAAAATTCATGTCTATCACTCGCAAAACATCTAGCGTGTCATTTCAATACTCTGTCAATTCTGTGCCGTTATGCAAGGTTTATGAAATCAGTGATCTTGGTGTTGTTGTTGACAGCGCGTTAAACTTTTCTTCTCACGTTAAGCGTGCTGCTATGCGGGGCCTTCGTTCTCTCGGATGTGTTTGTAGAATATCTCGAGAATTCAGGTCTCCCATGGCCCTACACAAATTGTGCACGGCAATATGTCTTCCGCAACTTGAGTATGCGTCCGTGATATGGAATGGCATTGCTCGATCCAGCGGTAACACCATTGAACGAGTCCAGAAAAAATTCCTCAGCATATATAACCATCGCTTTGCTAAAAATGACTCTGGATCTCGTTCAAGTACTGCTGAATTATTATCACTGCCATCACTTCACTGCCGACGAAATCGCTCTGATCTCTTATTTCTTTACAAGCTAGTCCACGGTATCATATCCTGCCTCGTACTTCTCAATTGTGTAAATTTTCGAATTCCGCGTAAGTTAACAAGAGAGAACAGACCGTTTCATGTACCCGCCTGCTTCTTCCAACACTCTACCGTTCACAGAATACAAAGCCTCTATAATGTTAATTTTCTTGTTCTTGACGTTTTTCATAGCCCACAATCATTGTTTTTATCCGAGCTTTGCACTGTTTTGACATAGTGTGGCACAATGTACAAAGTCTTCCCTTCTCAGTCTTTCCACATAGTTGTATATATGCAATCTAATTTTTTATGCCCCGTCAATATTTCTCGTGTTGTCTTATTTTACTCCTCCCCTTTTGTGTTCATTTCTCTTTGTCTACGTGTTTTTGCTCTTTTTATTTCTGAAAACTGTCTGTATTGTATTGTTTATTTTTATTGTTTTTTTTTGCGTGCGCCAGCACAAAGACCTTACGGTTGTTCCTGGGCACGTTAAATAAATCATTGATTGATTGATTGATTATTATTATTATCGCGCACACAGGAAATCTAAATGTTCTCCATCGAGCGAGTGGAAGGAAGAGTTCAGCTTTTTTCGAACTCTCGCTAAACGCCTATATAAACTGGATCATAGTTCGTATATTGAATTCTTAGAAAAAAGCGCTTCTGACAGGCCAGCTGAGTTTTGGAAGTATGTACGTAAACGGTCCAGCAAAAGCGGAGAGTCTTTCAGACTACTAGACTCAAATGGGGTAGAAGTGCATGCCGTCGCTGACTGTTTTGCCGCACATTTCTCATCGGTTTATAAGGCCTCAGACTCTAGCACTGATATCAGACCGCCTAAGGCAGTTCGCTCACCCAGTGCTTTGTCGCTGGATGAAAATCTTATCTGCGAATGCATTAAGTGCTTAAAACCATCCTTATCATGTGGCCCAGATGGCATCCCCTCCGCCATACTAAAAGCTTATAGTAGTATATTTGTCCCAGTACTGACTACGATATTTAATAACTGCCTGGACACTTCCACATTTCCTAGCATGTGGAAAACTGCTCGTGTTTTCCCAGTATTTAAGTCGGGCTCTAAAACAGATGTTTCTAATTATCGCCCGATTTCTCTACTATGTGCCACATCAAAGATCTTCGAGCTGGCTCTTCACAAAATATTGTCTTTTAGTGTTAAAAGCTCATTGATTCCTAATCAACATGGTTTTCTCGCTGGCCGCTCAACTACCACAAATCTTGCTAGTTTCATGACGCAGATCTCCACACCTATTTCTCAGAGAGGACAGGTTGACGTACTGTACTGTGACCTGAGCAAGGCTTTTGACGTAGTCAGCCACACACTGATTATGGTTAAACTTGCGCAATTTGATGTTGACTTGTCGGTTGTGAATCTCCTGCAGAGCTATCTGCTCAATAGATATTGTTATGTAGCGGTAAATGGCCAATCATCTTCTTTGTATAAAGTGACTAGTGGGGTCCCTCAAGGGTCAGTATTAGGCCCACTCCTATTTTTAATTTACGTTAATGATGTTTCTTTTGCCATTCGTAATTCTTCTTTCCTCTTGTATGCCGATGACATCAAGATTTTAAGGAAATTCATTCAGTTAACGACTGTCGCTTGCTGCAGTCAGATTTGCGCTCTTTTTCCGAATGGTGCAACGCTAATAACCTTTCTCTGAATGCCTCGAAGACAAAATTCATGTCTATCACTCGCAAAACATCTAGCGTGTCATTTCAATACTCTGTCAATTCTGTGTCCTTATGCAAGGTTTATGAGATCAGTGATCTTGGTGTTGTTGTTGATAGCACGTTAAACTTTTCTGCTCACGCTAAGCGTGTTGCTTTGCGGGGTCTTCGCACCCTAGGCTGCGTTTGCAGATTGTCTAGGGAATTCCGTTCTCCTATGCCCTTCCGAAAATTGTACACCGCGCTATGTCTTCCTCAACTGGAGTATGCGTCCGTGATATGGAATGGCATTGCTCAATCCAGCGGTAACACCATTGAACGAGTCCAGAAAAAATTCCTTAGCATATATAACCATCGATTTGCTAAAAAATCTCGTTCAAATACTGCTGAATTATTATCATTGCCATCACTTCACTGCCGACGAAATCGTTCTGATCTCTTGTTTCTTTACAAGCTAGTCCACGGTATCATATCCTGCCCTGTACTTCTGAATTGTGTTAATTTTCGAATTCCGCGTAAGTTAACCAGAGAGAACAGACCGTTTCATGTACCCGCCTGCTTCTTCCAACACTCTACCGTTCACAGAATACAAAGTCTCTATAATGTTAATTTTCTTGATCTTGACATGTTTCATAGTCCACAATCATTGTTTTTATCCGAGCTTTGTACTGTTTTGACATAGTATGGCACAATGTACTAAGTCTTCCCTTCTCCGTCTTTCCGCATAGTTGTATATATGCAATCTAATTTTTCATTCCCCTTCAATATTTCTCGTGTTGTCTTATTTTACTCCTCCCCTTTTGTGTTCATTTCTCTTTGTCTACGTGTATTTGCTCTTTTTATTTCTGAAGACTGTCTGTATTGTATAGTTTATTTTTATTGTTTTTTTGCGTGCGCCTGCACAAAGACCTTACGGTTGTTCCTGGGCATGTTAAATAAATCATTGATTGATTGATTATTATTATTATTATTATTATTATTATTATTATTATTATTATTATTATTATTATTATTATTATTATTATTATTATTATTATTATTATTATTATTATTATTATTATTATTATTATTAAACGCCTTTATAAACGGGATCACAGTCTATATATTTCATTTTTAGAAAAAAGCGCGTCTGACAGGCCGGCTGAGTTTTGGAAGTATGTGCGCAAACGGTCGAGCAAAAGTGGCGAGTCCTTCAGGATACTGGACCCAAATGGAGTAGAAGTTCAAGCCGTTGCTGACTGTTTTGCCATGCATTTTTCATCTGTCTACAAGTCTCCAGCCTCTGTAGCTAGTAATTGTCGACAGGTTAAGGCAGTTGGCACAGCTGATGCTGTGTCGCTAGATGAAGACACCATTTCAGAATGCATTAAGCGCTTGAAACCATCCTTTTCAGCTGGCCCAGATGGCATCCCCTCTGCCATACTAAAAGCCTATGGTAGTATACTTGTCCCAGTATTGACTACCATATTTAATAAGTGTCTGCATGCTTCAACGTTTCCTAGCATGTGGAAAACTGCTCGTGTTTTCCCAGTGTTTAAGTCTGGCTGTAAAAGTGACGTCTCGAACTACCGCCCTATTTCCCTTCTTTGTGCCGCATCCAAAATCTTTGAGCTTGCTCTTCACAAAATATTGTCTTTTGATGTAAAAAATTCATTGATTGTGAATCAGCATGGGTTTCTCGCTGGCCGCTCAACTGTCACTAATCTTGCCAGTTTCATGATGCAAGTCTCCACGCCTATTTCGCAGAGAGGACAGGTTGACGCTATTTACTGTGACCTTAGCAAAGCTTTTGATGTTGTCAGCCATTCGCTGCTTGTGGATAAACTTGCACACTTTGATGTTGATTCTTCAATTGTGAATCTCCTCCATAGCTATCTTCTTGATAGATTATGTTACGTTGCCGTTAATGGCCAAACGTCCTCTTTGTATAAAGCTACTAGTGGGGTTCCTCAAGGGTCGGTACTGGGCCCACTCCTCTCTTTAATTTATGTTAATGATGTTTCTTCTGTCATTCGGAATTCTTCTTTCCTTTTGTATGCCGATGACATAAAGATATTTAAGGAAATTCATTCAGTTATCGATTGTCGCTTGCTGCAATCTGATTTGTGTTCTTTTTCTGAATGGTGCAGGAGCAATAACCTCTCCCTAAATATTTCAAAAACCAAGGTAATGAGTTTCACTCGAAAAACATCTAGTGTGCCATTTTTATATTCTGTCAATTCTGTGTCGTTGTGTAAGGTATGTGAGATCAATGATCTAGGTGTTCTTTTTGATAGCACCTTACACTTTTCTGCTCACGCTAAGCGTGTTGCTTTGCGGGGTCTTCGCACCCTAGGTTGTGTTTGCAGAATGTCTAGAGAATTCCGTTCTCCTGTGCCCTTCCGAAAATTGTACACCGCGCTATGTCTTCCTCAACTAGAGTATGCATCTGTGATCTGGAATGGCATTCCTAATTCCAGCAGCAACGCCATTGAGCGAGTCCAGAAAAAATTCCTGAGCATATATAACCATCGCTTTGCTAAAAATGACTCTGGATCTCGTTCAAGTACTGCTGAATTATTATCACTGCCATCACTTCACTGCCGACGAAATCGCTCTGATCTCTTATTTCTCTACAAGCTAGTCCACGGTATCATATCCTGCCCTGTACTTCCCAATTGTGTAAATTTTCGAATTCCGCGTAGGTTAACCAGAGAGAACAGACCGTTTCATGTACCCGCCTGCTTCTTCCAACACTCTACCGTTCACAGAATACAAAGTCTCTATAATGTTAATTTTCTTGATCTTGACGTTTTTCATAGCCCACAATCATTGTTTTTATCCGAGCTTTGCACTGTTTTGACATAGTGTGGCACAATGTACAAAGTCATCCCTTCTCAGTCTTTCCACATAGTTGTATATATGCAATCTAATTTTTTATGCCCCGTCAATATTTCTCGTGTTGTCTTATTTTACTCCTCCCCTATTGTGTTCTTTTCTCTTTGTCTACGTGTTTTTGCTCTTTTTATTTCTGAAAACTGTCTGTATTGTATTGTTTATTTTTATTGTTTTTTTTTTGCGTGCGCCAGCACAAAGACCTTACGGTTGTTCCTGGGCACGTTAAATAAATCATTGATTGATTGATTGATTGATTATTATTATTATTATTATTATTATTATTATTATTATTATTATTATTATTATTATTATTATTATTATTATTATTATTATTATTATTATTATTATTAGTGCAGCCTGCTCTTGGACTTTCTGGCGTTTAATTCCCTAGTGCAACATAATTCAGTCGTCAATTCCAGTGGCAACGTCTTAGACCTGTGTGTGTCAAACGATCAACCCCTTGAAGTTTCCCGCTCCAACATCTCTCTTGTACGTCCGGACAAATTCCACCCACCACTTAACGTAAGATTATCTGCATCAGCCGAAACAACGAGCTACAGCAGTTACGTAAACAAATCTCCAAGATTTGCGTTCAAGCGAGGTGATTACACGGGCCTCTATCATCACTTGTCCACCGTTGAGTGGTCACAGGTTACTGACAAACCTAATGTTGATGACCAGGTTGATCGGTTTACGGAGCTTGTACTGAGCAGCATGCTTAATTTTATTCCCCAGTATACACCTCACCAACGTAAATATCCCCACTGGTTCTCATCTGAACTTATCAGTGCACTGAAGCATAAAGATCACGCACACAGGAAATCTAAATGTTCTCCATCCAGCGTGTGGAAGGAAGAGTTCAGCTTTTTTCGAACTCTCTCTAAACGCCTATATAAACGGGATCATAGTTCGTACATTGAATTCTTAGAAAAAAGCGCCTCTGACAGGCCGGCTGAGTTTTGGAAGTATGTACGTAAACGGTCTAGCAAAAGCGGAGACTCCTTCAGACTACTAGACTCAAATGGGGTAGAAGTGCATGCCGTCGCTGACTGTTTTGCCACACATTTCTCATCCGTTTATAAGGCCTCAGACTCTAGCACTGATATCAGACAACAGCCCAAGGCAGTTAGCTCATCCAGTGCTTTGTCGCTGGATGAAAATCTTATCAGCGAATGCATTAAGCGCTTAAAACCATCCTTATCATGTGGCCCAGATGGCATCCCCTCCGCCATACTAAAAGCATATGGTACTATATTTGTCCCAGTACTGACTACGATATTTAATAACTGCCTGGACACTTCCACATTTCCTAGCATGTGGAAAACTGCTCGTGTTTTCCCAGTATTTAAGTCGGGCTCTAAGACAGATGTTTCTAATTATCGACCGATTTCTCTACTATGTGCCACATCAAAGATCTTCGAACTGGCTCTTCACAAAATATTGTCTTTTAGTGTGAAAAACTCATTGATTCCAAATCAACATGGTTTCCTTGCTGGCCGCTCAACTACCACAAATCTTGCTAGTTTCATGACGCAGATCTCCACACCTATTTCTCAGAGAGGACAGGTTGACGTAATTTACTGTGACCTGAGCAAGGCTTTTGACGTAGTCAGCCACACACTGATTATGGTTAAACTTGCGAACTTTGATGTTGACTTGTCGATTGTGAATCTCTTGCACAGCTATCTGCTCAATAGATCTTGTTATGTTGCCGTAAATGGCCAAACCTCTTCTTTGTATAAAGTGACTAGTGGGGTCCCTCAAGGGTCGGTATTAGGCCCACTCCTATTTTTAATTTACGTTAATGATGTTTCTTTTGCCATTCGTAATTCTTCTTTCCTCTTGTATGCCGATGACATCAAGATATTTAAGGAAATTCATTCAGTTAACGACTGTCGCTTGCTGCAGTCAGATTTGTGTTCTTTTTCCGAATGGTGCAACGGCAATAACCTTTCTCTAAATACCTCAAAGACAAAATTCATGTCTATCACTCGCAAAACATCTAGCGTGTCATTTCAATACTTTGTAAATTCTGTGCCGTTATGCAAGGTTTATGAAATCAGTGATCTTGGTGTTGTTGTTGACAGCGCGTTAAACTTTTCTTCTCACGTTAAGCGTGCTGCTATGCGGGGCCTTCGTTCTCTCGGATGTGTTTGTAGAATATCTCGAGAATTCAGGTCTCCCATGGCCCTACACAAATTGTACACGGCAATATGTCTTCCGCAACTTGAGTATGCGTCCGTGATATGGAATGGCATTGCTCAATCCAGCGGTAACACCATTGAACGAGTCCAGAAAAAATTCCTCAGCATATATAACCATCGCTTTGCTAAAAATGACTCTGGATCTCGTTCAAATACTGCTGAATCATTATCACTGCCATCACTTCACTGCCGACGAGATCGTTCTGATCTCTTATTTCTCTACAAGCTAGTCCACGGTATCATATCCTGCCCTGTACTTCTCAATTGTGTTAATTTTCGAATTCCGCGTAAGTTAACCAGAGAGAACAGACCGTTCCATGTACCCGCCTGCTTCTTCCAGCACTCTACCGTTCACAGAATACAAAGTCTTTATAATATTAATTTTCTTGATCTTGACGTTTTTCATAGTCCACAATCATTGTTTTTATCCGAGCTTTGCACTGTTTTGACATAGTATGGCACAATGTACAAAGTCTTCCCTTCTCCGTCTTTCCGCATAGTTGTATATGTGCAATCTAATTTTTTATTTTCCTTCAATATTTCTCATATTGTCTTATTTTACTCCTCCGCTTTTGTGTTCATTTCTCTTTGTCTACGTGTTTTTGCTCTTTTTATTTCTGAAGACTGTCTGTATTGTATTGTTGATTTTTATTGTTTTTTTTTTGCGTGCGCCTGCACAAAGACCTCACGGTTGTTCCTGGGCACGTTAAATAAATGATTGATTGATTGATTGATTACTATTATTATTGATCAAGTCGATCAGTTTACGGAGCTTATCTTGACCAGCATGCGCAAGTTCATTCCCCAGTATACACCACATCATTGTAAATATCCCTCCTGGTTCTCATCAGAACTTATAAGTGCACTGAAACATAAAGATCGTGCACACAGGAAGTATAAACGTTCTGCATCAACTCATTTGAAGGAAGAATTCTGTCGTTTTCGTACTCTTTGTAAACGCCTTTATAAACGGGATCACAGTCTATACATTTCATTTTTAGAAAAAAGCGCGTCTGACAGGCCGGATGAGTTTTGGAAGTATGTGCGCAAACGGTCGAGCAAAAGTGGCGAGTCTTTTAGGATACTGGACCCAAATGGAATAGAAGTTCAAGCCGTTGCTGACTGTTTTGCCATGCATTTTTCATCTGTCTATAAGTCTCCAGCCTCTGCAGCTAGTAACGGTCGACAGGTTAAGGCAGTTGGCACAGCTGATGCTGTGTCGCTAGATGAAGATTCCATTTCAGAATGCATTAAGCGCTTGAAACCATCCTTTTCAGCTGGCCCAGATGGCATCCCCTCTGCCATACTAAAAGCCTATGGCAGTATACTTGTCCCAGTATTGACTACCATATTTAATAAGTGTCTGCATGCTTCAACGTTTCCTAGCATGTGGAAAACTGCTCGTGTTTTCCCAGTGTTTAAGTCTGGCTGTAAAAGTGACGTCTCGAACTACCGCCCTATTTCCCTTCTTTGTGCCGCATCCAAAATCTTTGAGCTTGCTCTTCACAAAATATTGTCTTTTGATGTAAAAAATTCATTGATTGTGAATCAGCATGGGTTTCTCGCTGGCCGCTCAACTGTCACTAATCTTGCCAGTTTCATGATGCAAGTCTCCACGCCTATTTCGCAGAGAGGACAGGTTGACGCTATTTACTGTGACCTTAGCAAAGCTTTTGATGTTGTCAGCCATTCGCTGCTTGTGGATAAACTTGCACACTTTGATGTTGATTCTTCAATTGTGAATCTCCTCCATAGCTATCTTCTTGATAGATTATGTTACGTTGCCGTTAATGGCCAAACGTCCTCTTTGTATAAAGCTACTAGTGGGGTTCCTCAAGGGTCGGTACTGGGCCCACTCCTCTTTTTAATTTATGTTAATGATGTTTCTTCTGTCATTCGGAATTCTTCTTTCCTTTTGTATGCCGATGACATAAAGATATTTAAGGAAATTCATTCAGTTATCGATTGTCGCTTGCTGCAGTCTGATTTGTGTTCTTTTTCTGAATGGTGCTGGAGCAATAACCTCTCCCTAAATATTTCGAAAACCAAGGTAATGAGTTTCACTCGAAAAACATCTAGTGTGCCATTTTTATATTCTGTCAATTCTGTGTCGTTGTGTAAGGTATGTGAGATCAATGATCTAGGTGTTCTTTTTGATAGCACCTTACACTTTCTGCTCACGCTAAGCGTGTTGCTTTGCGGGGTCTTCGCACCCTAGGCTGTGTTTGCAGAATGTCTAGAGAATTCCGTTCTCCTGTGCCCTTCCGAAAATTGTACACCGCGCTATGTCTTCCTCAACTAGAGTATGCATCTGTGATCTGGAATGGCATTCCTAATTCCAGCAGCAACGCCATTGAGCGAGTCCAGAAAAAAATCCTAAACATTTACAACCATCATTGCCATCACTTTGCTGCCGACGGAATCGCGCTGATGTTATTTCTTTACAAGCTTGTGCATGGTATCATATCCTGCCCTGTACTGCTCAACTGTCTTAATTTCCGAATTCCACGTAAGCTGACCAGAGAGAATAGACCTTTTCATGTAACCGCCTGCCTCTGTGAACATTCGACCATTGGCAGGATACAACGTCTTTACAATGCTTACTTTTTGGAGCTAGATGTTTTTCACAGCTCCCAGTCGTTGTTCTGCTCCGAGCTTTGCACTGTACTTACATAGCCTCGTACACTGTCGACCTTTTTTTTCTGCGCATAGCTGTATATGTGCAATTTTATAACGTTTTTTTATCCCTGATATTTTATTATGAATGTTGGCCTTTGTTTTGTTTTTTTGTTTTTCGTGCGCCAGTACAAAGACCTTATGGTTGTTCCTGGGCACGTTAAATAAACGTTTGATTGATTATTATTATTATTATTATTATTATTATTATTATTATTATTATTATTATTATTATTATTATTATTATTATTATTATTATTATTATTATTATTATTATTATTAAACGTTTTTTATCCCTGATATTTTATTATGAATGTTTCCTTTGTTTTTCTTGTTTTTTTTGTTTTTGTTTTTTCGTGCGCCAGTACAAAGACCTTACGGTTGTTCCTGGGCACATTAAATAAACGTTTGATTGATTGATTGATTATTATTATTTTGAATGAAGGCATTGCTAGCTGAGTGCAACAGTGGACGGTCTAAATTCCTTGCCTTGCTTGCTGCCTACGTTTATTCTGCATCGATTAGCTCCCAAGTCAACGTATCGCCTATAGGTGGCTATCATTGACGTCACAGTAGTCGCCGTGCTGGAGCACCAGCATGGAGGGACGCGACTTTTGCGATGCCACATTAATGCTGGCAAAACATCACATATTATTGCAGGTCAGTTTTGCGGAATCCCGCAAAGTGGCGGAAGAGCTAAAAAAAGGGAAATTGATAACCATCCGACTGTAGCACGAAGCCGCAAGAAAATACATGCGGGTTTCTCAGAAATAAAGCTTCTTTGCTGCCTAAAAATTTGTCCTGGTTGGTTCAGGGATCGAAGCCGCGACCAACGCCTTTACGGGGCGGTCGCGCTACACTTTCTTCAGAACATAACGTCCAGGTCCTTTCGCTATTCACGCACAGAGGCGTTCCTGCCACGTCGTTATCACATTGAAGCAGGTTAACCGCGACTTGTTTGTCATCAAAGCCGCCATCGCGGAGTGCCAGTACGTTCAAATGCTGCGTCCATGACGTCGCGCATGACGTCACGTGAAAGCTAACTATAGCCATGCATAAATTTACGTTGTGGAATATTCCATCGCGTATTAATTTTTTTCTTGCTTAACAGTGACAGAAAATACAGAGAGAGTTATAGAGTTATATTCAGAACATATAATAACAACAGAGAGCTTCGGTGTTACGTAATGTGGCTCGCGTGCATGAAAAAATTAGCTTGAGTCTTTCGCAAAGCATTCAGCAACAGCGACCTTGAGAGCTCTGAAGTCGGGGCAGCAAAGGATGCTTAGCTGGTTCCTACCTGTACTTTCTTTTGAGATGGAGATATTGAAGCGCATTGGTGCGATTAAGGGCGCGCCAACCTTGAATCGATCGCCGCACCGTACATGATAAAGAAAGCTTAACATGGACTCGGTCACGTACGATAGAGCCCTTAGAGACATACAGCGGGACAATGCCCTTTCACCAATTGTGATTAACGGAAGCTACATACGCGTAAAGCCTCTTATCGATGCTTCTATTTGTTCACGGTTGACGGCATGCCGTGTAAGCCACAGATATTAGGAGTCGGCAGCACTGTATGATATCTCCTCGCACTGCATTCAACACAATGCGAACGGTATCTGTACCACAACCTGTGTCACATGTTCCGAGTGTCGCCAAGCTAAGTGCGTCATCCGTCGTAGCTCAATTGTATCGGACGCGTAATTCGAAGGTTGTGGGTTCAGATGGTTCAGATTTTACCGACAGAAAGGGTGATTTTTCGTGCACTTTAGTTCCTTTCCATTTAGGTCAAAATCATTACATTGCAGTTAAAAAAACAACAGATAATTTATTCTTTTTTGGTTTGATTGTCTGTTTGTAGGTTATGCCTAAGGGCAGTCTTACGAATAAAAATGTTGTCTGTTGGTTTCATTACATGTATCTAACAAAGAAACGAGCCCCTCGAACAACTCCCCTTTTTTCGTGCAGGTTAAGTACAAAAAATGCAAGCCTACTAAGTGAAAAAAAGACAAAACAGACTCCTGACAAAAAAAGACCGCGAAACAGACTCTTGCGCATATCCGCACACTGCAGAGAAACAGATGGTCGAGTAACTGGGATGATATACCACAAAGGCCCGGCCGGATGACGCAACGCAGCTACAAGCCACTCGACTTGGTGAAGCAACGTGAGTGCTAGGTCGTTCGCGCTGCTAGCCAAGCGCTAAGTGTATAGGTGAAGAAGGTTTCACTGCAAGCCCGCGAAGTAAATAAGTGTCCCACCGTCGAGTGGGCGCGAATGTATCCGCTAACAACGTGCCATATTAAAAACACGAATACCATACCAGCAGCATCTACATTGGCAGAACACCATATCAATATTATACGATCTCAAAGCCAAGAAGTTCAAGTTCAGGAAGGGGTTCGGAAAACATGGTGCAAACCAATAAAAGTGACTATTGGAAAATTACACGTGCATGCGAAAAAGATTTATCTTCGCCGCGTCCACAGGGGAATCTATAGATGGGGTTTGGGGACCGGATGTCTTGACCACCCCCCTCCCCTCCCCTTAATGTTTGAATGCATACGATGAGTACGGGTGTTGACGCCCCATAGTTTCCTTTTATCAGAAGGCAAGACGAAGTATAGAGACATGAAAAAAAAAAGAAATTATTTTGCGTCAGTTGATCTAAGCATCCTGAGGACATAAATCCGTTAGTGCTAATTCCCTAGTTCTGCACCACACTGTACATCGAATTTCGTGAAATGCGATACTTCAATGCCATTGGGTGCGCCTCATGGTACGTAGAAGGTAACTGAGCCCCGCCAACCACGTACCGCCGCGTTTTGTTGTATGGAGGCGCTTTAGCAATAGGCACCAGGAAAGAGACAAGCTGCATGGCAAGTTATCGACACTGTGTGGCACCGACTGGAAGTGTGAGCACGTGTGCGCTTTGCATAAATGCAGGCTCATCATCGTGCCCACTGCGCCAAAGGCCAACCGGTCCCGAGACTACGACAGTTGCTATGGGCCACGAGGCCTGTATCCAACGGCATTGACGGTGCTCCGGGCAAAGATTTTTATTGAGACAGATCTTGTTATGTTATGTCTGCAAGGATGCAGGGCCCTACAGAGCGCCGAAGGTTGGAAATCCACACTTAATTTGCGCATCTCGGTGTGTGTAGATGAGCGACGAATAACGTTTAATTTAGCGTCATTGAATAGCAAAGACAGGTCTGGAATGCTATTCTGGACACTGTCAAATTCCTCCATATATTCAAATTTCGAAATGTGGCGACATTTTAAGCCAATCAGAGGGCAGCCCTCTGGACAGGGGGGGGGGGGACGGGGGGGGGGGAGCTCAAGCCCCTTCCCCCCGGAATTCTGACCTGACGGAGGATGGTGTTTTGCCAAAATTAAATAATTAAGAAGGCTGTTTTAAATGCGAAGCATTTCTTTGCGAACCTCTGGCACTTTGAGCGTTTCTATCTACGTATCTATCTATCTATCTATCTAGCCGCCTACGTCTGGGTGCTCTCATGATCGCCTCCTTAACTTGGTGTAGACCAAAATTTGCATGGGAGGGTAAGAGTATTTGACGAATATGATTGCCGGTTCAGGACATGAATAACATTAAAATCCTGTCGCGTACGTCGTCAAATCCTTTCCACTAGACACGTGTGGCACATACCCGTTGACCACGGGCCGCGGTGTACGGGTATGCGCCACAGGTGATTGACAGTTTATATCTACCCAGGAACAGCGAGGACAGACATTGGTAACTTAAATGCTAGATCGTTAAGGAAAACCAACATCGGCAGCGTTGACTCAACGAATGGAAAGAATGAGAATTAGGATCCCAGCCGGAATCGAACCCAAGCATTCTGCGTGGCAATCAGATATTCTACTACTGAGCCACGCCAGGTCTATAAACTGGTTTGGAAAAACAGCATACGCAGGCGTTATATCGGTGCAACGTCAATTGTGGTTGTGGTGCTGGCTGTCTAATCTTAAAAGAACGCAATAAACACTACATGATACTCCTACGATGTGTAGCTCCTATGATGCAGGCGTCATACCAGATTAACGTCTGTAGCTCCAGTGTTGGCTCTGCTTTTATAGCAGTCTTATAAAGATTACATGTGTATTCCTATGATTGAGCAAGATATATTGAAGCATTCCTTGACCCCAGAGGAATACATTAACGAAAGTTACATATGATATCCACATCACCGCATCGTAAAGTGCACTTCGTCCGCCAGAACGACGCAGTCTCATCTTCATTTCTTACGAGGCTGGGCGATGGCCTCATGCTGACCGAGGATGATGCCAGATTGATTGACAGCCGCTTTGTGGATTAGGCTGCCACATACGCGCAGGTAGCCTACGAATACGACAAACACCAGCCACTGATGTCGGTCTGCGTAGCACTATCCAGGCCTACCAGCCTCGACGGCCTATACCTCACCAACGCGAAGGGTGGCTTCAGGTTCCGACATGTCGCCGGCTCTGTCGACAGACAATTTGTCGACGAAATGACCGAGGCATCCACGAATTAAAACAGCTCTACTATACCACATACTTCACTACACATGGACCCCTCGTCACCACGATCACGACCGGATACTATAACAAGTCATGACCAGCTGCTGGTGCTCACTGATCACGGTGATGGTGCCCTTGTTTAAGAACTGTCAAGAACTTCTTCCACACATGCACACGGGTTCGTGAAACGTGCGTGTGTTCTCGGGACACGTATAAGCACTACATATCACCTTAACGCTTCTGGTGTTGGTAATACCCACGTTGCCATTGGCAGCGTTACCCAACCGTAAACAACTGGTTATATAACACATATGCGGCTCTTCAGCATATATATGTGTGCGTATAAAATTTATACAAATCTTTAGTATCATTTTGTAACGTGTCGCTCACTAAAAAAAGTTACGCCAGTCACCTACCCGCCGCATGCTTCGCATAACATCGACTCCCACGGTACGTGGGATCTGCCGAATTTTTTCTAAATCAATGTCTTCAGCGAGTGCCCCCTCCCCCCCCCCCCCCCGCCGAATTTGACAACATGGCTGAGTTTGACAGTGTGCATAATAGCCCCCCCCCCCCCACACACACACACAATGTAACTATTTCATTTCGGAAGTGAAGGGGACTGTACGCTCCACATGTGCGTGTACGTAATACAATGGGCGGCAAAAATATGCGGGCGGCGGGGTGTTGCAATCCTCATTCTTTCCTGGCTACGCGAACTCACCAAAGGTTGGTATAAAGAATGAATTAAGCCAGCCTTGTAAAATGCGTTAAAACACACCACCCGTACATCAACCCTCGCAATTGAGTAAATTAGGGGGGGGGGGTAGCAAAGGCGTTTTTACCGCAGGCATTCCACATTCAGAGTATCTTTAAAAATATTTAGAAATCTCTCAAGAATATTTAAAGACGCTTTGACCATTACACTGTCTTTAAGGGTGTAGACAGCGTTACGGTGCCGCACAGGACGTCAGACGAGACTTTAAATATTTATTCTTCAGAGAATAGGCTGTTTTAGCAGCGTCAGATTACCGTACGGTAGTACGGTAATACCGTACCGTCGTGGTTGGTACTCCGCTGTTTTAGTCCGCGAGATCACTATTGACCACTTTGATCATCATCGCGTTATACCGCGCGCAATGAGCTACTCGCACGGCTAAAACGTTTAAAAAAGGTACGTGCCGACAATAACGCAACGTACTTACCATACAGTAAACTGGCACTGTTAAAACAGTCTAATGGGGTCTTTTAGCAGAGCCGGTTTAGCGTATGGTAAGTACGGAAATACTGTACTGTCGTGGTCGGCACGCAGTTTTTTTTAAAAGGCTCTTTGGCCGCGCACGTCTTATTGTGTACGGTAATTTGATGACATGATCAAAGTGGCGAAGTCTTGCAGACTATAAGCTACGTGCCGACGACGACGGTACGGTGTTACGTCGGTATACAGTAAACTACCACTGCTGAAACACTCTAATAGCGGGGGGCGGACACGTTCTTGCCGTTTAGTTGCGTCTCGGTGGAGACACGCCACGCGCACTCGTGACGCGTGGCCGAGATGAGTCACCGCTGCAGCGTGGCCTGTTCTGACAAGCGCTTCCAGATAAAACGCAGCAATGGAGCTCCGGGTTCAGTCTGCCGCAACCCTTAACCGCCTGCTTCGCACAAATAGTTAAGTATAAGCGGTGGCTATCTACAGACACGCATATCAGTGAGTCATACAGTTGGGCGTTTTGAGACTGTTGCGTCTTTTTGCGTTAGGAGAACGCAATCCGCCGGGTGCACAAAAGAACACAAACATAGAGTGAGGCATTGCGTACGCAAAGGCCCTTTGGGTCACTCAACGTCCAAAAGTTCAAAACTCAGTGAAGCCGACAAAAAAATCGAAAAAGAAAAGATTTCTTACCACAGCACAGTAGAAGCGGTGATTTTGTTCTGTGACGCTCTTGTTCGCAGCACTGGCACTCTTACAAAGATTCACTGGGAGAATGCTCATTTATATA
The DNA here is from genome assembly GCF_013339695.2 of Rhipicephalus sanguineus. Lineage (NCBI taxonomy): Eukaryota > Metazoa > Arthropoda > Arachnida > Ixodida > Ixodidae > Rhipicephalus > Rhipicephalus sanguineus. The sequence continues at coordinate 24,120,955 of NC_051177.1, read as the reverse complement.
TTATAATACACACTTCCGCTGCGCAGTTGAATCTGCAGGTCACTGCTTGCCCCATAGAAACTTCATAGAAGTAATATCACTGCTCAAGTATCGATCGAGATATCACCCCCCTCCCCCCAACCTCCCCGGCCCGACTCTCAACGGAAAAAGAATTACCGGGAGGTAAATCGATGTATACCTAGTATTTTTATGCCTTTCTAGTGCGCCTTGATATATATACTGCACTGAACACCGACATGTTTGGCCAAATTACGGGGTTTTAGATGAGGGCGCCCAAGGCGCTGGGGCACGCAGACTTCTGATAAAGAACGCAAAGAAAGCAAGAAAAAAGAAAAGCTACGCTCCATGGGTATACAGAGTTTGCACAAATGGCTAGCGTAGGCCCTATGGTGTAAATGAGAAAGCATCGGTGAATCTTGATTAATCAATGTTAGCGGTTTTCATGTTGTCCCCGAAATCCATTGTAGGAAAGTTCGGTAGCCATCGATGAAAACGACCCCCGAGTATCTCATCTGGCGCAGCCCAGAAAGCGGATTTCCGCATTTAGGGCAGCGCGCCACTCTCGTGGTGACGCAGTAGAACGAAATATATGCGTTCCGCTGATCAGCTGGATATATGCGTTGGAATAGGCAGCTACACGTTCGAGCCACGGGAACAACTGCGCACTTGTCGCCACAGCCCAACTATGGCCTATGCAAGGCCTGGCGAGGCTGGAAAGCAGCACACACAACTCGCGCCAGCTGCTCAGTAAAGTCAAGAGCTTCGTCAAATTTGGAGGTTAGGCGCCTTACGTAAATTTGGGGAAATGATGTCGGCGCTTGCATGTGGTGCCGGCTAGGGGCGTAGCCAGAATTTTTTTTTTCATGGAGAAGGGGGTGGGGGTGCAGTGGTGGAGCCAGGGGTGGCACACCGGGCACGTGCACCTCCGGAAACTTCTTACTGCCATGGGACACAGCACAAAGCACACTCGAACCGCACTTGCCTGCTCGGCCTGCACTTCAGAACAAGGACGTGCCTCCACCGAAACAAATTTCTGTCTACGCCACAGGGAGGGGGGGGGGGGGGGTTGAACTACTCCCCCTGGCTACGCCAGTGCCGGCTACTGACTAGTTGTCATACTAAAGCAATCAAAAATATGACAAATAAACCATCAGTTGACTCACTTTTGTGCGGTGCTACCTGCAACCCCTCTCCTCCTCCTCCTCCCCATTTTTTCGCTGATTGTATGTAGATATGATACGTACGTGCACATACACGCCGCACGTAAGCGTACATGTGAGTGCAGAATCCCTTTCCCCAGAAATAAAATCCTGACTGCGCTCCTAATGTGGCTACCAGATTATATTTTGTCACATTGTTAACAATATACCCTGCCTTTAATTGAAATCTAGGTCATTCTGGCTTCTTGCTTGCATTACAACGACTGACAGGAAAAGCTGCTTTCGCGAATCCGCAGTGAACCATGCAAAAGGTCCGTTAGCTGCATGATGTAAGAACGCATGCAGTTTTGCAAAAGACCCTATTATCCAACTTTAACTGCACCTTGCCGCTTGCTCCACTGTATTGGTGCTTCGAAATATTGAAAGGAATATGCCGTCCACATAGCTCCGACCTCCCATGATCACACTCAATCTTCCACCGCCCCACCCTCCTCAGCATGCCCCGCAGCTTTTTGCTTCGCAAGCTTTTGTACCTGTTTGTCGTTGGTGGTGTTGGCGTGCAGTTCCCTAACGCAGTCAGCCGAGGCTAATCTAACGCCTGGTGTCGCAATAACGGAAGGACAAGTGAAGGCTAGAGGTTCAGGAAGCCTTGGTGTTGTTTCCAAGGGATTATTTCTTTTTTGTGATTTATTCAACATGGCGACCGTAGATGTGCGCAGTTCGGAGATTTTGTTTACAGCTTTGCCGGCAGCGGCCTGGCTATGGCCACAATAATCAGGACAGTGAGACCCGAATAACGTGAACTCGACCACACGGACACGTGCACCATCTGTAACATGCATGCATTGTAGCATTGCACGGTTGCAGTGCTTCAAAGGGTGGCCTTGCAGGGAGAGCCGGAAGAAGAGAAATAGCTCAAGCTTGTAGGATGCAGTGATCCTGTATTTATTAGCAGGTTGTTCCACACATGCTATGGGCACCAAGGTGTGTTTTGGCTTAGTACTGTGCCAATCAAATAACAAACGTAAAGAAAAACAAGCTCATACATCACTGTGGCCAACTGAATCGATTCGAACTGCTGTGGTCATGTGACCATTATAATTAACGCAATAATAATAAGTTTATAAAAATACAAGTTCTCCTTGTAATTCTAGATGCGACAGAATTCTGTAAAATGTCCTAAACGAATTATGAGAAAAAAATTAGAGCGAACGGCAAGGGGGTGTAGGAACCTCAGAGAACAGCTGCCGTAGAGTATAAAAGCGCGCGACCCGCCGTTCCGCCATGTTTTGGTCGATGTTATGCTTCAACAGTGATTGAACGAGCATCGCCAAACTTTCTCTCTCTCAACTCCAATCCTTTCTCGCTAAATTAATCTTGAAGTACAGTTTGAGATCCCGTCCGCCAAGCAACCGAAGAAGATGGCCGCTACTCAGCCCCGTCAGAACTACCATGTCGATTGCGAAGCCCGCATCAACAAGCAGATCAACATGGAACTCTACGCGAGCTACGTCTACACATCAATGGTAATACAACGGATAATTCAGCATTGGCACGGCCACTCACCTCCGATACTTGTGTCGTCTGTTGTGCGCGCAATTTGCACTGTCAGCTTTCCATTGAAGTAACTTTGGGTTTCGACATAGTTCGCTCGCAAAGTAACGGTGAACACATGGCTTTTCAGCGATGTCGGCGCGACCGCGTTTCGCTCGTAATCATTACAGCTTCTCATTAAATTGCCCATACACGCGCCGTGCACGTGACTTCAACTACTAGTTCGTTTATTTTTTCTCTCTCTTTCGCGCGTGTTGGAAGATCTGTGCCAGCGCGTGCCGTAACGCGCCCAACGTTGTCGCTGCCCCCCGCTTTAACGGCGTAGACGATTCTTTCGTAAACATCGCATCGTCACTTTCAGTTCCTTTCGGTTTGGCACTTTACGGCAGTAGCGAGGTCAATGCGATTTCCAAGGCAATTGCATGTTCCAGGTGCGCCATTATCTGTTTAAGACGGTGCAAATTTCCCGTGCCAAATCAATGTCGCCACTAGACACTCCTAACAAATCTTATCTTCCTACCAGCGCCTGTCAGCCATTAAATTTAGTCGGCATCGGTTCTTTACGAACAAAGATTAGTCTCTTGCCGAAATGCTGGTCATATTCTTGTTGCTATGTCGTGAACAGGTGAAAAGGTCCGTCACATAAGAAGCAGTTTCTCACTGTTAGGCAGCGCACAGCGCGTCAACCGCGGCGCAGCTCGACCAAATATCCAGTTGAAAGAAAAACATTTTCCCAGCGTGCATAATTGCAGTGGCGTGATTGACATTACATAAGGACACCATTACATAAGGACTCCTATGTAATGTAGACTGAAGGAGAGCGTTCTGAAGTGTTAATACCCCTTGACACAGTGGGTGCGACACTAGTCTAAATTATCTGCCCTCTATGCTGTTTCATGGCTGTGACATGGGATAGGGGTTAATTATACATATCAAAATGTTCATTGAGCAATAAAAGTTTTGATATTACAGGAGTTGTGCCATGTTGGTTTGAGGTGCAAGTGCGAGGCACCCAAATCTAGTTCCCGAGATCATAGGGAAAGACCGTTTCATGAAGTAGAGTTGGTGGGCATCAGCATAAATTACCATAATGTGCAACACCTACACCAGGTAGCACTTGTGTGCACTAGTTTTTTTTGTTTTTTTTTTTTTAATATATGGCTAGGACACTTCATTGAGTCCACCCGTTGCAAAGGGTACATGGCCACATTATCTATCAGTTGGTCTTTAGAAAGATACTACTCATTCTGTGTGAACCTTCCAAATTTTGGGGCTCATTCACACTGTATACATAAGTTCAAATGAGTTAGTTGCAGATGATTAATTTGGGTGAAAAGTGACTGTTTTGGAGTGGTCACTTGCTCTTCGTTTCTTTTGTCATGCTACTGCAGTTGCGGACTCTTCATTCAGCCATATGCGCAGGAACAGGACATCCACTTATTTTACGAGGCAATGGCAGTGCGACCTGGCATGAACGACTCCAATCGCGAAGTATTTGAGTGTGGTGAAGGACAGGTCGTGCTAGTTGTGAACATCTTCTGCCATGAGTCACTTCCCAGTCACAATTATTTACACGGTCTCTGTCAATCACCAGTGTGAATGACCCTTAGAAATAAGGCTTGGATTGATGCATGGCCATCAACATTTGCAAGTCTCTTTCAACAACTACCGGCATAATTGATTCTTTATGGCGTAGAGGTGGCTGGCTGTCTGCGCAGATGCCCATGTAAATGTTAATTAACATTAAGAAATACTCCTGTAGTGCTGTAGTGCCTAAAGCACTGTTGAAAATGAACGCTGGTGCTGTCACATAAACAGGAAGGGTACTTTTATTTTTAAAGGGACACTAAAGAGCAAAACGATCTTTCTTGTATTAGTAAAGTACTCTTTCACGATACCAAAAACGCCACGCTTGCTGTGAGAACTCTTAGTAAGCGAGAAAACACGCAAAAACAAAATGTGGGTGGCGACGCCACCTTGAAGTGTCCGCATCATTCGCCGTGACGTCACATACTTTGACGGCGCCTACTAGGGCCTACGTTGTTCCTTAACGGTAAAAATGAAGTGCACTGTCCTCTGAAAGGGCCATAAAGTTGAGACACCAAGTTTGAGGACATTTTGTTGAGCCAGTGGCGCCAAAATATGATAAATACATTTAGAAATTTGTGACGTCACACGTGGAGATCTTGGCGTAAAACTTAAAAATGAGACTTTCAACTTCATTTTCTCCTTTATTAACACACCTATGATGGTGAAATTAACGACATTATAGTTCTCAAAGTACAATTTATCATTCTAAACAGATTCATTTTTTCTCTTTAGTGTCCCTTTAAATGAATGATTTTGTTCGCTTCAGCCACATGTGACTGCTGTTGCTAGCAGCATTTGCAAAGTTTATTCTCGTTGGACTCTTTTCTTACTTGTGAACATCACATCCTCGCGAACTGCTCCTCATGGATCTGTTTGGTGCATTTGTTGCCTTTTAGCTGGTTATTTTCTGTGCGTCCAACCATCATAACATAAGAGAGGTGTAAATACTTGTGAACATCATTAATGTCAACACGTGTGAAGTATGGCCACCATATAGGTACTCTTAGCTCTGGGCCAACTCTGATTTGAAATGTTCTTTGAGAATACTTAAGCTGACATTATATTTATTGCAATTAGTAAGGCTAAACTTTACAAACATTAAAGAATAGAATGTCAAGTTAGGGCATTGGATGTCTTGAGAAAGCTTAGAAACATGAAATTAAGAGAATGGAAACAGTTATGTATTTTTGAATTTTGAACTATAAACGGATACTGCATTTCTGTAAAGTGTTTCCTTTAGATTGGTTAAAAGTGGGAATGTGTAGTGTATTTATTTTTATGCTTATGTCTCAATGCTTATTGAGGTCTATTAAATTCCTGCTGGAAAGAAGTTCAGTGCGAACTTAAGGTTCACATTTGCAAGTTATGTGGCATGGACATTTCAATGCAGTTCTGGATGTGCAATAGTAGCAATGAGCTTACTGCCTTGGGGAAACTTCCAGCCTCATGCCTTCGCTAGAGTGTTTGCAGTCAAATTGACCAAGATATCTTTTTTAAGCATTCCGAAATGCATCACGCTCAAGAACGTATGTGCAGAAAAAATTTTTATAATTTTTATTTCAAAATTTACTTTCAGAACTGTGACTAGCAAAACACTTTTTATAATTTTTATTTCAAAATTTACTTTCAGAACTGTGACTAGCAAAACATGGAAATCTGAATTTCTGCATTAGTGTATTACAATGGCTTGGCATTATTACAATGACTTGCCATTGGTAATTAGCCGGCTGTTTCGGTGGGTGTGGCATGGAGTTCACTATAAGTGAAAGAGTCTGTTATGGTGCATGTCAGGTGATGTGTGCAATGCTTAGTGTAAATAATTGTGAACAGCCCAAAATCGGGAAGAGGACAACACAAAAGAAAACGTACAACACATATGCAGTGCAAATGTGTTTTGTGCGTTTTCTATCGTGTTGCCCGTTTCCTAATTTCACGCAGCCCACAATCTTAGTGATTACTAGAATGCACCAATTAGCCCCTCAAGATGTTCTAATTAATGCTTAATGTGATCTCTTTGTTGTCTTAGTGATGCTTGGCAATGGGTCTCTCTGTCCAGAGGCCTTCAGATTCTGATGGCAGCTTTTTCTCTCATTCAGGCCTACTACTTTGATCGCGATGATGTGGCACTGCCGGGATTCCACAAGTTCTTCAAGAAAAGCAGCGAGGAGGAGCGTGAGCATGCCCATAAGCTGATGAAGTACCAAAATATGCGCGGAGGGCGCGTGGTGCTGCAGCCGATACAGAAGCCATCGCAGGACGAATGGGGCGCAGGCTTGGACGCCATGCAGGCTGCGCTTGAGCTGGAGAAGACTGTCAACCAGTCATTGCTGGACCTGCACAAGTTGGCAACCGATCATAACGATGCTCAGGTGTGTTTAGTCGATGGGGTTTGATCTTTTTCGAGACGAGGCTGCGCATGCACAGCTTCCTTGCACCTTGGAATCAGAGCTGTGAAAGTGGTTCAAGACCACTTTAAAAGCCCTCGTCAATTTGGTGATGATGGCGGCCATATGAGCTTGATTGTTGTCATTTACATTGAATTGGGATGAAGTGTAGAATTACACTTGGACATGGCCTTAAGAAGGGACAAACATAACACACAGAAGTTATTTGAAGTATTTAAACACCATGTTTCTGTCCCTTGTGTTCACGTTCCACTGTAGTGCTATACTTAATCCGGTTCAGCAATGCATGGCAATAGCTTTTGTGGGTGAGATTGTTGCGCAATTTCGATTCATGCGTCTTTCCACCCATCTCGCTGAAGTATCCATGTAAGCGTTCTAAAACCATGCTCTGTTTGTGGTAGCAGAAACAGCAGCTATAATTTGAGTGTTTTTCAACAATAAATATAGTTGAAAGAACGCTTGAAATGGTAGGTGGATGTGGACGTGTCTGTAATAAAGTGTGTGCTCCAACACTCACTTTGTGCGAGAACCTTGGCTCACTGTATTAGTGCGATACATTGTCCTGTATTTGAGTTGGTTTGACGCAAGAAAAGTAAATTCGGTGTGGTGGGCGTGTATTGTATACTAGTGGGTCCTTGGTGAAAGCAAGCCACACACTGCCTTCTCCTGATAAAAGCAAATAATCAGGCACAGGCAGACATTGTCAGATATTTGTGATGTCTGATTTAGCTGGTGTGGGAGCTTCTGGACGGTGTAGCCACCTATTGTTGCCTTTTCTAGTTTGTCGGGTCTCCACCTATGGCGTCAGTTTTGCTGTGAACGCCGACACTATTTTATTTTCTGTGAAGGGCCAAGGGGAACTACTGTTTCGAACATCCATTAATCTTTTTGCGAGGCACCCAGTCGTGTCATCGAACATTGCTAAAATGTACAAAAAGCCCTTGCATTGATGTCCTTTGTTGCATTTCCTGTGCTGCAGCTGTGCGACTTCCTGGAAAGCGAGTACCTGGAAGAGCAGGTGAAGGCAATCAAGGAGCTGTCAGACTACGTGACCAACCTGAAGCGTGTTGGCCCTGGCCTCGGAGAGTACATGTTTGACAAGGAGACCCTGTCGGACTAGGCTCTATATGCAGACACAAGGCGTGGTCTGTTTGTTGGTGAAGGGCTCGCACTCGTTGTGCAACTGTGTATCATTTGGCCCTTTCTACCATGCAACAATAAAATAGTTATACGAGAGAGCAATGGGGCGACTATTTCTTTGTGCTCTTGATTTTTTTTTTTTTTTACTTTCTTCATTACTGTCAACTCGACAGTCTGGTGCATGCAGCATTCTACAAGTAAGCCTGCGAGAGAATTTGTAGAGCTCTCTAGTACTTAATTAGAGCCCGTTCACTTAATTCCAGACGAGGATTAATGCAGCACCTTGAAGTCGGGCACTGACACTAGAAAAATTTGTGCCCTTTGGGGCATATGTATCCGTTCATAGTAAACATCAATCTTGCGTTCATTTGCTCCCCCTTCTTTCTTTTTGTACTCTTAGGACAGAAAAGCATTCACACTTTGTGACACTAAGGACACTAAGGTGAAGCATTTAATCTGTTCAGAGATAAATTATTGTTTCAGAACTCTATTGTCATTAATTTTGCCATCATGAATTTCAATGTCTTGCACATTTTGGCTGAATTACAGAAAAGCATTCACACTTTGTGACACTAAGGACACTAAGGTGAAGCATTTAATCTGTTCAGAGATAAATTATTGTTTCAGAACTCTATTGTCATTAATTTTGCCATCATGAATTTCAATGTCTTGCACATTTTGGCTGAATTAATTTTAAAAACACCTATTTTAAAACGTTGGGTCCTCGGAATGTAATGTAAACAGTTTTCAGCAATAAACAATTCAATCGGCCCTAGCACACTCCATCAAAATCTGACATCGCAGTGAGCTGGTACGTGAATTTCAAGGTGGCGTAGCTACCTGAATTTTCCTTTTACACGTTTTTTTGCTTGCCAAGTGTATTCTCGTAGTAAGAGTGGTGCTTTCGGTTTTGTCAAATTATTAATATGAGAAAAATTGTTTTTCTCGTATTCACTGTACTCCTTGCGCTTCTATGTCACAAGTGGTGTGTGTGTGCACCGATGTGTCATGGCGTTCCCGACATAAGAGCAGCGAGAGCTGTGCTCAAGGCAATGCACACGACAGCAGACTATTGTGATTTTTGAACAAGGTAAGTGCAAGTCCCAAAGGGTTTAGGTATTTTTGGTGAGCAGTGTAAATATTGTGCATTTTCATGTCTGGAAAGTGCTCCAGGAAGTAGTGTTAAAGTGCACAGATTCGAATAGTGACATTTAGATCGGCATCCACATAGAGAACGCACATTGGCACTTGCCGTGTCTTGTCTCGGTTTGCATTTTTTTTTTAGGCTGCAACAAAGTGCGAATGCTTTTCTGTCCTAAGAGTACAAAAAGAAAGAAGGGAGAGTAAATTGACAAAGATGGCTTGTAATTAGGGGTGCGAATATTAGAAAATTTTGAATAGCGAATCAAGTTGCATTCTATTTGATTCGGTACTCGAATGGAATAGTACATATTCGAAATGCCGAGTATTTTTTGAATAGTTTTAGAGTAATCAGCACCAACGGGAGAACCCGAAAGCAATGAAACTGGAACAGCCAAAGGTCATTTTTCTTATTTAATTACTGAATTACCAATATGCATGCAGCCCACGATTTTACGACGCTAGCTATGCTATATTATCGGATGAAGGCGTTTCTTCTGAAAACTCCACTCTTACTCTATTTTTACTATGCTGCAGCTGCATTGCGTTAATCAGTTTGTCTTCATCTTGTAATAACTGGTGGTGGGGACTACGGCTGCATTCAGCTTCACGAATAACAGATGCAAGTGTTGTGCTTGCGTAAATTGTTTTTGCAGATACAGCTTTCAACACTGCTGTTTACATGCTATCGGTGCCAAGGCCCTTGTGATGACAGGTTCATCACTTTTATTACAGTTTTAGCTGTATGCATGGTGTTCGCATCCAAATTGATTAGTTTTAATGTCTCAATTTTATTCAAAAGCAGGGGACAAAGTAACACTTTGATTACGGTAGTCACTGCTGTAGTGCAACCTACAGTTACAAAATATTACGAAGGCTCTGGTCGCTGCTGTATACAAGCTTATCTCAGTTTTCATAATTAAGGTATTTTGAGTTGGTTAAAAATAACTGTAATGTTCTTTGGTGAAAGTTCGTGAATATTCGTTCCATTCAAAGAGTATTCGATTCGGTTCCAAAATTCACTATTCGCACAACCCTACTTGTAATCTTTAATAATGGCCAATGTAGGGTCCAGTTGATCATTCCTGAACTTTTTGCCCTTGCCAGCATGTCGTTCTTTTCAAACAGTGCGGGCTTTGCGCAAGATGATTTCTAGCATTTCTTGCACTCAAGGAAGAGGTACTGTGGGACAGTTCTGCAAGCATGTTCAGAACCGACAAACTGGTTGATGAAGAGTATTTCAGATCCTTCCTCTACCAGCACGAATACAAGTGAACATGCAATGCATGGAAAGTTTGGTTAGTGATGACGTTAACACAGAAGTGAAAATCACCATAACAGAACTGTTACGGAAGTGCACATTGGGCTGGTGAAGAACATGAGCTTTGCATAGATGTATACGTACAGGTGGCTTAGAATGAGGAGTTGGGTCCATGGAAGTAATTGTAGGTAAAAGCTATTGCAACTGCTTTCGCTTTAACTTGGTAAACAGCTTTGGCAAGTGCACTCCAGAGCAGCAACTCATTCTTCACAGAATACAGTGATTGTGAAAACTGTTATGAACAGTACAAGCATCTTACATGAAAGAAAAGGTGGCAGTTGATTGGAGAGCTTTAAGAACGAGCAAAGGAAAAGAAAAAGGCCGACAGGCGAGAAAGAAAGAACAGAAAATATCATTTTATACCTACACTGAGAGATAGGGAGGTAGATGAAGAAACTAGCACAAACAATCGCAGCCAATCATGGTCATGCACAATAACACAAGGTAGAGCTCAGTACAATTAACACTGCTGAGAGCTAAAGTCATTTTTACAGGCTGGTTGTCCATTCCTTTGCTGCCTTCTGCTTTGGTGGTTTGTTCCAAAAATTCATCAATGAGAGCTAGCCACATTGTGCATGATCCCATGTTTACTGTAGCAAGGAGTAGCACCAGAACGTGTTTCAAATCTCTCCCCAAAGCCACAGTCACCACCTGTTGCATTGGCAGCTGCTCGAATGCAAAAAGCAAAGCCACTCCAGAAGCGGCTATGAGAGGCACTGCAGTGGATGATTCTGGATTATAATTTCATATGCACCAAAGCACACTTGACAGGCGCATTTGCATTCTATCTTCCCTAAAATGTGATCAGTGGCTAGGAATCAAAATGACATCAGACTCGGAAGCAGAATGCCCTAGCCATAAAGCAACCACAGAGGGTGGTACGCAGTCCAACTTGCTCACTGCGCCAACCAAGTGCAAGACCATAGCAACAATTGTACATTCAGCCACACACAAGCATTTGGAAACACTGAAATCGGTTTTCAAGACGTGAATAGAAAAACAAAGTACTACTTCAAGCTGACATTTCTGCCCACTCAAGTGAATGTTCAACTAAAGCATGCATTCGACAAAAGTGAAACAAGGATGGAGCTAAAATGGTGTAAAGCAGATGAAAATGCCAGAGTCTGTATTTTGAAATCGTATTTCTTCAATCCGTGAGGAAAGGAATCATTACAAATTTGGTAGCAAGACGTCTTTACACAACTGTTATTTAAAATGAGGGGCTGGATTAGTCATTGAATAAGGCCAGTAGCTGATTTGAAACTTTTCTGCATTAATGCAGCTGCAAAAGCATATGAGACTTTCTCCTTGGGTAAACGAGTCATTAAGCTATCTCTGGCTGCATTCATGCAGTAGGCGTCAGAGAGTTAAAACAAATATAGATGCAGGGGTTCTAACGTACCTAAGCATTGTGCATGGAAGACAAAGAAAGGGACAGGTAGGGGCATTAGTGTTTACCAAGCAAGGTAAACGTAAAAAAAAAAATTGTGTAGAGATTAGTGTAGCTCCACTACCGCGAAACTCAAGGAAATGCCTAACATGGGCACCTAGCAATTCCCATTCGTAGAGTTCCCACTGCTCCGTTTACCAAACCGCCGATGACGTCACTGTTTGAGGCAAGCACATAGGGTTTTCCCGGCATGGGTAGAATCTTGTTAGTCAGACTCGCGAACTCAGTGTGCGACACGAGCACTACTTTTGTTGCGTTTTATCGACTTGCTGCTTGTTACGACTTGCTGCTAGTCTCAACTAGCAGAGTTTGAGTTAAAATTGTGACTAACTACTTCAGTGACTGCACCGTGTAAAGGCATCTGCATAAGTCATTTATCACAAACTCTATGAAAGGCAAAACTCAAAGCAGACATTTGACATAAGTGCTTTTGGCACTGTCATCATGCCACTCTGCTGACGCAGTCCCAGACAAACCTGCAGATCTCCATTTTTTTTTCAAGCATCACAAGTTTTTACCAACTACAGTAAAGTATTTTTAAACAAAACCTGAAGAGACAAAAAGAATTTGCTCCATTTAAAGCACTGAAAAAGATGGGGGTGCAGCACCCAAATATAAGACCTTCCAACATAGATTAGAGGCATTTATATATAAGCGATTTCTCTTTACCATGACTTTGCTGCACCGTAGAATCTCTGAAAACTGGAATTGCTTAAACAACGCAATCACCCCTTAAGTGGAAAAACTGCCTCAAATTTGGTTGATTTGTTATTTGACTGCAGCCCCCCATTACAAATTCCTCAAAAAATGAAATTACTTTTAAGTGGAACATATTGTCCCAGTCCCTTCAAGTTCCAGGCGTTCTGCTGTAGCATACAAGACAAAAACGAAGAAAAACTGAAATATTTCACACTTTTCAAATCAAAACCTCATGGACTTCCTTTTAATAGCCAACAAAGTGGATGCTTCCACTTGGCATCGTCCTCAAGTAACAAACCAGGCTAGCAACCTGGGATCAATTTTCTGTTCCACTTGCAGGCTGTGACCACCCAAACTCAGCTGTCCTTCTTCTCGCTTTTGTAGCGCTCCAAAGCGTTTTTCAGTTCGTCGGCATCTTCTGAGGTTCGCACACGAAGCAGCATGGTTGTCGGGCTTGCTGAATCATCCTTGCCATTCACTGGTGGGTTTGGAATGCACACCAGTCCCACATTGTTCTTGCCCAAACGAGACACCGGTAATGACGGGGCCAGCATGATGTTTAGCAATATATTACCTGCACACAAAAATGAAAATGCATAGTATAGTACATCATAACGCTTGTTGCCAAAATGTCGTTTAGAGGAGCTTTAACCTGTCACAATTATGCTTGCTCTACCAAAACAAATAAACTTGATATTGAGACGTACTTATAATTCATACTGTCCGTTATGAACAGCACTAAAATATGTGTCGACAGAAATGAACAATGAACAAAAAACCAGTGTCGAAAAAGAGGCAAGCACATGTGACCACAGCCTACCAAAGCTTTCAAATTAACTGAACAAGGAAGAAACTGAGTTTTCTTGCAATTTATATAGCCAGTCAAAACCAGTTTGCAGCATCAGCACCAGCATGCTTGTCAAAGTCAGCATTACTGCCACTGTCATTACAAAATGACAACAGAAAAAGCGTTCGTATTCATGGCTGATGACAATGATCACCGCGATGTATCACTTTAATTACGAAAGCTAATTCAAGAAAGAACGGATTTTAACATGATAAGCCAGTGTAACCGAGCCATGTCGCATGTTATACAGAATGTCATACTTCTGTTAGTGCATGATAAATGTGAAGCAAGGTATGGTGACTTATGAACTGTTCTAGAAAAGAACATAGACAAGCTTGGAAGTCATTCAATTTGATGACTCGAAAACACAGCACTAAATGTTACAAAAGCAGATTCTCAGTCATGCTGATACAGTGAAACCTCGGTGATACGAATCTCACAGGACCACCAAAAATATTCGTATCATCCGAAATTCGTATCACCAGAAAGCATGGAAAATTAGCATGCGACACAAGTATGTCCTTTTAGACAAAGGGAAGCTGGCGTACATTTTCATTTATTGTTTTTCATGGCCGCAGCAACGTCAGGAAGAACCATGAATGATTGTCAGTTAAGTTTTTAGATGTCGGCAATCATACCAGCACTCGTAAATATACGGCCCGTACGCGCATGTTTATTTAATGAACCAGGTGCATTGTGACCCGCGACAATAGTAGCCCCTTCCAAATTTTAGTATGCTTTTTTGCATGACACCAGAGAATGGCAGCGAAATTAACGAAAAAAGCGCTTTGACGCGATGGATCAAGGCCACAAAATTACAGAACCACGGTCCTGTGTAATGATTTTGTTATTGCGGAGGTGTTGCGGATGTTTTTTGCGAGAATTACGACCATGGCAGCACAAGTGACGACCTCAACGGTCGCGCACGTTGACGTTGTGAGGCCTGACTCCTTCGCCAAGGCCATCCTCGCCTTCTTTCAGTCCTCGTCCACCTTTCATAGGATGTCTGATACACGAGGCAGGCACGTGTAAACACAGTACAACGACAGCAGCCCGCGTCGACGCATTAGAAAAAAAAAAGCATGGCCCTAATGTCCTCTGTAATCTACACGCGAAGGCACACGGAGGCACATAAGAGCCTCAAAGATTTGCGCACACAATCTCGGAGGCCGTGACGCGTCTCTGAAGGTTTATTCTGACCGTAAGAAAAGTGTTTTTCTTACACCGTGATTCTGACAATTTGGCGGTGCGGCGCGCATGCCCACGCTTGCGTTCCCGCGCTCGCACGTGCTTGGCGCGTCTTCCGCAACAGCGCGGACAGCACCTCTTCGTACCTGGGTGGTAGCGTACGTTCGTATCAAACGTCGCTGGGTGAAAATCTGTTCGCAACAACCGTACTCCATTACACTGCAGGCCAATGGGCCTTGGCCGGGACCAACGAAAAATTCGTATCACCCCGTAATTCGTATGAGCTGTGATCGTATCACCGAGGTTTCACTGTTTAAAGATTATGCACATGCACACACGTGAATAACAAGAAGTGCAACTGAAAGACACTTACAGATGTACGCAGACTACCATACGTGCAGAATACTATACTGAAGGTTCGTAAATGGAGCCAATGGCACACTTACCCAGCCTGGTGTCAGCCCTGATAAGCAACTGGTATTTATCCTTTTGAGGCTTGATGTAGAGGATGCCCACTCCCCTCTCTGTGTAGCTATTGTCTTTCTTCTGGAACAGCTTGCACCTGCACATAAGCACCACACAAACTATGACGGGACGTTGCAGGTAAGCAACTTGAGCTGATTATACAGTAATAATAATAATTGTTGGGGTTTTATGTCCCAAAACCACGATACGATTACGAGGGACGCCTTAGTGCAGGGCTCTGGAAATTCTGACCATCTGGTGGTGTTCCTTAATGTGCACCTAAATTTAAGTACATGGGCATCTAGAATTTCGCCTCCATCAAAATGCGGCCGCCGCAGTTGGGATTTGATCCCGTGACCTCTGAGTCAGCAGTTGAGCTCCAGAACCACTAGACCACCGTGGTGGGTCTGACACTACAGAAGTAATGGCATTATAAAAATTCGTCTTCCTTACTGGAAGTGCATTTAAGGGGAGAATCACCTCTCAAACATGTTTTCTTCTTGATCTAGGAGTATGGCTGTAACCCGAGGAATATACTTCCACCACAAAAACTTGGAGGACGCCTGAGCTTCGCCTTCAAGAGTAGAACGCAATAGCCTAATCGGGCCCCGTGTGCATTGCCTTCAACCTAGCTGCAAGGAACATTTGTGCGCGTAACATTGGCCGTTTCAAACTATCCTAAAATACCTACCGCAAGTGCAGATGGCCGGAGTCCTCAGAGAGGACACGAAGACAACAAACAACAGAAACATCTTTACTTGTTGAAAGCCTTGACTAAACGTGATTTCTCAGCGGCGGGCGAGACACAAGCATGCGCAGGCTTAGAGACCATCATCACTGTCTTCCGTCTGTTCACTGCCAATGCCTTCATTGGCAGTGAACAGTTATAACAATACCGGTTTTAGCAATATATTGGTGATAACAGTGGGAAGCGGCTGCACTGTCAACTTTTGTATGTTTTTTGCGGTGGAATAACCCGCTTACAACAATGTCCTCAGGCCACATTATTGGTTATGACAATGAATTATGGCTGCTGGATGTCCGTGCCAAAAGGTAATGGAACACAAAATCCTTGAAGAGAAAGAAGAAAACGAGAAATTCAAGCTGCCGCACTCCCACCCACCACCACAATGGCCACCGCATGCTCATACAATAACCTGTTTTGCAGCCTTCTCGGTATTGCCAGCCACTTGTGCCTCTCTTGTAGCCCTTCCACTTCTGCTAACATTAACAGGCTACTTCACGCCACACCAAGGTGGTGTTGACCCGCCCCTTCGGATTCACGGTATGTTTCACCGCATAGTGTTTTCGCATTGCGGCAGAGCTGATTTTTGAAACCCGCTACAACCACAAATGGACCGATTCGTGACAGCGCTGGTTCAAGCCTGCGAGGTGACCGATGCGGCAGCGGTGGTTGCTTCAGATAATATATGGTTTTGGACATGCATATTGAACAAATATGCGAAAGAGGAGACTACAAAGAGTTTCAGTGTCTGAAATTTCAGACGTTTTTATACATTCACTCTACTGGGCGTGTGGCAGTGCCATGAAAGCGTCCGAACTTTCAAGCATGTCCGAAAAATTGGTGCCGTGTCATTACCAATGTGCATTGGAATATGTCATCCAATATTATAGCTTTCTCACACCAACTTGCCTTCACCCTATATTGCTTTTTTTCATGCCATCCGTTTATAATATAACAATAATATCTGGGGTTTTACATTCAAAAACCACAGTATGATTATGAAAAACGGCAGGAAGGGGAAGATGGAAGCTTGCGATGAAAAAATTCGTAAACAGGGAGTGTGTGCTCGAGCCGACGTTTCTACAAGTGGACTTGATTTCTTCAAGGCTGGAACTGAAATCAGTTCCAGCCTTGAAAAAGACAAGTCCACTTTTCGAAACATCGGCTCGAGCACACACTCCCTGTTTACGAATTTTTTCATCAATATGATTATGAGGCACACCGCAGTGGAGGGCTCTAGGAATTCTGACCATCTGCTGTTCTTTAACCCTTTCGCTGCCACTGACATACCAGTACATTCACCGTTGTGTGTCAAAAAATTCGCGCCGAAGTGCGAAACTGGCGTATTTTGCGTGGTTGTACAGGTTGCGCCATCTCTAGAATCTATCTAGAAGCAAGTATTTTCGCTCCTCGCTGTGTTGGTACGTGTATTGAAGAGTATGGAGCGACCGCGCCCACCCTTCTTTGCTGGGGGGCATGTTGGTGTGTCTACTGCAGTGCGTCAAGTTCAGGGGTGCTTGCCGTTGCCTCTCCGATAGACCGAAACATGACTCGATCACTGCTTTCACACGCTTGCCGTGGCCTCGCTTGCCGTTATCAGCAGTAAACAAGGTTGTTGTATCCTCTTTCCATCCCTATCTGTCATCTTGACTTCACATGCATCATTGTTCTGCTTTTCGAGCTTCTTTGATATTCCCGAAACCAAGCCGACACGGGGGTGCGTCATGGCCACAACCACCTGACGGTGAAAAGATTAATGAGCACAGACATCACACAGTACACAGGCCTTTAGCATTTCGCCTCCATCGAAATGCGACCACCACGGCCGGGATCAAACCTGCGACCTTTGGGTCGGCAGCCAAGCACTGTAACCGCTACACCACCGTGGTGGACACGCCACCCGTTTATAACAATGGGAATTGTTAGAGGGGCAAATTTTTTTGTTAGACACAACCAATGAAACCAACAGACTAAACCAAGTGTTGAAATGCAGTGTAATGATTATGGCCTAAATTGAAAGGAATTCAAGTGAATGTACAAGGCGGGATCCAAACCAACAACCTTTGAATTATGTGTCCGTTTATGACTGGAATTGGCATGCATTATTCACCTCAATGGAAGTGGTATGCACTGACTTCATTTGCTAACAAAGACCACGTATAAGTGGTGAAGGCGGCGGCAGAACGAATTTAAACATCCTGAACAAGCATGGAAAAGAATTTCCACCCGCTTTGGCATTTTTGCTTTGTTGCGTCTGTTGAAGTGCTGCTGTAGTAGCCGTGAATAGCATCCCCCACCCTTGTGCTTGACAGCGCAACACCATTGCCCCGAGCCACCACGGCTTGTCCACCTAATGGATCTTCGAATAACATGTATGAGACATACAAAAGAAGACAAACGTCACAACATACCGTTTCGTGTACACAGCATCCTTCTCTTCAACTGGTGCAAACTCCTCCTTTGGAGGTACATACTCTTCATCATCGGAACCTGCAAACAGGTACAAACTTGACAAACAACACCTGACACGATGACATACCTCGACCAATGCTGCACGACTTGATAAAAAGCAAATTGCTTATTCGTCTTTGCCTGCAATAATCAGACCTAGTGTCTGTCAGAACCGGTGAATAAGATGAAGGGGTACAATGCCACAGAAACTTTCCCCTATGTTGCGCATGCAGTGTCCTGTTGCATCTGTCACGCAGGAAAAGAAAAAGAGGAATAGTACAGAAACGGGCCTGTGTTCTAGTTCTAGTAAGTTCTAGTTCTAGTAGTAGGAGTAGAATCTACTACTACCAGAACTAGAACTGTTATTCTGTGACACAACTGGAGTGATGATTTCAAAGTGTTATATGTTGCTCAGCAGTTGCTGAGAGAAAGAAATGTGTTTTAATGTACCCTGGTCTTCTACCAGATATAGTGAAGCAAGAAGAAGTGTGTATATATACCTAAAATTTTTGATGAATTACCTCAACAGTTCCTTTCCATACTTCAAAAAAAAAAAAGGCAGTTGAAGAAGTTATTCACAGATTTATCAAATTACTTTGGTTATGGGCTACTTCTAGTTGAACCCCTTTATAAGAGACATGCACTGGGGGGCAGTGTGTGTCCCTTGTATGAGGTGTCTCTTGTAAGCAGGGTACAGTCGCCGACTGTTTCATCGGACGCTGAAAATTCGGACATGTTCATTTATTCGGACACCTTCGCAGCACCGCCACTTGTCCCATTGAAGTAATGTAAACTCACGACCGAAAATTCGGACGCCCCACAGTCCGCAGTTCGATTTTTCGGACTCCGGCTGGCTGATCGAGTGCGACGTCGAACGCCATGACAGGCTGTCAGCAATTTTTACGATATTTTTGCTAGGTCGCCAGCACTGAAATGTTGCACTGGCTATAACTGGAGATCGTGCCAGTGCCAAAAATCCATGCAGAAATTAGCGATCTCGAAGGCCATGTTTGTTGGCTGCATGTAACGGTTGCCTTTTGGCTTTAGCCAGTCAGGTATCCATTGAACGGCTACCACGACCAAACAGCAGGCCAAGCCAAGCCAAGATTGAAATCAGCTCGGTGCGGCGTTTGAGGTGAATGACCGCGTATGAGTACGACGCGGATCCTAATTCAGACAAAGTACGACAACAGAAGCGCTGCAACATCAACTAGCCCAACGTCGTTTCCTTTTGGCGTGTGAGGGTTTGCATTGTCAGATGTTTCTGTGGCTAGGCCTGATCTGCGTCCCAAGCTTTGTCTCGCTCCCTTGTTTGTTGCTTGGCGTGTGAGACCCGATCTGCTGAAATTGCTCCGATGCCGCCCGTTCCAGGTGCGCCATCGGAACTAAAGAAACGCGGCAACTACAAGGCCCTGACGATGGTGAAAAAAGCGGTGATTATTCACCAGGTGGAAGTTGCTTGGGAGTTTTCGCCGAGATGGGCGACGAGATCATCCGTCAGCTACTCGAACCAGCGCATGTGGACAGTGACTGCAGTGATGACGCACCTCACACACCACAGCCACCAAATGCGGATTTTGCGTAGGCCGTTACAGTGGTTACAGTGCTATTGCCGACCCACAGGGGTGGCCAAACATTGGCTGAAATACAGGCAAACTTGGTTGCGCGTAAGCGTAAATGTGTACAGACGCGCACTGACAAGTTTTTTCCGGCTGCTGGGCGGCCAATAAAAGTTTTTTTCTGGTGAATCCCTTTTTTCAGACTCCCGATTATTCAAGACTTTTCGGCGGCTCCCGCCAAGTCCGAATAAATGCTCGGCGACTGTACCATGTTCTCATTTTCTGATCAACCACTAATTCAATGTAGGCACACTGGTGTCTCATACCCAATCGTCTGTTACATCAACGCCTATTATAAAAGGGTTCAACTGTAGTAGTTAATAATAATAATAATAATAATAATAATAATAATAATAATAATAATAATAATAATAATAATAATAATCATAATCATAATAATAATAATAATAATAATAATAATAATAATAATAATAATAATAATAAATAGGGGTGTGCGAATATTCGAGTTTCGAATTCGAATCGAATAGTTCCCAATCGAATAATTTGATCTGACTTTCGAATAGCTATTACTCGAAGTTTTGAATAATTCGACAGGACGAATATCTAAAACGCGACAAAAGCCAATGGTGCAACTTGGTTATGGTAGGGTGGCTAAAACTAACGCTAATGTCGCCGTTCGTTAAACTTTTACTGACATCCTGGTTCACAAGCGAGCGCACGTTGATCTTAAAGGAGATGTCATTTCCGCACGTAGAAAAACACATGAGAAAACTGTCAAGTCCTTCACAACTTCGCTCCCGAAACGAACCCACGGACTTCTTGCTTAGTTCGGTCGCATATGCCGCAAGCGACGTAAAACGGCCTGACTTTGGCCTGCTAAACCCTTGGTGATTGGCTCTGTACGTAAAAATTTGTTCACGCTGGGCACCGCTGCACCGCACCACTAGTTCAGAAACTCCCATCGTTCCGGCGCGCAGTTAAAACGCTGCTGTGAACGCTGCTCTGATGGGCCCGGAGCACCCATGGCAATGAAGCACAACATTACCATTGTCAGATGAGCCCTATTGCTCGACCATGGGGAAAGAAAACAAGCTACCGTACCCCCCTCTAGAGGTGAGGAGTGCTGCTGCTGACTGGAATGGCGGCTCTTCTATCAACATGCCTGTATGCCCATAAAAGCTGAAACAAAAGCCAATCCCGAACAAGTGCATATTGAAGCTGTCAGCACGCCGTAGCGCCCCTGATTATTCCTTTGTCTTGCGTAACTGGTGGTACACATTTCGGGTAAATTTACTATTTGATATTCAATATTTTTGGCCATTATTCGGCACTATTCGATTCGAGATTAAATTTCACTATTCGCACACCCCTAATAATAAAGCCCGGAACCACAGTGACTGTTGTTGAAATGTTAAGAGAATGTTAAGATTTCTTGGAAAGTCCAAACTTGTCAGTAGGTGTACCAAAGCTTTCAAACATGCGAGTTGAAAAACACAGAAGTGTGCAAACTCTGATCCCTGCGTTGCATCTCTCTATGAGGTCACGAATGTGTGCATTGCACTACATAAACAGTGCTACAAGTGCAACAAAACTGTCAGTGCCTGGGCTCACCGTTCTTCGCAGCTGTAGTCGCTGGAGCAACCGCTGATAGTCCGAACGTGAAGGTTGGCTTCGGGAGAGATGAAGATGTAGGTGCAGCCTGATTCCCAAATACAAATGTCTTGCATGGCTCTGAGGCAGGAGCATCTGACTTTGCATCATCTGGAAAGCAGAGGTGCACAGAGCCTCGATGGATGCATTTCACGAGAGAAGGTGGTAAAATACAAATTGCTGCCACAGCTAGAACTAATGTAAATTGATTTGTGCTGGGCGTCTTAAAGTGCCCAAAGTTTCAGCTGCACAGACTCCAGAAATGCTATGTGTTACCTTCCAACTCTGCAATGTTCCACATGGTAGACCACAGTTATAAGGTAGTATGGGCTTCTCTGATTTTTATTTAGGTTATGCCCAATAAGAGTTAAAGGGCTAGTAAACAACCCAGCAATCCAAAATGTGTTATGAAGCTATAACTGCACACTTGTACAGTGTGAACATGCTGCCACAAGAATTTTACAAGTAACTGCAGTAATAAGGAAGTTACAGGGTGTAGAACACCCGCATTGGCTGGTTTCGGTTTCTCGCTCGGCCTTCCTACCCTTCTCAGCAGCCAAGAGGGGCAGGCGTAGCCCGCTGTTGTGACTACGCCCACTTCAGTGACATAACACGTCAGTGATTACATCGTGGGAATGCAGGCGATGGCCGAGCAAGCCTTCCTCCATGTGCCACTCGTGTCAGAGCGGCACTAGGGTCACCCCAATGGTGCCGTGAAGAAGTGCGATAAATGTGCGGCCGAAAGCACATCACCGCAGGGCCGAGGCGCCGTGTCGTAGTGCGGAGGACCAATCGACGAAGCCAGTGATCAGGGTTGCCAGGTTTGGCTACTTTGCGCCATTTCGGCTACTTTTTCAGGCTGGTGGCGGCAGAAAATACACCTTGGCTACCTGGCTACTTTCTTAGTCCCTCGACTTGAACAAAATTATCAATATATTGTAATGTCAAAACTGCTGGCGTTCAGATATGCGGTGTCATAACATGGCGACCAAGGCATTTTTCCAGCTCCAAAAATGAAATTTGGCGCTTGCATTTCACAGAAGAGGCTTTTGGATACCTGGCTGGGGTGGGGGAGTGACTGTTGCATGGGGCCTCACTTGGCAGACCACCTATTGCTGAACGCAACTTTAAACTGTAATTATAAGTGAACGGGACAATTGAAGGCGCTCTGCAATCATTGACATTAGAAAATGGACATCCAATGAACTGTCTAGGTTATTTCTTAGGATTAGGTATAAACTCGACTCGGGAATATCAACTGCTCGGACTTTGTCATCGCGCGAGAAGCTACTGCAAAAGTGACTATATTTTACGCTTCAATCCCACCAACTCTGATTTCGAGCACACTGAAGCAGTACTCATTTTTATTGTCGCCATAAGGCTGGTACTTCACCACGCAAGACGCGTGAAGGGAGTGAACAGCGCAAGAAACTTCGTCATCCTGCTCGAAATGATTGTTACATCTATAACTTACGCTTTAATTTTAGCAATTATGATTTTGAAGGGTTCTTGCTGTACTTATTTACATTTCCACCAAAAAGCTCACACATTTAGTCATTTAGGTAAAAATGTCGCAGTTCTCCAACAAGCGTGACTAGGTTTGGCAACTTTTACTACTCTTGGCTAAAGCTGGCTACTTTTTGGCTATTTTTTGTCATTTCAACCTGGCAACTCTGCCGGTAATACATAAAGTTGCCAATTACGTCACTGCACGTACGAGGAGGACTGGACAGGCACTGGAGGGGGGTGGGGGACGGGAAGTGTTTTTTGAAATGCAGCGTCTGCGCGGCGCTGCAATATTCACAGAATGTGATTGCCGCAGCCTTCTGCACAAATTAGTGAGCTTGTATTGGAGGTGTAAAAAACAAAAAAAAATGTCGGCGCCTGTTCACTGGCACTTTAAAGAATTTGCTGTAACTGTGGTTGCATACTGGCACAAATATGTAAACATACATATTATACCTTTAGGTGGTTGGCCAAAGCTGAAAGAAGTACTGCTGGAGTCTGATGGTGTAAACTTGAATGTGGGAAGTGTGGTTGCACTACTTTTGGTTGACTCAGGCCCAGACGAGCATGACTTTCGGATTTCGGCTAGATGACGTTCGTAATCCCGGAAGACTGGACTGAAATCCGAGAACGGATTGGACTCCACATGCTTCTTTACCCATTTCAGCAGGCACTCGTTTAAGCGCTAGAGATGAAACAAAATATATCTAGCTTTAGCATGATATTGCACAACGCTGTAAAGATTACTACAATACTGAAGTGACAGCAAACTCAGTGTTGCATGAGCTTTCAAGACGTACAAAATCTTGATGCACGGAGTCAGGAAGCTAACAAAACTTTGCAGCAGCAAGGAAAAGTGTACCACAGAGAAAATGTTGCAAGAAAAAAAGCACGCGTGATGTAACAAATCTAACATAGCTAAAGCTTTTTAATCACCTTTAGCTTGCCTAGAAAAACTGGATCTGCATTTTGTTTCTCCTTGTCAGGTGCTGCTGATGGCGCAGAGCCATTGGGCAGCGAGGCATCTGGTAGCTTTGCGGCATTAGTAGTACTGAAACCACTGAAGCTGCCGAAGGGGCTAGCTGGGGCCTGTGGACAGAAGATGTCATAGGGCATATAAGAAAACCAATTAGCGCTGAACTTATGCTACATATAAAGACGAATACTTTCAAGGTGGTGCAAACGGTTAACGCTGACCAAATCCTTACTCTCATTAGTAGGAATTTGTAGTAATCAGTACATGTTGTGAACTGGGCTGGTATTTTGTAGCGATGTCATTTCCAATGTCATTTCCATTTCCAAGAAAATTGAAACTACTGATGCACAGAGTGAAGGCAGTTCTTTAAGCACGATGAGCGCTGTCTAAGTGTACCAGGTGCCATTGCGCTGGAGCAAGTCATAACTCTAGTAGAGAGGATGTGCTTCTGTCCACTCCTTCCATTATTGTTTGTGTGTTCTGTGCGCAGCCTGCAGTACGAATCGATACCAACTCAACCAGCTTTCAGTTCTCTTGCTACTTTCACTAACATGAATTTCTAACAACTCGCTGAACTTTCAGTAATTCTAAGTGCAACATTTACAGAGTTCATTAGGACGGCTGTGTCTCCAATTTCTTGCTTAAAAAGCTGGCTGTCACTACTGCTTAAGCAAAAATGCCAGGCCTGCGCGGAAAAGCGCAGCAAAGTCACAGCGAAAGCTCGAAGAGCGGCATTTCTAAAGCCCGTTATAAACTCTCTTGTGGCTACTGATACAAGTACACTAGGAATGTACCCACTACGCCACAAATCATAATTTTTGTGAAGTTGGGAAGCACCCACGTCGACATTACTCGTCATTCTGCGGAGAAGCGAGGTACCATCTGTAAGGCATTATGTGCACTTTGTTGGTGCGACGGTGAAGAATTACGACTGATCCCTTTGTAATGGGTTGGAAGCTTTAAAAGACCCACTAGTTACGTAATTCGCATTATAGGCTTCCTTGGCAACCAATAGAAGTGCACTTGCGAGGAACCCATTACATTATAAATCATCATAATTTTTGTGAAGTAGGGAAGCAGCCACTATGCAATTTTTCTTCATTCTGCGCAGAACCGTAGTACCTGCTAAACACCTGTAAGGCATTATGTGCGCTTTGTTGATGCTGTGGCTGATGACGAAGAATTATGGCAGAGCCCTTTGTAATGGGTTGGAAGCATTCAACAACCAACTCGTTGCGCAATTCGCATTGTGTGACGCCTGCTTACAGAACTCTCGTTGTGTGACGCTTAGTTGTTATTTTACTCTTCTACCACGCTACACTGCATATGTTAATGTGGTTCCTTCCCGACATGAAGCCTGTATAGGGTCATGTTGCAAAGCAGTTTCAAGCACCGGCATGGCTCTGAGGTTGAATACTGGGCTCACACACAGAGGGCCCAGGTTCGAACCTCGTTCCATCCTGGAAATTTTTTCTTATTTAGTTTTTTTTTCCCCCCCTTATTTCGAGCGATAGTGGTTACGGACACCGGCGGCGGCCCTTGTTGTGATCTCATAACAGCTTTCGCTGTAATAAAGGCCATAAGAAAGTCCAAGAAAAATTTTTGTGGTATGTTCATACTAGCCTGTGACGGAAACACGGGAAGTCGCTTGCTCGAAGCGTTATTTCTTATTTCGAGCGATAGTGGTTACGGACACCGGCGGTGGCCCTTGTTGTGATCTCATAACAGCTTTCGCTGTAATAAAGGCCACAAGAAAGTCCAAGAAAAATTTTTGTGGTATGTTCATACTAGCCTGTGACGGAAACACGGGAAGTCGCTTGCTCGAAGCCTTATTTTTATTTCGAGCGATAGTGGTTACGGATACCGGCGGTGGCCCTTGTTGTGATCTCATAACAGCTTTCGCTGTAATAAAGGCCACAAGAAAGTCCAAGAAAAATTTTTGTGGTATGTTCATACTAGCCTGTGACGGAAACACGGGAAGTCGCTTGCTCGAAGCCTTATTTCTTATTTCGAGCGATAGTGGTTACGGACACCGGCGGTGGCCCTTGTTGTGATCTCATAACAGCTTTCGCTGTAATAAAGGCCACAAGAAAGTCCAAGAAAAATTTTTGTGGTATGTTCATACTAGCCTGTGACGGAAACACGGGAAGTCGCTTGCTTGATTAAGTAAATAATTTAACTAGAACTCACAATGTACTTACTGAAAAAGCAATGACTAAGAAGTATGCAAGTAATTAAAGTGCTAATCAGGAACTGATTCCCAAAGATCTTCGATGCACTTACATAATACTAATGATGCTCAGCGCTTTAACTGCTTGTTGTGGTTACAGCGCTACAGGCTAGTCAACAAATCACCCTAGATTATCCTTTTCTATGTGGAAAAAGTACTTCACGTATTAAGTGTGAAACAACGCTAATTAGGCAGCATAGCTGCAATATACGTTATACACATGCTCTGATATCCAAGGGCGGTGTGTACAAAAATGCATGATATTCCTTGTGCAACACATCTAAATTCTGCAATGTGAGAGAAAGCACAAGGATTATTTTGGGTGATTTGCCACCTTCTTCCACTTACATAGATACATACGCACATGCACTTCATTCATCGTCACTATAGCTGAAACAACCTAACAGTGCTCGAAGGCGAGAAAATCTGCGGGTGGACACTTACTGCCGTGTTGGTGAGGCTACGCTTGGCAGTCCTGATCACGCGGCGCTCGATTTCCTTCTCGTCAGCTTTCTTAAACTGGCCTTGATCTTCGGGTTCATCGTCTTCTTCCCAGTTATCGGCGTTGAGTTCTTTGGTCGCCTGCCGCTTTGCCATGTTTCTGTCAAAAGGCAGGGCAGCGCGGAATATAGTCAGCAAGCATAAACAAAAGCCCGACGATTGACCACATTACGAAACCAGCTAATGTCGGCCAGTATTTCGCTCTTTATATGAAAGCAGGCAACAACCTAGTTACCTTGTCATACGAAGCAGAAATTCACCGTTTCGGTACCGGCAACAGACGAACCGCAGCGATATAACTAGGGCCGGTGCTATCAAATCCGTTCTCGATAGCAACCAGGAAATGATGACCACTCTCAGCCACGTGTCTGTTGGAATCTACACATTCCTCCGCATAAACACTAGCCGCTATGCGTTACGCCTCGTAGCACGCGGTAGAAAAACGGATGCAGATAGCTTCACTGGAAGACATCGGCGTGCTAGACGTTACAGCTGCGATGCAGTCGCCACTTGAAGCGTTGAACTGTTTTAAGAATATCTACTTTACACTAGAAACGTAGCCAAGAATTCAGTCAAGCGCACCGCAACATACCACTTATTTTTCATTCAAACTAGCCGTTCGCCGACGCACTGTCACGACAAACAGTGGCGCGAATCACTGTCATTTTGTCAACAATAGGGCGACGAGAATAGTCGAGAGAAATTATGCAAATGACGTGCGAATTATACTTTTTGAGGGGCGCGATTTCGGCGCTAATCAATACATCGTGAGAGGCGTGAGCACATGCACGGGATGAGATCTCCGAAAGATGCAAACGTCGGTTACAGACTCGGAGCAGTCGTACACGATGTAGCGGCATTCAACGACGGCCTCTTCGTCCGAAGGAGGAACGAAAGCTGCATGCAAGACGCGCGCCTTCAATAAATGGTGCTGCAATGCGCAAATATTATGATGAAAACCGACAAACCACCTGTCTTTCGAAGTTCTCCCCCGGCGCACTACTTGCTCAGTGACCTGCCTGCGCGTTCGATGCGCGGCAGCAGCTCAGAGCTGCCCTTTTTCGCACTTTGCGCAGCGCGAGAAGTGTCCCCGTAATAAAAAGTGAAAAACAACCGAAAAGTGTGTTTTGCATCGGAACCTTGAGCTCGAAGCCTCGACGAGGCGTATTGCTAGCGTACAAAAATTTATTGACGCCGGCATTGAGCATATTTAACGGCGTTTGTCCCAGTTTCGCGAAATATTTTCACATCCGGGCACAGATTTCGGGAGCGAGTCTCTGCCTGATCACTACGCCGACACAAGAAAAGTAGTCCCTCCGCACCCATCGAAGATTTCTAATTTCTCTTTCCAAGACAACGAAAAAAGTTGTCTAAGAATGTATACCGTCGCGTTATCGGTTAAGTAGCACCACATTTCGGGGTATTAATTGAGTAAATTGAGTTTGGATCAGTCAGCTGCAGTTTCAGCTCATTTATTCGTGCAGCGTCTCTACCCTAGGTAGGACGACGAAAGCTCAGCAGTACTTTCCGACTTGATGTAATTTGTGTAATCTGTTATACAAGACCTGTTTTTCTCCGCGGGTCCGAGTGGTACTCAAGCCAAGCTGGATGCCTTTCAAATGAACGCGATGGAGCTGCAGACCCTTCAGAGTCAACTTAAAAGTGCCATCCAGAACCATCAGGTATACGGCCGGACGATATGTCTCGAGTTTACTCCAAGTTGATAAATCTCGTCTTGAAAAAAACAGGCAGTGTCGACCTGTGCATGTTTACATAGTAGCTCGATCTCTGGCCTGGGCTGCCTAGTGCTTATTTGTTTTGCAGTAGCGTTGTTTTGAGAACGTTACTCTAGCTGAGCTGCGAGTTTCCCTGCGCTATCGGTCGGTTCAACTTTGTTGTCGTAGTTTTTAACCAACAGTCGTACTGCTGTGGACTTTCGCGGCAGCCATGTATCGGGACGTGTACACAAACGCCAAGTTTTAGAATCGGCATTGCGCAGCGGATTTCGAGGCTTTTCACAATAATGCACGGTGCGCGCATTTGTTTTGCCCATTTAACGGGCGCCTAGCGGTTTCTTGTCGCTCATACAGCACTTCTCTGCCTTCCATTTTCAGATCGTGCTGTCAAAAATGCGCATTGATCCTCAGGTAGGTGCTTTGGCTTTATGTTTTTTGTTGGCACTCTTCGGCTCGGTAGTGCGCGCATGTGTGCTGCTCTAAACCTCCGAAAGAGAAACGCTTCTCGGGAGATGCAAAGGCGCTGGGTACGCGACGCAAAACTCGCCTGCGGGATCCCCGAAGTGTGCCCCCGTTATTTTGTTTTTGTTTGTTAGCGAAACCGCGAAGTTGCTCGCGGCTGCTCAGAATGTGTTTCGTTTGCAGAATTCGGCCCTTCAAAGGCAGCTACACGACTTGCAAGCCGAAATCCTGACGCTGAGCGAGCAGCAAGTAAGTAATCAGCTCCAGATTTATCGACTGTTGTGACCTTGGCATGATGTGTGTTAGCCTGCGCGGCGCTTGTCAGCCCGGTGGTTGAGGTCGGCCTGTGAACTTCGGGTGTTTCTGTTGCCCCTCGCGTGCTATGAGAACGGCGGCGCTACCTTGTATCGGCTTCGCATGTGTTGCGTTGGCCAAGGAGGCTTATGTGGTTGTCAGCAAGCACGTATAAAAACAAAACTGCTCCCGTGTGTCATCGCAAGCGCCAGTATCGCGGCTTCCTTTTCTGCTTGCGTGTGCTTGTAAACTTTGCCTTCGCATTCTCGAGCGCACTTTTTATCGATGCGTGCAGTCCCCCACTGTGCTCTTGAACTTTAAACATTTGCGGAAGGGGGAAGAAATGCTTCCCGTGTTGTTTTTTTTTTACTTTTCAGTGGCGTGAAAATTTTGTTTGATGAGCGTTAAGGCGATTCAACGTTTTGCTCGCGGCCATTATTGCTTTAAACACCCAGCTGTTAATTCACTCGCCATTCTTAAGAGAGGCTTATTTTATAAAGCATAATCGAGCGCTGGCATTGAAGACATATCTTTACAGCTTACATACCGCCTTTTGTGTTGCTTGCTTGAACACGAAAGTATTGATTTCCCGATGATTGCACTACCTAAACAAAGGTTTTTAATCCCAGTGATTTATTTTTGATTTATTGATGAGAAAGCGTCACCTCTGCATATGGGGCTAAACGGAGGTCGGCGTTTTTTTTTTTTTTATCATTCCACGCAACAAACGGCGTATGTTCTAATGGGAACTGGCGGTGATCAATACTCTGATAACTTATTTGGGGCTCATATTATGTTGGTACACAATGAAGCCAGGTCACATTTCATGTCTTATGGGAATTACTTGCTCTGTCCTTTGAGTATTGCTTTTAATACAAGTGCTTTTGTGGAAACTATGGTGATAACAGCATGCAGTGTAAATTTAGCCTATGTAAGTAAATGAACTGTAAGCTTTGTTCTGTGACATGGTCTTTGCATCCTGTCATTTCTGGCTTGCTTATTGTCAACAGTATGTTTTACAAGTTGGGCTTCCCCATGTACGTTACTTTCAGCAGTTGTGTTTGGCAATTTGAATATTATCTAATGTGTTAATGTGAATATTATCCTCCGTGATGTTGTCTCAATTATGCGCCTCTTCAAATACATAAGTAGCAGGTTACGAATTTCATTCGCCTTATAGGGAATTGCGTATCTAAAAACTGAAGTGCTTCAATGTGCCAGTGCAACCTGACCATAAGTACTGTCGCTATGACAATGTTCCAGAGGCATCTGCATTACTTCTAGGACAATGCCTACAAGCACTTCGCACTTGGAAAGGGTTGTGCGATATGTTTATAAAATGGCTGCAGAATTCTACAATGTTTGATTGGGTGTGCTAAGAAGGAGTTAAATGCAAGAAGCACAAGTTCAGACAGTTGTATCTGTAAAGGGTGTCCTTGTTTAACTTTCATTTATTAATGTGCCAAATCGCACAACTTTACAGGCTTTGTTTAACTTTGTAACAGAACTTATGCTTGTTTTATAGGCAGAGTTTGAAAGTTTCCAGGAAATTCAATATTTTTAAAGGTGCCCGCAACATTTTTCTAAGTTACCATAGAGTGGCCTAACTCCAGTAAAACTGATAGCTGGGCGAGTTGCTATGAATTCATGTTTAAAACTTTTTGTAGCGCGCACAAAAGATGGGGACACAGAAAGAAGGTACAAACGAGCGCTTACTCACAACTGATTTATTTTTTGATAGGGACTAAACATATAAGCACAAATAATCATCACAAAGCATGCGTGGAGCAAGTCATGAGGCATATAAGCAGAGTACAACAAGTTCATCACTATTCAAGACATTTCTTTATCAGTAAGCACCACCGATGGTTGACTGATACACTTTTGTCCCACACCTACTTATATGGAATGCTTTCATGACTTCACGTGTAAGTTTATCATTATGAGCAAACAAAATGTCTGTGTCACTGAAAACAGGATTACAATGACATGATTTGCAGTGATTGGACAAGTGCAAAAAGGTTTCTCTTCGCACAGGCTTCTGGCCTAACTATTGAACTGTGTTGCCTCATGGGTCTCCTGCCGAAAAGATTTTTCTGATCTGTCATGTATAAGAGGAGTCATCTCGCAAAACGAGTGCCTTATCTTTCCTTTCATCACGAGTGAACTTGAAGCTTACACAGGGAAACATTGCAATAGGGTGATGCGCTGCCCAAAAGTTACGTCACCATGCATCATAGCCTTGAGCATTTTCTCTTCTTTTTTCTGTGACTATATTGGCTGTTGCACCGGCATGTGGTGGCACCACGCCCCATTGGCAGCCACAGCACCAACACTATGCGACACGTGGCTTCTGAGATTGCCCGCTGGGACACCGTTCATGAAATCATTCAATATCTGTTCTGCCCACCTGCTGCATAGTTGGAGACGACATTCCTGGGGAGATAACAAGGGATTTTTGGCTGTTCCTGACATTGAAATAAAAATGCTCTACTGCATGAAGTGCCGTAATATTTGTCTCATATGACAAAGATCTGTGGCATTTTCTGACTGGATTCAAAAATTGTTGCAGGGCCCTTCTAAGTGCCAGCTAAAACAAGTTGTTTAACATTCTTTCAATTTTACAGAAACAGGTGGTACAGCAACTGAGGACAGAGCTTGAGCGGAAGCAAAGTTCAGCAGTGCTAAAGCTTTCTCACAATGCACAACTCCTACCCAGGGCTGTGGTAAGTTGGATCATCTTTCTTTTTTAAATAAATAATTGCTGCGCTATTACAACATTGCCTGTGTTTGCTTTGCCTTTGCCTGCATTTATGGTGGCAGAGTTTGATAAAAGTACATTGCTAGGCATGGCATCACAATAGCGTGGTGCTGAGGTTGCCATACTTTGGTCCTATTGGATATTCTAAAATAAGCATGCTACACAGGAAGTAGTTGTTGAGAACCGCGTTGCCGCTTTGCAGCTGGGTGGTGCAGGCGTTCCGGTGAAGCTGCAGGCAGCCCTCAAAGGAGGACCGGGTGGTGTGCTGCTGCCACAGGTGGTGGTGGTTCCGAGCTGCAGTGGACCCCCTCACGGGCCGCCCAGTCTGCTGGCCCCATCGATACGTGTGCCCCAGTACCCGCCTTGTGGCCAGCGCCTGACTCCACAGCAGCCGCTTGTGCAGGCCCAACATCAGCAACCCCAGCATCAGCATCCCAGCAGCAGCAGCAGCAGCAGCAGCATCAGCAATCTCAGCAGCAGGTGCAGTGTCCAGCCAGCAGGCTCTTTTGAAATGTCATCACCGCTTTATGTGTGGGCTTGGTGTTCACAGTTGTGCACTGATCTGCATTATGTTATGTTTCTTTTTTTTCTTTTTGGCTAATTTGAGAGCATTCTGATGAGGGTGGAATACAGAAATGTTAAAGAACTTCAGACGTCCAAAATTAATCCAGAGCTCCTGGGGCATAGCAGATTCTTTCAGGGGGTGGGCTTCAACCACCCTTCATGTTGGTTTGTGTGTGCATTTGTATGTGTGTGTGTGTGTGTGTGTGTGTGTGTGTGTGTATGCAAAACTAAACAATTTCGGAGAGGCCGGGGGGGGGGTGGGGGTGTTGTTTCTTTTTTTGGTGTAACAACTGCTCTGAGCAAACCACATCATCTCGCTGCGAATCTGCCCGCTAAAGGTAGTGTCGACTGTGGTGTGAGTGTACGAGTCAAAATTACGCTGACATGACATGAATTGCAGATGTTGGAAACGAAAGTATGCGCATTACTTAGCCCTAAGTTACCCGAAGTTTGCGGGCTCAAATCCAGGTCACGGCGGCCACATTTTAATGGAGACGAAATGCTAGAGGCCCAGGTGTTTGAAATAGGTGCACGTTAGAGAACCCCAGGTGGTCGAAATTTCCTGAGCTCTCCACTACAATTTCTGTCATATTCATGTTGTGGTTTCGGGACGTAGAACCACAACAATGATTACTTATGCCTAAATTTTCATGTTTCAATTCATGAATAGTGTACATTTGGCTGCAAGTGTTTGCGGCATGTGAGATTACTGTTTACTGTTACTGTTATCTCTTTAGAGTGACCATAAAGTGACAAAAAATATTTTCCAGAGGTATGGATGAATTACTTATCCGTGAATAATAAAAATCAAAATGAGAAAGAATATCATAATACATACAGTAGACTCTCGATAATTCAAACTCGAGAGGACCTCAGGATTTTTTCTGAATTATCAGCAGTTCTCAGAAACATTACTCAGGGTACCATACCAACTAGCGTTGGGATGTTTATTGTTTCTCAGGGCTGCAGCAACATCATAGACAGCTCTGCACGATTGCCAGTAAAGATTTTAGATGTCAGCAATCATACTAGTACTCGTTATTATACAATCCATGTGTAATTAAGGGACGAAATGTGTTGTGTCTCGTGACAGCTTGTAGCCCCTTCCCACTCTTGGGAAACTCCCTCATGACATCAGTGTACTGGGAAAAAGTTACTTTAGGAAGCGTTCAGCACACAATAGACTGAGACAAGACCATCTCAGTTTATTTTTCTTCCCAAGTCAGTATGCGATTGTTATAATGCGCGGTTTGGCTAGTTTGGCCGTTTTGTAAGCGGCAATAAGCTTTGTTTGCGACTGTTAGTTACATAAAAATGAAAATGTTCAGCTAGAAGCAACAAAAGCAGCAGATAT
The DNA here is from genome assembly GCF_013339695.2 of Rhipicephalus sanguineus. Classification (NCBI taxonomy): domain Eukaryota; kingdom Metazoa; phylum Arthropoda; class Arachnida; order Ixodida; family Ixodidae; genus Rhipicephalus; species Rhipicephalus sanguineus. The sequence goes on along the minus strand of NC_051177.1, from coordinate 24,087,186 downwards.
TTCCAGGCATAGACAAGCAAAAAGTTTGAATTCCTTGAATTTCGGCATTGGGCAGTTTGAATTAAGCCGATTTAATATACATTGAAAACACAGCGGGCCAACAAAAAATTTAAGACTCGTTCAAATTAACCGAAAGTTTGAATTATCGAGAGTTTACTGTAATAACACAAATATGGTTATTGGAAAAAATATGCTTCACAGGCTTAGAAAAATGCATGCAACAGGTTACTGTAACCTTTTGTACCAGTCAGGCTCGTCATTCCACGTGCACTTCTCGGAAGATGCTCCTTGGTCGGATTCCAATTTCGAATGAGTTCGCAATTCCTCTTCTGACATCCAATAAATCAGATTCCGGTTTGGCATTTGGGTAGTGCTAGTCTGAAACGAAGGAATTGCTGCTTGATTCACTCTCACCGAATAAACCGGTGTGCGCGCCGATAGTCATTGCTGTGTGTGTGAGCGCATGCAAGAAAGCTCTATGGTTGTGTGTCTGTCAGAAAAACTAAATGTGTGAGATACTTCTAGTTACCCTTCATCTTATTGCCACAGAGAGGTAATCGATAATTTTGATTCTCTAGAAGGAAACTGGGCAGGCACAGTAGCATTGTTTGCCCATGGCGGCATCATTTGTATATACCAGCGTTTGCCTGAGAACAGCTGAGAATAAAAGGTGAGAGAATAAAAGCCAGATATCAGTTTTTGCGAGTGTAACAAATGGAAACGGCCAGTGAGACAAAACCAAACGTGCCAATTTTTCAACTTTATTTTGCCCAGCAAGTGCTTTCACCTTACGGGGATGCAGGAAACTTTTTTCCTGTGCCACTGACCAGTGAACAGCAACGTCATAGACCATCCCCACAGGGTATGCAGGTCATTTGGTGGGGTCAGAAACCATTATGGACAGTAGTGAGTCCTTCCAGTGGAAATGTTGCTGAACAGTCGGAAGTTTGGTTGTGAACGTAAGACCGCGGTGGCTACATCTTGGGATGCAGGTGTGTTTGTTCAAGGTGGAAAGATAATCAGAATGGGGGTGATGATGGTGGCTTGATTAACGCTGTTTCGGGCCTACAGTCACGACAAGAAGTGTTAAAAATTTGATAGCAAAATGATTCAGTGTCCGAAATTTTGTGCGTCCTTATAAATTGGCTCTATGGTGTACGTGGCAGTTCTGTGAAGTTCAGTTGATCAAGCATGTCCAAAAAAATCCTGTCATTGTCTGTTGCATAGATACTTTTGTTTTGGCTGCAACTTTGTTGTAATTAGACTCAGCCGTATATTACAAACCTCTGTGCTGTTTGTAGCAACGTTTCTAGAACTACTTCAGTTTGAAAACTCGGCCCTGTTGCGCGGCTCCGCCGCAAGCGGAGGTGGCGAGTGGTGCTGTAGTCTCGTCAGGCTTCAGCGAGGTGCACCAACCGCTGCTACGGCTGCTACCATATCGGAGCGCCGGATCATATGGGTCACTGCGTTGTATTGACGAACAGATTCCGGATTTTGTAATACGCAGCAAAAGAGATTACACGTGTTATGCGTCCACAATGCCGATATGTTTTATGCCGGGCTGCACAGCGGCAAAAGGACAAACAACTGACCGTGGCACATTTGTACTCGGCATGATCAGGCAGGATAAAAGGGTGCCAGACAAATCACAAGTTAATGACACAAGTTAATCACAAGTGTTGCTTGCTAGGCCATACTAAACTTGAGAAAAGCCGCAAAAACAGAAGCAAACATTAAGTTAGGGCAATCATGATGCTTTATCCTTTTTTCTTTGTACTTTGCTGAGAGCTTGGCATGCATGTGTTGGCTGTTTTGGTTGTTTCTGGCCAGTGTGGTTTTCAAGTATCATTAATGAGCGATTCACGAATGCCAGGATCAAAATGCCGCGTTTTTCCTGAAAATCTTCAGAGGTTGATGTGTAATTATTGTAAATACTGAAGTAACCTGCAAACATTTCAATTAAACACGTGATTTATGCGCATTTTTGACATACACTATTGTACTCTATAAATGTACGTGTACCACTTATCACTTTCAATGATTGATTTTAATGACAGTTTTCAGCTAATTCCGAAGCACCGAGTTTCGGAAAGCTGATTTATTGACAGCAGGGGCTTGGCGAGAAGTTAGGTTCCCGGGGGGAGGGTGGGGATAGAAATACCGAACGCACCCATATGTCTATGCCGCTGATTACACTCAAGGTACATGTGAGTAATAATAGCGGGAAATGTTTATTCATTGGTTTATGGGGTTTAGCGTCCGAAAGCTACTCAGGCTATATGAAAGATGCCGTAGTGGAGGGCTCCGATAATTTAATTCGACAACCTTGGGTTGCTTAGCGGGCACCGGAATAGCACAGTACACGGGCACCTAGCATTTCGCCTCTATCGAAATGGGAAGGCCGCGAGCGACCAGGATCGAACCTGCGTCTTTCGGGTCAGCAGCTGAACAGCTTTAAACACCAGGAACATAGCCAGAAATTTTTTTCGGGGGGAGGGGGGGGGGGGGGCCGGGGATGTTCAATCATACTTTATGTATGTTTGTGCGTGCAGCACAAGCAAAACTGGAAATCCCCCCCCCCCTGGCTACGCCAGTATTAACCGCTGTTATCTCGGTGACTTCATTGAAGAGAAAGGTTAGTTGAAAGGGTGTCGTTTCAAAACAGTAAAAATACAATTAAGCTGGAACATGAGGGTTGCAATTTTAATGTTTAATGCTTTCATGAAAATAAAATTGTTTAAAAAGAAAAGCAGTAAGTGCATGAAAATTTCAAAAGCATTTTTATGAAGGATTAAATCATACGCAACATTCGGCACTTAAGTGCGAATTATGTCGTGTAAGCTGAGGGCAGAATCGTACATGTTAAGGCCATTTTCGATCTCAGCTAGTCGCGGCCGGTCTAAACGTAGTTCATATCAAGTGCGACTGGCTCCTTTCCGCAACTTGCACGAGTGAGTCAGTCATGACCGACAGGTTTGATCCTGGTCACGCTTTATCGCGATCAAATTTAATCGAGTGACTTATCGATAACTTTCTGTATCACGAGCTTGCGAGACTGAAGTTCTACAAGCGCGCCCTACAATTACGGTGGCTACTACACGGCTTTATATTGACATGAATAACGACAGCGGAATAATGTGCAGTGGCCTTTCGCTGTATTCTTTCCATTCCTTGGGCACTACATATCATCGAAATCCGAGTTGCAATAAAACCTGTAATTGGGCAAGGGGAAGGCTGTCAGAGGAAAGACAGCACGATAAGATTCCCTCGCGAGCCTCCGACGAAATTATGCAATGGCCTATTTGTTTCTAAATACGTACGAGAACATTTACAGACTCTTCTGGTAGCCAGGCAAAAAAGGTTTGTGAAATCAACTCTACTGGTATTTCAATATTGAACTTAACCATTGAGCAACGCTAATGTCTATAGCAATGAACATGAAGAGAGCAGCTAGCAGCGACGGCCGTGCTCAGGGTGCCTGCTGTCATTCGCGTGACACGGAACACGTGCAGACCCAGTCTCAAATATCGTTTCTGACAATCGTGCTATTTAACGCTATTACATAACCGAAAAAAATAAGTCGTTTTTGCAACTCTATTGATAAACAATTCAATATTTGCGCTGACAGCCACGGCTGTCCGCCGCCCTTAATCGCGCTTCGCCGTCTGCTACGTAGAGCCTGTTGCTGCAGTAGTGCCACCTGCACTGGAAGTCGATTGCGCGCCGCTTTCAGAGTACGGCGGAGGCGGGGAGTTTGGCAACTGAAATAAGTTCTATAAATGTTGGTTCGTAGTGCGCGTCCCATGTTACTGTGCCTGTCCTAAATCTAAGCATCTACACATTTAAAGAATATCTGCTTATAATGAAGTACATTTTCTGTCCTAATGACTGTTATATTGAGGGCTTACTGTGCCAGAAATTAAGATGGCAACACCGCAAAGAAATAAGTAGCGCATATAAACTGTGGTGTGCTTCTATTTGTGCAGCAAGAAAGAGAAAACTAGTTCAAAACAGGTTTGACGAGGCACTTATTTGTAGTTGCCCTATCTTCCTTTGCAGCACACCTTGGTTGCCACTGGCCCTGCGGTGCCACGGGTCCCCAAGTCCTGCGTCGCTGTGCTTGTGCAGGCAAGCAGCATCAACAGCACAGCTGCAGGACTGATGGTGCCAAACCTCGGAACCACCGTTGTCCACAGCAACACCCACACCACCACTGCCACGACGACCACGACTGCCACCACCAACGGCATCTGTGGAACAGGTGCAACCACAACGGTGACAGTGACAGCTGCGACGCCTGCACCCGTGCCCACTGCGGCCGTGGCTCCTCCTCGCAAGAACGTGGCTGTGGGTCCCCCTCCTCCAAGTGCCCCTCCACCAACTAAGGAGGACCATCAGGTGAGGTCCACTGTACTGCTGCTTTTATGCGATTCCACTTGGATAACTTGTTATTAATAGCGGAGCTGTTTAAAGCTGAGGTAAGTTTCTGGGGATCCGTCGTCCGCACTTTCTAGACCAGCTGCGAGGGCGAAGCCTGACGAGAGGGAGAGCATGGGTAGAGCTACTTGGGTGAGAAGGAAGCCTAGTGCAGCGAGTTGAGCATGATAGAGTAAGGGGGGGGGGGTGATTCTTAAAAGGAAGAAGGAAATGAAACTGAAAATTGGGTGTAGAGTGCACTAACTGTAGCGACGTGTAGAGGGTGAAGGGCAGGGAGGAGGAGAGCAAAGGCGAGGCTATGGTGGGAGCGAAGCAGGTGGTGTGGAGAGAGGGAGAGAGCAGGAGCGTGATTGGCTGTGCCGGTGAAAGGAGTCGACCAATGGTAGTCCGCACTCGAGCGCAGATAGTGCTGGTGAGAGAAAAGGAAGGGCGTGCCGAGTGTTGGCGAAAGCGGAGGAAAGGTGCGCTGATGCCACCAGCTCCGCTGTTTAATCATGACTTAAGTCAGTGACTCAGTGACTTCATGACTTAAGTCAGTTGAAACTGTGCATAAATTTTTTGGTTTCAAACCACTGTATATTATGCTTTAGCATGAAATAACAATGGCTATCGACTATGTGTTGCCTCATGTATCTAGGGGTGCTTTCAACGTGTGCCTGTAGCAGACCTGCTTTCATGTTATAGCGAGCTGTAGTTAATCACAAGCACAGATTTTCAGGCTTCTGCCAGAAAGGCACGGTGCACCGAGGGTGATGTTACCATTTGACCACTCTTGGGGACACTCACTTTTGTGCAACAAAGCATGTCTAGCCTCATGGGTGGGATGGGCATCTTGTCTGCTGGCCTATCGAGTGAATGCAAGTGAGAAGTGACGGCTCTGAAAGGGATAGACTGTCACGAGGTCTTCCACTGTCTTCCCAAGGAGGCTTAATATAATTATATTTGGAGTGGCAGCTCCTGCAGCTTTGTACCAGTAGAGGTGAAGTCAGTGTTTGCCTGCACATCACATGTGAAACAGGGCTGCACCAGCCAGGGATTGTATGCCACTCAAGTGCTTTTGCTCTGTTAATGCAAGTGCAGAGCTTTTACAAATTGCCCAGCATGTCAGCTGCAACATTTCCTCTTAGTTTCTCAATGAAACAGTACTGATGAGATGGCAGCAGTCCAGCTTCACCTGCAGGGCATTGCAAGTTGGGGACGTGGCACTTAGGGAATGAAAATCAACCAAAAAATCTAGTTTTTGCTGGCCATCTCTTCACGCTCCTGACATCATTGTGCACTTGGTACAAATTTTCATTGCTGCATACCGTCGTCTTCTATCCACGTCTTACTTTAAAAAACTGAAACCATGCATCCTGCCCTTAAATTGAAGGCAAACGGCAAACAATTTTTCATGCTCTTCCTGTAATGGAGGAGCAATATCTTTTGTTCTGTCTGGGTTATCATTGCGATTTCTTTTTCACTTCCAAGATAAATAGATGTGATGTGTCGTAAGGCAAATTTTGTTGTAGTACTTAAGAAAATGTTCTAAATCAAGGTTTTGTTTTGAGTAATAATTGGGGCATTTTTTTTAAATTGGGGGGGTGCAACAGCCCACAACTCTGCTTGGAAATGTCCTAAAGCAATGATTTATACTTTACGACACACTACAAACATTCTCAATGTATTCTGTGGATTGTATATTGGTGTGCAGGTTGTCGTTAATTAGCTAATTAGGCCTTAAACAAAGAAGTAGGTGTTTGTGATATCTTGGAAAATACTTATCATAGGAAAAAACCAATTGCATATTTGAAATCAGCACACAAACATTTTTAAACTCTGCAAGTTCCATCAAAATCGATCAAGAATTAAAAAAAAATGTTTTAAAGTGCCACGTCTCCCCTCAAGGAGTCCCTAAGCCACCTGACACTTAACAAAAATATTTGAGTTGGACAGCTGTGCTTTAAAGGGTACTGCTCCAAAGGGTATAATTTGTGTTTGCGGTATGGTGGTGTCGGAGGCACACCCATGAGGTTGGAGTCTCATTGCACCAGGGATAGTTGGCCTGATAGTGTGTGGGAAGCATGTCATTAAACAGTTTAAGCTGCAGGAACCCCCCCGTGTCTGAATTATTTGCCAATCCATTACTTACTCTCTACTAAGTTCTGTGTGGGGAAGTGCAAATGCGTGTCTGGACATTTGCCAGTGGGTAACCATCCCTTAGGGAGGTGGCCGACGCTGTCTGGTTGGTAAATTCTTAGCTGAGAGCACCTGCCATTTTGTTTTTCTTTGTGCCGGAGTGCCCCAGACAATTTGGTGGTGGTAGTCTAACTCTTTTTGAAAGATCCTTTTACATACTTGTCAAGCCAAACCTTTATTGTTATTTGAGGGCTACACAAGAACTGAAACAGGGCTGGATCAGTTAGACTTGTCCTCAATCTATTTTTTACAAGAACGTGTTCCACGAGCTCAGCTTGTCTTCAGTACTGTGAGGGTTGACCACTGCAAAATGCCACAATAAGGGACCTAAGGCAGTAGGAGGCTTGCACGCTTCTTGAAAGCACGGAGTGACTCTGACTTCAAAAAGGCAGAAGTTCAGGAGAAGATGGAAGCTTGGAGAGATGAAAAATTCGTGAACACGGGATGTCGCTGGAGCCAAAGCTTCGGCAAGTGGTCTTGTCTTCTTTGAGGCAGCAGGCTTGAAGAAGATACGACTGCTTGTTGAAACATTGGCTTCAGCGACACCCCATGTTCACATTTTTTATCTCTGACCTCATGTTGTAATACTTTGCAGTTGTGGCACACTGCAGCGTGATTTAACTGGTGGGCTGTGCACGTGCGTTCACAGAAGCTGGAACTGCTTGGTGCCTTGGGCCTGATGACCCGGGAGGCTCTGCGCGAGCTCCAGCATCGTCGGGGAGAGCGCAAGCGGCGCACCACTGCCAACCCCCACTTTTCCAGTGCTGCTCTGGAGGAGAAGCGGCGCAACGCACTGCTCCTGATTGGTGAGAACATGGCCTCGGGCAGGAAATGTCAAAAGGGTAGGCACCTATGGTTGTTGTCTTCCATTACATTTGTATTTTTCACGGTGGGGCTGTTGGTGTGGCTTGCTGAAGCATAAAAAACTTGGAGGATGCTTGAGCTTCATCTTCAAGAGTGGACTGCAATAACATAATCAGGCCCTGTATGCATCGCCTTCTCAAGTGCTAGCCTGACTTCGCTCCTTGAGGGACATTTCATCTGTGCTGTAAGGAAAGCAACGTTTGTGCGCATAACATTGACTGTTTAAAACTATCCTAAACTGCAAGTACAGTTGTGGAGTGCCCACTACGTCATAATTCTTCCTTTTGCAATTTGACGAAGTACCCACTATATGTCTGTAAAGCAACACACACACCCGTGCTGCTCTACACTTTATTGATGATTAATTATGCCTGAGCACTTTGTAATGGGTGGACCTTTAAACCCCCCACTCGTTGCACAATTCTCATGTTTTGACGCCTGGTGTGATTCTACAGTTCTGCCACTCAATATTACATGCATTAAGGAGATCACTGGCACTGCATGACATTCATATAGGATTTTTTTTCCTGAAACAGTTACAAGCACTGGTGTGGCTATGTGGTAGACTACCTGCTTTACTCAGACGGCCTGGGTTCAATGCTCACTCGAACCAGATTTTTATTAGGGGTGTGCAAATATTTGAACTTGCGAATATTTTTCTAATAGTGTCTGCTACAGTCAACTGCCGATTTTTTGGACGCAATTTTCCGGACATGCTAGAAAATTCGGATGCTTTCGCAGCACCGTCACCAGCTCTATAGACGTCAGTGTATAAGAACGTCCAAAATTTCGGACGCTGAAACTCTTCAGCGTCCGATTTTTCTGACTTTCTGCCCAAATTGCAGGTCTGAAATGCAATAATTGAAGCCCCCACCTCTGCCGCGTCTATCATCTCGTAGGTTTGAACCAGCGCTTTCACGAGTTGACCCGTTTGCAACAGTAGCAGAGTCCGAAAGTCAGCTTTACCGCAATGCCGAAGTGTTATGGGGTGAAGCTGACCAGAAATTCAAAGGGGCCACTATCACGGTGCCATGCGGCGATGTCTTTACGGATAAGCAGCGGAAATGCACAGAGGCGTGATGGCGGCAGGTGGCAAACTCAACAGTACGGCTTAGTCGCTAGCAACCCTTATGATAGGCATCTTAAGTTAATTGCTCGGTACTGCATGTGGCCTAGCGCAGGTGCATGCGTACTGCACGCATTTAATAGGCGAGAACCCAAACGCGCTGCGCCGCCATTCATACTACCTCTGTGCGAGACCGCTAAGGCCGCCGGACAGACGCGTTGCCTTCACGAATGAAACCAGCTCGCCATTGCCGCGCCCGTGTGCGATCAGGAACGGAGTGGGCATCATGAACACTTTCAGGATAAATGCATGCGTATGGTACAGCAACAGCAGAGTGACGGTGGCGTCAGCTTAGTTGGCGGTGTGCTGCACACAACTACAGTCGAACCTCGCTACAACGAAACTGACGGGACCCGCGAAAAATTTTGTTGAAGCGGAAATTTCGTTGTGGCGAAATCTGCCTCAGAACACTGTCATATTTGACTACACACTTCACAAACATAATTTATTTTCGAAAGAAGTCTGTCAGCTTCGTTTGCCGCCTTCCTTTGGACATCAGCGCCGTGGTGCGACGCTCGCACTCGGTCAGCAGCTGCATCGCGACGTCGTCATTGTGGGCGCCAATGAAGTTGCGAATAACATCAAATGCGTCCATCACACTCAATGCAGAAGGCGGCGCCGAAGCGTCTTGTGCGTCACTCTCATCGTCCGACGACGCGTCGGCATGGCGAACCTCTTCAATTATGGCCTTGTCGGTTAGCTCTTCATGAGCAAAAACGTCCGCGTCAACGGCGATATATTCGTCCATGCTCACGTCCGTTGGTACATTTCCGGTGTCCCGAAGGGCTGCCCAGGCCGCAGTAGCTTCTGTTGAAGGTGGCTCCACTCTGCAACGCTCGTCGTCTTCGTCTGTTGACGAGTTGGCCAGTCGCTTCTGCGTCAGGCTTAAAGCCGGCGTGCGCAAAGCAGTTTTCTATTATGCTTCGCCGGGTCGCCGTCCAAGCCGCAGCAACCATTTGTAGGGCCATGAATAAATCCACTTTCGTTTGGCGCCCTGTGTCAACATTCAGCAGCAGTCGCTGAATCAGCCGCTGCCGATAAGCGCTTTTCACGCTGTGGATTATTCCCTGGTCTAACGGCTGAATCAGAGCCGTGCAGTTAGGCGGGAAAAAGTGCAAGTCCACATTGTCCAGCTCAACGTCGTCAACGTTATGAGCTGAGCAATTGTCAATTAGCAAGCATACCTTGCGGTTTTGGGCCTTCATGTCGTGGTCGAACGCCTTTACCCAATCACGGAAGATAGCCCGCATCATCCATGATTTCCTGTTCGCCAAATACTTTACTGGCAAGCTCTTGCTGCCTTTGAAGCATCGAGGCCTCAAGCTCTTGCCAATGACAAGCGGGCAGCGCTTGTCCGAGCCATCCATGTTGGTGCAGAGAAGAAGAGTCACACGCTTTTTGCTGTGTTTCCCTCCGCTACATGGTTGGCCCTTCATGTCCAGCGTCTTTTTGGTAGCAGTTCATAAAAAAGTCCTGTCTCATCGGCATTATAAATGTCGGATGAGGCATAGTCTTTCATTATGTCCGGCAAAACAGATGATGCCCAAGTCGCGTCACCATTGGCGTCTGAAGCCCCAGACTCGCCGCACAACACTTTTCCAACGATGTCATGCCGGGCCTTGAAACGAGTTAGCCAACCAGTGCTTGCCTTAAAGTTATCGATGCCTAGAATGCAAGCATAGTTCAGCGCCTTTTGTTGTAACACGCTTCCGCTGATAGGCATTTTCTTGGCACGCATGTCAAGGAACCACGTGTACAATGCCTTCTCAAGATCCTCGTGTGCCGATGGCGTCAACTTCTTGCGCTTTGTGGACGTCCCCAAAAAAAGGGCACTGGTGATCGCGTCCTTCGCCTTCAAAATTGTGGACAGCGTGCTGTTGGAGATGCCGAATTCTGCTGCGACGTCTCCTTTTTTTCTGCCGCTTGAAGCTTCGCTGATGATTCGCGCCTTCACCTCAAGAGAAAGGAACTTGCGTTTCGCTGCCATGATGGCGCAGAGTCCAACGAACGCGAGCGCACAAGCACAAATGACGCACTTCGGTCGCTTCGGCAGAGCTTCGGTCGTGATCACGTGATCTGGGATGGATATGGATTGGCTGTGGCTCTGGCTTGTCAAAGCAGGCCTATGCCTTGTCGCAAGGCAGCCAGCCGCATCGTCATCACCACCACACAATGGCGCTCTCCTATGTGTTTGTTTACAAGTGGTGAAATGGTCGCGCATTTTCCGTGAAACAACGCGTCGTGAATTTACGAAAAGTTACACGGTTGGCGATATGCTTACTTTATCATAAAACAAATTTTCAAGCCAAGCTTCACTGAGCGAAAGTTTCGTTGAAGCGAGAACAAGCCCGAAAAATGGTTCGTTGTGGCGAGAACATTGACGCATTGACTTCTATGGCAAGCTGACAAGGAATAAGAAATATTTCTTTGAAGCGGAAATTTCGTTGAAGCGGCGTTCGTTGTAGCGGGGTTCGACTGTAGAAACGATCGGCTTCACACGGCTGCAAATTGTGTATCGGAGGAGATGGCGATGCCTGCGCACGCGCGTTGGGGAAAGCCGAACGAGTCGTCCGCTCTTCCGCGTCATCGTTTCCAAACGCTCCATGCGAGAGAGCCGTAATCTATTCCACGTTTTGCTGGTATCAGTGGCGCTCATCACGAGACTCAAATTTACAAGTAAGTCACAGTTGGCACGTAGTTCAGCGGGGTTCACGGCAGGTACCGAAGGTATTTGCTAGAGCCTCGGTGCGCGAAAATGCCTAATAAGTGTACTGGGAAGCATTAAAGCTATTTCGGACGTGGTTGTGGCGATTTGACCGCTTGAGCGGAATGAAAAAGCATGAATCCGTTTTTTCAGACTGCCCGATTTTTCAGACGATATCGCGGTCCCTAGGGAGTCCGAAAAATCGGACGTGACTGTATTCGATTTGATTAGCTCCAGAATTTCACTATTCGAAGTATTCGAACTTCTGGAAGATAAATACAGTTCACGTTCGATTTTTCTGACTCTCTAGGGCCCGCGAACTCGTCCGAAAAATAGAGCTGTCCGAAAAAATGAACTCATGCTTTTTCATTCCACTCAACCATTCAAATCGCCACAGCCACGTCCGAAATAGCTTTAATTTCCGGGGGGGGGGGGGGGGCTAGCGTAATCCCTCCCCTCTGGCTACAGGCCTGATTTAAATTTGTCTCTGCACGTGTGACATCCCCTTGAGATTTTGCAAGAGAATGTATAATGAAATTTATGTGGGCTGTTACATTGAGTCTAACTTCAAGTAATTGCCTAATACCTTGCTATTGTTATCAAGGGTATGCCTTTCGGATGAAACTGGTGCGTTTGTGTTAAGAAGGACATGGGGGTGGGACAATGCACAATTTTATTCAGTCACTTTTGCAACTGTCAGTTGTTTTCTCTTTTCACGTCCTGTCACATACATAATATTTGAAAAACAACAATGTTCAAGACATTAGTCTTTCCTCAACTGAAGTATTAAACGCTAGAATATAGATATTTATTTGACAGCTGTAATGCAACATTTCCATTTGCATTTGTTATTGTGAGTATACTGGGATCGTAAAGAGTATCGCTTTAGAGTATTTATTGTAGTGCATTTGTGGCACATTGATTGCATTGCATGATGGATGCGTCTTTCACAGTGCGATCACGCCTTGGCTCATCCACACCGAGTTCACCAGAAGCATCATCGAACGAGACCATGCCGAATGGCCACCCGTCACCACCACCCTGTTGCGATGTCACCACAAAGGTACTTGTGACATTGCTGCCTTGAATGTCGTTTCACCTCATTGGTGTGCTCTGCAGCACCACGAAGACTTTCTGAACCTTAAGGGGGGACACTGTACTTGAGAGAGAAATGCTAAATTTTTTCATTTATTTAAAAACAAACTTAACAGTATGATTCAGTTTTTAATGCTGATTTTGAAAATGTAATTATTTTTTTCCTATGTCGATTAGTTTTTTGAGATATCTTAAAATTAATTATCCATTGTTTCCAGGTACGGTACACAAAAAAAATTTTATTAGAGAGCTACTATTGACACATGCCTAGATACTAATGAACATAAGGCACACAGGGGTAGGAATGCTTTTTTGATCTGATGATCTTTAGCTAGGTTGTAGCACCTTGATTTTCAGTGTTGCAGACACACCCACTTTATGCTCCAATTTTGTGCCAAATATAAAATGTTTGAAGATATTATTCAAAAATTCACAACTACCCCTGTGTGCACTACAGATAGAGCTACATGTCACAACAAAAATGACAGTCCTAGCTGCTCTGAAGGCAGAGATATCTTTCTGGCAAGTTTGCAACCGCAGCAAAATTTGAATCCTGAGAAATCGTGAAAAAACACAACAAGTCCATTTTGGGCAAACTCTAGCATGGAATAGTCGTGTATTTACAATAATTTACAATTTCAGCATTCTCGGTAGGCACCAGGCAGGTAGTCCTTCTGCTTTGAGTCCCCTAAATGCCCTTTTTTCAACGCCCGCTGCATGTTTTCTGCAGAGGCACGCTTGCGAGCTGATGCTGTTGATCTGCGACGGTCTTTTTCTGCCATGCGTTTTTTAGCCGAAGGTCCAGGTCCAGACACATTCATTGTAGCGAAGATCTCATTCAGCGCTGTTTGGTGATTGCCAGTGGTCTTCACAGCGCGCGTGGCAAGAATGTTCACAACGAACGGGTTACACGTTTTTCCGCTGTTCACGCGCGGCGAGCTCCACACCGGCGCGTTATCACCGCAGATCTCGCACGACGTAACAATCTTTACGGCGAGGCCGTATTCGCGCTCACCTATGCGCAGACACATCGCCGTCGCACCCTTTGCACTTCACGTTTGACTGCAGAGCGTTTAGAGCGTCGAGGCTCACCAGAGCAAAGCGTGTCTCCATCACATCCGAGCCAGCCGCGGCGTCGTCCGTGGCAGTGTCGTTTGCACAAGCGAGAAGACCCGATTTTCGCGTGATGGCCGGCGTTTATGCTAGGTTCCGGAGTTTTACTTCCGCGTCCTTCTCGATCTTCAACAAATCAGCGGGCTCCAACATGACGGTGTCGCGCCGAAACGTCTGTCGAACGTGGTCGCTGTCAGAGCCGCTTTCACCCGCTAGGCCTAAGCCACAGTCAGCGTCTTCGGGGGCGCTTGGCACGGGAGGCAAACTACCGTCGACATCTTCTGAAGGTGATCGGCGCTTCTTTTGAAAGTTGTACACTTTCCGTTTCTTTGTCCGCCCACCGAATTTGTACTTCGTAGCGAACTATGGCGTCGAGTTCGGCATGGTTGCGCGTTTCAGCCGCGTTGTCCGACGCGAACTCCCGCTCCCGCGGCCCGAGCAGACGACTGTGGAAATCTGCCAATGGCGTGCGCGCTCACTGTCACGTGCACTGGTAGACCAATAGGACCGCGCATCGGGACTAGCTTTTCGCGGGCTTTTTCTTAGTGGCCGCTTGGCGTATGCAGTAGTGGTGGCGCGAAAAATAAAAAAGAAACGCGGCTCTTTCGAACGGGACCAAGATGGCCGCGATCAGAGACGTAGAATGGCAGCTGCGCGTCCTGCAAGAAAGCCCATTTTTGCGCGTCCATCGAGAAATATTCGCGTCACATGCATGATATAAAACGCTACTGCGGCTAAAATATCAATCCAGGACGCGTGAAAATTTGCCAGATTATGCATCAGTCACTGTAAAATCCGAAAATAACATTTTCAAAAAAACGATTTTTTCGCGATTTTTCGGTTTCTAAGACCCGTGTCCCCCCTTAAAGGGGCGATGACACAAAATTTCACGGCAGAGATAGCCTGCGGGATTGATTCCCGTGAACATGTGTACATTGTCTACCAAATCTCAACAGTGAATACAGTTTGGGAGGCAATTTATAGGAATTTTGAAGTTCACAGCTCGATCTAGGGCTATACGGAGCACCTCACGACTCGCGACATTTATTTCATCTGAGGGGACTTGAAGGTGACCTCCCCAACTTCCAAGACGTCACCACTGCAGCCGAGCTCTGAGCTGGCGCAGCTAATATGATGACGTCATAGTCGCAATTGCGCTTGTGCTGCGCTTGTGCCAGCAGGCTGCTATTCAACGGCTGCTCGTAAGCCTGTGCCTATAGTGAACATGCAGAAAGTGTGGAGGCCCTAAGAAAGTAGTTACCTCCTGATGACGATGACAATTACAATGACATCGCAGCACATGCAGCAGGCGAAAGAACGCCAACAGACGGTGCAGGCAGTGTGGAAGTGCATCACAGTTCTTTTTGCCATTTCATACGTTAAATGGCATTCGTTGCACCCGCCGGCTTGTCATTCTCGGCACTCTCTCAGACCGAAACTGATACTGGTCAGTAATAAACAGACTGTAATTAATTATCTGTTGTGTGCTTCAGCAAACTACCGTATTTACCAGGGGTGTGCGAATATTCGAAATTTCGAATATTTTTCGAATAGTGTTTGCTATTCGATTCGATTTGCACTGGAATTTTACTATTCGAACTATTCGAACTTCCCAAAAACAAATACAGTCAACGACCGATTAAAGGTGATTCCTTCAGATTTTTAATATGCTTCACCTCATTACACTCTCATATTGCAGCAAAGCTGCCTTTCAAGCTCCGTTACGGTCGAACTTTGCCAAGACACAGTCAACGTCCGATTGGAAGTGGTCCCTAGATTTTCAATATGCTTCACCTCATCACACCCCCGTATTGCGGCAAAGCTGCCTTTCAAGCTCCGCTACAGCCGCAAATGTATTAACTCAAGAAAACGCTCGTTCCAACATGGAGATGAAAGATGCGGCAGAGTTGGGGGCTCAATTAATGCTGCTTTGGACCTGAAATTTGGGCAGGAAGTCCGAAAAATCGGAAGCCGAAGCTTTTTAGCATCCAAAATTTCAGATGTCCTTGTATATCGATGTCTTTGAGGCAGATTTGGAACTTCGGACTTGAAGGGAGCACACCCTTGTCCGCCGCATCAGTTGGGCTTCCACAGAAGTTGGAAGAGGAGGAGAGGCTGAGGAAATGGCATTTTTGCCTATCACGTGTAAAGTGTTGTCGGCAACACTTTGGTTGCACCAAATCATGTACGTAAATAGAATTCGGCCTCTACATTGCCTCATTCTTGATAGACAACTATGAAACACCACCCCGCCAGTGCTTCATCAGCCTAGCGAAAAGAAACACTCTCATGTTGCTATCTCATAAGAATATGCTTAGGAATCCTCTCTAACTTTCTTTCTGCAATTTCGCTTCGAAATATTCGGAAAATATTCTAGAAATATTCGAAAAATATTCGATTCCATTCGCACTTGCACTTCAATATTTGAATTCGCTTCGCACCCAAAATTTTGCTATTTGCACAGCTCTAGTGTTTACTCGATTCTACTGCACCCTCGATTGTAACGCGCACCCTTTTTCCACGACCAAAAAAAAAAAAGTAATATAAATCGATTGTAACGCGCACCCATTTTTTGTGAGAGAAAAGAATAAAAAAAAAGTCCGTAGGAGTCTAACTTCGCATATTCAGAAGAACAAATATTTGGGTTTTAAAGAACTAAAGTTTCAAAAAAGTAAAACACAGTCAAAAAGCGGGCCTTGCCACTAAAACTGTCACCACTATGGAGGCGATACGAGTCGCGTAATGGATCAGTCCTCGTCGCTGTCGGACAACTCCTTGTCGCTGTCAACGCTCTTCGATTTCGGGAAACCGGCCCTGCTTTGGTCCACTGAAACCTTTTCGTGAAACTTTGCTGTAAGAAATCTTCTGCTTCTGTTTGTGCCAGTATCGCACGCATGTTTCGGGAACTCCGAACAACGGCAATGCGGCCCGGTTTCCGGCCGTCTCTGCACATGTAATAACTATTCTTTTAAGGGGGGACGTGGCTTTCGTTACCAACTTTCTTATTTCTTCATGGATTTTGATGAAAATTGGCACACTTATTTGAAATGTTGTTTTAGTGCTACTGTAGAAATTTCATGAATATATCTTTTCAACTTTTTGATTTACAATATATTTCACCTTCTGCTCTTGTTCCGAGTCTGACTTGCTTAAAAAATGCGATAGGAAACTCGTTCAAAGTGCTATGCATTCTAAGATGTCTGATTGCGGGCGTGACATTCTTAGATTTTTTTATTTGCAAGAAAATTTTTTTTAGTTTTCATTTTTCATGAGGTGACTGCGCAACAGGCATCGAGGCTTTGTGCAACTCGTCAAATAGCTAATTGTCAAAACGCCATACTGAAAAAGCAAGAATGTCACGCCCTGAACTGTGCTTCAAGGAATATAGAACAAAAAACGGAACTGCAATAGACCCAGCGGTCAGTGAGAAATCAGCGGAACAAGCGAAGCAGGAAGCAAGAAAAGTCGTTTTGAGAAAACGGCTTTTAAAGTTGTACCAACGATATTACTTCATCAAAAGGCACTGGGGTCGTAATCTTTTGAGTCCTTCGTAATGTGCACTTTCTTGAGTGCCCTGTCTTTAGTTTGAGGTGCCTTGCTTCTCTAAAACACAAGAAGATTGTGATCTTTAAGGTGTTTTTTAAGGTTGGACCTCCTGCACATGTGGCCTTTCATCGGTTGTGCCTTTGTTTTCTTTCTTTTTTCTTAAAATCCTTTTCTGATATACAAAGAACATGTAGCATGAATTTTAAACGAAGTTATGAAGTGGTGTAATAGACATGACAAAAAACAAGATATTGTAATTCAAGTAGGTCATGTACTATGATGATTTGCCAGCTTTCTTGTATTCATGCTCTCATTAACATAATTAACAGTCTTGATTGCAATTGATCATTGAATCATTTTTATAGGATACTAAAAGCGGCTCTCATCATGGCAGCCTATCACTTCCTCCTAAATAACAGGCAGTTATGGCCAAGACATTGGTGGAATAGGAATTCCTTAGCAGTTTATTCAAGACGCGAACTGGGCAGATATGAAATCATCTCCCTGTTTCACTCGTCAAGCTAATTTGTAAACCTCGCCTGCGATGCGCTTCATCGCAGAAAACCGGTCGCGGACACGGTTTTCTGCGAGGCTTTTATTTTTTCAGATGATTCATGAGCGCTTACGGCGATACCACGCACGGCTCCAAGCGCGCCTAAATTGCATCAACAGTGCTTTATTTCACCTCTAAGTGCTCGGCCGCATAGTCCGGGAAGTCGGCACGCGATGTGTTGGGTGGCGGCATTCGGTGACGATGCGCAATATGCCTAGGTGCGGCGACGAAAAATAGGCGCGCAACGTGTTTGGCCTCGCATTGCGGGACGCCGATGCGCGCCCGCTGCGCGACGAGCTTGGCCGTGGGGTCCGCTGCCGATGCGTAAAATGACCATCCGCTGTACCGAGAAGCCGGCGGGGGAAGCGCTTCGTTCCTTGCGAAGAAGCACACTGCCGCGAGTCCGCTAACGCGTTGCTCTTGCCCGAAAAGTTCGAGGTTCGTCTCGCGTGCCGACGCCGTGAGCGGAGTTAGGCCTAGTGACGACTCCGAGCAGTAGACGCGCCGGCCGCAGTGCCCGATGTTTCAAAGTACGTAATGCGTGGTCGCGAGTACAAAGAGTCGTCCTGCGATCATCTTCGTCACGACGTCCGAAGTGCGCATAAGCAGAACCTCCAACCACGGATCCGACGAGTCAACGCTAGAGAGTCGGTCCGAGACGCGCGTTTGCGATGTTCGCTACGAGTGCGGCGCGCCATCGTAATCCCACCGAGCTTCCGCTAGTAGCTCCAAACTAAAACGCTAAAACGTAGTTCTTGTTCAAAGTTATCGTCGAGCCGTGAACACAGAGCGATTGCGAACACGCAATGAAGTAGCGCGACTTTCGACAGCCGTGATCTCGAGACGCACAAGCTGCAGACGACGATCTCCCGGAGCGAGCATCGGACCAATGGCGAGGCGCGCTGGGGCAACATGGCGGACGCGGCCAATCGGAGGGCTCGAAACGACCTTCGAACATTTGCTTTTTGTGCGCTTGTTTTCGAAGGGAGGAGCCAGCTGCGGCGGGGAATTTGAAGACGGAGAAATGCGCTTTCCGATGAGCCCAAGATATCGGCGCCCGGTGGCGTCGTTGCGGAGCGATGATTTTTTGAAAATCAGTGTTTTTTTGCGATTTCCCCAATAATTTTCGCCACCTCGGCAGGCGCAACAATTTTTTATAGCACTTCTACGCGGTTTTCGGTGAAGATATTTTGGAATCGGATATAGAAAGGGCTACAGAAACTGAAAATGTGATTTTCAAAAAATCGATTTTTTTGCCATTTTTCGCGATACGAAAGCCGCGTCCCCCCTTAAATGCGGCATCGTGGTGCACTCGTCGAGTATCTGGAGTCGGCATTTCCATGCCGTCGATGCGAACGCAGAACAGGATGACAATCTCCTCAGCACACGAGAAATGGCCAAGGCGCATAGGAGGCGGCCATTTTGAAATGCCGATGGCAATATGATAACCGAGTTTCTTTTTTTTTTCTCGGTACTCGATCTAACGCGCATGCGATTTTTGGACTCATTTTACCGGAAAAAAGGTGCGCGTTAAATTCGAGTAAATACGGTATGTGCCGTGTTATGACTAATAGTAAATTACTCTAACATGATGCAGAAAACACCATTCTAGCCGTGAGAAGAAGCTTGGTAAGCCAGAAGAAGACCGCAAATAAATGACAAGGGGTACCACAAATTAAGTGACGAATTGTGTATCAAGACAGCTACGGGCAATTATAGTTAATGCCTCCTTCTCATCACTGCTTTGCCTCCTCGACTCATTGAACAGCCAGCCGTCGCTGGCGATGGAAGCACACTCGACGGACTGAGCTCCAAGTGCGTCCGGAAGTGCGCCCGGCGCGCACCGTCTGGCAACAGAGACAAAGCGCACGGAGTGGTTGATATCTGCTCTGCCTGGTGCCGCCACATTTTCTGTTCTTACTTTATTTTCCTGTACGGCGACAATTTGCATAGGTATGCGGACAAACTAAACGTTTTTTAACACAATCACCGATAAGTGTAAACTTGGGCAATATGGTTGTGTCTTCAAGGGTGAAGTTACAGCTGTAGACGCGTGGATCCTGGTGTTGATCAGATAGCGAGAGCCCGACACTCACTGCCGGACGAGCTGAAGCGACTTTGCTCACCAGATGCCTTATAAACTTTTCACGATGCTGCAGTTTTACAAGTCACCAATCACTAGATTTGCGGCACACAACTCAGCTAAAGCAATTCATGGTGTCTGAGTAAAAAAAACCTCGAGATAAGCACTGTTGCGCAGTTCTCGTCAACACTGAGCATTTTGAAGCACAGGCAGACAACGCTCGCTGCCCACCGGGGGTTTTAGGGATGTAGACTGGACATATCCAATCAGATTGGTTGCCAGTGCTATGTAACATGGAACAATGCTTCGTAGAAAGGCTGCGAGAAGTTGAAAACCTGTTCGACTGAGCCGCTGCGATTTGTAGCGATTCACATGTTTAAAATCTTGTGATAAATTACACAGTTGTTGCAGAGAGCTTGAATCGATCTGCAAATGATGCTTAGGGCTTGCTTTACCAGCTAAATGCATTTATACAAAATCGTCAAAACCGTTTCAGGGTCTCTTTAAAGTTCCTGCACGAGCTCACCATGACATGATAGATTTTAACTATGCTCTGATAGGGCCTTTACAGTTACTCGGTAAAAATTGATAAAAATGGAAATCAGTAAAAATAGGTAGGAATGGATTGCATTGTGTTCTAAGAAAGCCAGAGATTTGACACGGTAAGTTTCGGGGATTTTATTGAACCAGCATGACCAATAAACTTAAAAAATGCTTTGAAATCTTTGACATCAGTCTAGCGTACCACCGTTGCAGCTTTCTCACGAAATAAAGAGATTGATAATCAACCTTCATTTCTTTTGTAATATTGAATCTGTGGCTGCAAAATTAACGAAAATATTTATCAGAAAGGTAATTTACCAATATAAATCTGTTTAAAATATTGCTTTATTGCTCCTTTATTGGGTGTTAATTGGCATGAACTATAGGTAGTTGATGGGTGAGCATTTGCTCCAGTGACTGGTGTAAAGCCCAGTGCTCATTGTGTACACCTGTAGATTGCAGCCCTGAATTATTGTAACTGTATTTTTGCTTCTATTATTAATCAAATCAACATTATTAGCCTTTAAAGTTTCATATGTCAGTCTTCTGAAGTTTCTCTTATCCACCGCATGCACATTCGCAGTACTGGTCATGGCCATATAATGATGTACTGTCCTAAGGATGAACATATACCAAGTTTAAATAGTGCTGTCTGTCTTTAGAATAGGGTGTGTCCAGGTAACAACGACCACGATGTCCCTGTCACCATTCCTGATTTTTGATTAAGTTTACTCTAGGCGCAGGTTTCAGACCCAGAACAATGATTGCATAGTTAAGTGAAAAAAAGAAAATTAGTTTGCCTAAAATAAAATGTACTGATTTTTGTCCGCTAAAACCACTCTTCCACGAATTTCACAATTTCTTAACGTTGAGTGCACCTAGTGAAAAAACAGTGCACTTCTTGGTCACAATGTTTATTCCCATGATAGAACAAGTGAAATTCAATGTTATCAGTATTTCTATCCCTTTGCTGTCTAGGGACCTTCGAGGACAAAAATCACCAGCATGGTAAACTGCACAAGATACCTGTATTTCAGGAATTTATTTCTGCAGATAAATTAAACTGAGGATAATAAAACTTGGCACATATTGACTCTAATATGTGAGCTTTCTTTAAAAAAAAAATCGTGGTTTTTGCACTCACCGTTATACTTCAAAATTGTGCCAAGAACGACAAAGTTTGAAAATAGTTTTTGCAGAAAGGCCGGTTTTAATTTTCGTTTAAAATTTCACAATTAGCCTTTCAATTTTTTATATCCCTCTAATTGAAGTCAAGGACGTTTTCTACCATTCTGCCTAAAAAATGTTGCGTTATTTGTGTTGCTAACAAGTTATGATACGTCAAATGTGACCGACTCAGCCTAGCAGCTGCACCATTCATTATGTGCTGGAAATAGGATGTAAGTTGTTCAGAATAATCGTATGTGACATAATAATGAAGCAGCTATTCCAAAACAACAAATGTGCAGCCAGGTTGCGTGGTGCGGCAAGCTTTGTCTTGTGATCAGCCACTTGGCAAACTAGTATATGACCCATCGCGGCGGCCGCTCAAGGCTGCAGGCGCTCACATTACCAGTGCCACTTCGACTGCGGGCAAGCTCCGCTTGCACATGCAAACTACACCCAGAGGGTGAATGAGATAAGGAATGTATCATTATGAAAAGTGAAAGCTCTTAATAGCCAACAAAGTCCATAACATGCAATGAACTCTGCCGGTAGTTTTCCAGTGAGCACCTTCAGAACAGCACGCGCACTTTAATTAGCTTATTTGAGCAGCACATTCAGGATTTCTGATCCCATTTCCTACAGAGAGAAGAAGCGCCAGTGCTTCTGAATGGAGACGTGTTGCAAAGCTGGACGAAAAGTACTCCGGAAGATCAGGTCACAAACAACTCCTTGGGCTGGGTCAGTGACTACACCCTACTCAAAAGTGGTAAGACCACCTTTCTGTTGTATGAGGCAGTACTTGTCATAAGATTTTGACATCTATGACTTCGCCTTTCATGTAGGTTGATGCCTCCACTTTCATGGCTCATAGGAAGGAAGTGTCTACATGCACGTGTCTCTGTTCACACGTGCAACTCGTCATCTGGTCGTTGCGGGAAAAAATAATCTAGCTGCTGCACATATGTGGGCATAAATCCCTGTGGCAACAAAATATGTGGGCGAGCCATGTAAACAGTGATGCCAAATGTTATCTTTATTTTTTGACCATAAGACGATGATTGTATCTGAAAGTTAAGAAGAAAGAAAAAGCATCGGTAAGCACAAAATCTTTCAAGTTGTTAGAAGAAAACTATGGTTCTCTAACTTCTAAATCAACCAGGGGCTTAAAAGTCTAACAGAATTCATGCAGAATGGGGTAAGCAGTAGTTTTTCGATTATTTTTTATCTTCTGAGAACTGTGAGAATTTTGAGGTTAAAGTTACAGAGCAAACATACAAGATGCCCCGCCAAGGAAAGACCCGACACACATGTCGTGTCTTTCCTTCGTGGGGCATCTTGTGTGTTTGCTCTGTAACTTTAACCTTAGGAATATGTACCAACTAGGCCCAAATTAAGTTTTATTGCGAGAACTTTATTTTATAATTTGCTAGTTTTCTTCTTGCAAATCAGTTCTGCGGAATCCCGCAAGGTGGCGGAAGGGTTAAGAAAGGGAAAATAGACGACCACCCGTTTGTAGCACGAAGCCACAAGGAAATCCAAACGGATTTCTCAGAAATAAAGCCTCTTTGTTGCCGAAAAATTCGTCCTGGTCCGGGGAATTCCTTGTGGCTTCGTGCTACAAACGGGTGGTTGTCTATTTTCCCTTTCTTAGTTTTCTTCTTGTAACAGCCACCATCTGCCATGGTGGTGTAGTGGTTACGGTGCTTGACTGCTGACCCGAAGGTTGCGGGATCGAATCCCGGCCGTGGCGGCCGCATTTTCGATGGAGGTGAAAATGCTTGAGGCCTGTGTACTTAGATTTAGGTGTACGTTAAAGAACTCCAGGTGGTATACATTTCTGGAGCCCTCCACTACGGCGTATGCCCCTCATAATCATATCGTGGTTTTGGGGTGCAAAACCCGAACAATTATTATTAAAACTTCTTGTAACAGCCCAGAAGGTACTCAGAAATGTTAGAAATGAGAAACTGGCAAGTGTGGATCACTTTGAATTGACTGACGAGGAGCTTGTCATATTCTTGTTGCCTTAAAGACAAACTGCAATGAAGTTTTGCTTTGGCTGAATCCATTGAGTGAGTAATATGTATTACTGAAGCAAGCTTGTCAATGCCAAAGGGCTAGTGATGGCGTAGTTTTCTTGTTAGCGGCCTTCAAACTGATCCTGAGCAGACGACTGGTGGCTGCGATGTCACTGGTCCAGGCACACTGTCTTCGAGATCTATCCGCGTCCCCTTATCTCAGAAAGCATATTGAGGAGTTGTGCATTCTAGGATATGCCCTTGTCATGCATCATTTCCCACAAGTGGTAATGGTGGCTGTTTCTTTTTTTCCACTTTTGGTATAAAAAATGACTGTTTTTATGGGCTTTCCGTAATTCTTGCGCTCATATTTCAAGAGTAAAATGTTGCATGCAAGCTCCTCTAGACTTACGCTATATAAAACTAGTCTTTCTGTGCTGTCTTAAAATTTTGTTGCAGTTGGCCTTTAAGCCATGTTGACCTTGCTGTTAACTTAACTAGATGACACATTTAATTTGCTGCTCTCCTCTGGTCTTGTGCAGCCAAAGCGGAAGAAAAGCAGAAGCTGCTGAAGAGAAGCCTGGAACTAAAAGCTGAGCGCATGCAGCTAGAAGCAAAGAAACAGCAGCTGTCCGAGATCATTGCTGTAAGTTATGTTGTCAATACGTTGTGACTTTATGTGTTCATTGCAGCTTAATGCTCATTTCCAATGCTACAAAGGTATGCGGGACACTATCTGGCCTTGCAGTGATTTGAGTAATTGTCATTTTTACTATACAGTAGAACTTTGTTGATACGTTCCCGCTTTTTTATGATTTCCCGGCTCCTACGCTCGAAAGCGCGAAAACTAAAAATAACCCAATTGAACTTTGTGTCTATACATTCCGGTTAATACATTCTCGGAAAATACAATTATTCGGCAGCAACGTTCAGCATCGCGGCACCGCATGTTCTGCAGCCAAAAACTCTTTCAGGTGTGCAGAAAAGTCTCTCTCATGTACTTGTGACGCTCCGCCGTGCCTAATTTCGCCCCTCCGCGCCTTCTCCGAATTACTCGACCGTCCCTTCCATGTCTTCTCCCAGTTGCTCGATCACCCCTTGAGCCATTGCCTCAGCTTCCTGTCAACCACACAGCAACCCAAAGGTAGGCGGTCATGCTGGCCGTCAGAATCTTCAAATGGCTTTAAAAAAAAAGGTGTCTTTTTCTTAGCACAGTGGTTTCGTTCTGCGATTTCGCTGAGCACTGCGAATCCTTCACCTGCAGCATGTTACGTAGATACGTACTCATTCCACACACTTTTGTTCAGACCCCATGGCTACAACAAATGCCGGGAGAACACTGTGGAGCTAACAGTGCGGTGAAAAGTATGGATGCTGTCGAACATCTCCAGTCCGTCACGGTTCGGTACAAGACCTACAGCAGCGCACACATGGCGCACATGCTGCCGCACAACACGCCGCGCCACGTTACCATAGCAACGCTGCCATTGGGCTCATTGTGTGTGGCCGATAAAGACGTCATTTCCTCCACACTTTTCTCCCGAGCATGTTCGGGTTGCTCAGCCCACTGCGCGGCACACTTCCAGACGGTGTTCATTTTTCTCTGGCTGGACAGTTCTGCCTACCCGTGTGTCGCCAGAACCTGCCAGGACCATGGCAGTTCTTTCCTTCCTCCAAGGCCGGAACAAATTTGTTCTGGAAGGTTTCTGGCTATCAGACGCCAAAAAAGAGATGATGCACGCTCGCCGCCATCTTTATAAGGACTCGACGAATTGCAATGCGGGCGCTTGTGGACTTCACCATCGGCTGCCATTATGCTTGCCGTTATCTTCTAAAGCCCGTTCCGCAGCGCGAGATGGTGTGATTATGAGTTGCGGCGAACATACCACCGCATGTCTCAAGTTAACACAGCATGTTAACTGACTAGTGTGCATCTGCGACGTAGTACGATTGTTGGGTCATGACAAATATGACACAGCACGGTTAGTTGGGTCATGACAAATATGCTCATTTTTCTTTATGATATGTAATATATACTATTCGAATTCGCTTCGAAATAATCGACCAAATCACCATTTGCACAAGCCTACTGAGTACACGTGTATAAACGTGAGTTGATATAAGGCTGATAGCAATGCTGAAGTTCAGCAGATAGGACCTACAGGTTGGCAAAAAATGTTGAAGCTCACTGATGCTCACTCAAGTAATATACAGGGTGTTTCAAAAAATGTGTCCAACCTTCTCAAAAAATCAGGAAAATGGGATATTTGATTGCTGCCTTCAGAATTGGTTTTTCTGTAGTGGCAGGAATTTTAAGATGGTTAAAGAAATTATTTGGGACTGTAATTAAAAAAGTTAAATTAATTAACTTTTTAATTAGTGGAGTTAGGTGGTTGTGTCAAATGAGAGAATTGAAGTTCTTCATGCCACAAACCCAACCCAAATTTGATATTTTGAAAAATTGGCATCTAGTAATAATTACGAAGTAATGAAATTTAACCAAATTCATTGGCGAAACCTAAACAGAAACATGGAAGAACGCAACTGCCATAGTCTTCTGAGACGTCCAAAATGAGTGAATGACTTTTTCTGTAGCGCTATGCATCTTAAGATGGTTAGAGACATTAATTGAGACAGTAATTAAAAAAGTTAAATTAATTAACTTTTGAATTGAGTTAGGTGACTGTGTCAAATTGGGGAATTAAAGTTCTTCGTGCCAGAAGCCCATCCCAACATTGAGATTTCGAAAAAGCGGCCTCTAGTAATAATTACGAAGTAATGAAATTCAACCGAATTTGATGGCTTTCACTGTTGAAAGCCGTTGCATTTCGTTGAGTTTCATTATGCCACAACAATTACTAGAGGATGCTTTTTCGAAATCTAATAGCTCGGATGGGTTCCTCGCATGAAGAACTTCAATTCTCCCATTTGACACAATCACCTAACTCCACTAATTAAAAAGTTAATTAATGTAACTTTCTTAATTATTGTCCTAAATGATGTCATTAAGTACCTTAAGATTCCTGCCACTGCAGAAAAAGCAATTCTGAAAGCCCCGAGCAAATATAGCATTTTCCTGATTTTTTGAGAAGGCTGGGCACATTTCTTGAAACACCCTGTATATTGTGCTTATGGCTCACTCGGACTTAGACTTGTCAAAATTTTCCTCAACCGGGCTCACTCGGACTCAGAATCACCAAGATTTGTCTCAACCGGAGTCACTCGGACTCAAACTCGCCAAACTATTACTCACCCGGACTCACTCAGACTCATACTCACAGCTTGATCTGAGTCTGAGTGAGTCCGAGTGAGCCGACTCATGAGTGAGTTTGCCGACATAACTTGAGCTGGCAAGTCTGATTTCCTGCACGGTGAAAAGGCTTCGATGTACCGTATTTATTCGAAAATAGGTCGGGCACGAATATAGGTCGACCCCTACTTATAGCACTCTACGAGAAATAAAAAAAAATATTCGAAAATAGGTCGACCCATGTTTTTTTTTTTTTAGAAACAGGAAAATTGAAACATAGCACACCTTTATTTACAATTAACTTAGCGCCCTAGTCGCTGCCGGGAGTGTCATGTTCGTCAGATGTGCAAGGAAGGTTGTCGGATTCTTCGCAGGCATCCTCGGCATCCCAAATGACGTCGACTTCGCTGCCATCGATTGCGTTGGAAATGCAGCACTTTTTAAAGCCAGTCACGATAATTTCCGCTGGCAAGTCTTTCCGCGCGTCCTTCACCCACGTCGCAACTTCATTGAGGGAAGCCCTTCTCGCGGCGTCCCGTCGGTGTCATTGCAGCATCCTCCTTCAAGCCACTCTTTGTAACTCTTCGTCACCCAGTCCTTAATGTAGCCGGGACGTCATACCGCTAGGTCTGTTGGCCTTCTGCAGGGTCTCCTTGACGCCCGGAGCCTCAGTTCTTTTTCAAGAGCGTCATGCCTGCCAGTTGCTGGGCCGCGAAAAGCACGACGCTATCCGTTGCACGCGAACAGTCGGTCCCGCTGCTTGCGCCAACCCCTAATCAACTTTTACGTCGAACTCACGCTGAGCGGCACAATTGCTGGAATTCTGGGCAAAAAGTATCACTTGACGCTTGAAATCAGCTGTGTAGCTCTACCGACGTGACACCGTCGCAACCGCGCATTTGCAAATGCGAACCGTCACGTCAGATCAAACAACAAAGAGTGAGGCTTTAGGCCAGTGCCAGTGCGGCTGCGCGTCGGCAGGCAGCACGGCTAGGGGGCTAGGGACTTCACGGCCTACCTAGGGAAATCACGGGTTCCAGCGCAAACATGGCGGAGCGGCTGCATTTCGCGGGGGCTTTGAAAAGGCGGTGTGCAGCTATTGCACAAATAACTTTTTTTTTCTTAGTTACTTAGTCTGAAAAGGCGAACGGGTACGGTTTTTATACCAGATTTTATGGTATATAATGTGCGTATGTAGCAGGAACTGCTTGAAGAACAGCAGGCGCGGCAGTTGAACGCCATAGGTGCGGTGCTTTTGGTCGCTTTGATCGCGAATATAGGTCGAGATTCTTTGGTCACGAATATAGGTCGATAGCTGATTATGGGCAACATTTTTGGGAAAAAAAGGTCGACCTATATTCGAATAAATACGGTAAGCTCATGCCACACTCTCAGGACACTTGGAAACACTGCAGGCATCTATGACATTACACAATTGCAGCCTAACTTCCAGCGAAGCTTTTTTGTGTTTGTGTGTGAGCAGTTGTATTAGTAATTTGTAATGGCTCTAAGCAAACCACCCACATTAATGTTTTGCCCACACATGACTTGTGTTATGGCCTGAAGTCAGCTTTTCCGACTGGAGGAAATTTTGTCCTTGGCCGTCAGGTTGTAATGGAATGCAGTGTTTGCGTGCACACATAGGGTCATTCGTAGGTGCTTGCACTACCCTGGGAATATATTGTAAGGGGCATGTGTGCGCCTATTAAAACGAAGCTTTCTGTGCCTTTTCCACCCATCTTTTGAATAATAGCTGCTGTAAGTGATGCTTGCAAGTGCAAACATGAGCTCCAACACCAACATGCCGTGATCATACCTTCATTATCATTCTGCCATCATCATTTTGTATACTTAATGCCATTGTGACCTTATATTGGTGATCATTCTGCCGTCTTAACTCTGATGTTGTCTTTGCTTTATCCCTTTATCATCTTTGAACTGCCATCATCTTGCTGCCATCATGATTAAAGAGTTAACTTTTATACGAACTAGCTGTATTTGCATAAACACAGTGTGTAAGAGTTCTGACAAGTAGTACTGTGTGTTATGGTTGTTAGATAAGAAACAGCTACAGCACTCTGCTTGAAATAATATACCTTAAATGCAGTGCAATGAGCAGTTCAGTCATTGCATGCCCATGCAGGACCATCAGTGCCATCCCACAGCCTGTACTGTGTGTATACAGAGCCAATAGGCTGTGCTGCCCAGATGCATAGCCTGTATTGTGATGATAGACTAAGTATTAAGTAAATGCACAGTGGTGCATTTCACTGCCAGATGTGTAGCTATTTGGGCAGCTGCATTTGTGCAGATGAGGACACTTGTCAGTTGCTTGGCGATCGAGCATTTTGGAGTTGTCGTTTACAATGTCAGTATTACTGGTGTAACAGAGAATAACTCGTAGTACATTGGGAGCATTGTCCTGAAGCAGGGGTCTCCAACCTGTGGGGCAGTATTATGCAACCCCCGGCACGACGTCAGATCTCCCCTCTCCTTATGACTGCCTATGTGAAGGCCAACATGGCCTTTTTGACCTCAACTGGGGTTAGACAGGAACAAAAGAATGATCGCTGGCAGTTGACATTGTCCGCCATGTTCACACTTAGCCAGATATCTAGGCTTGTGCGAATAGTAAATTTTAGGTCCGTAGCGAATTCGAAGCGAATAGTGATTTGGTCGAAGCGAATTCGAATAGTTTATATCACATATACAGAAAAATGAGCATATTTGTCATGACCCAACTAACCAGCGCAAAGTTGAAACAAGGCATATGCATATGTCATTCTTTTTGGTTGAAAGGGAAGTGGAAGCAACTTTGAGTAATAGCAGGATTTGACTTTTGGTAGAATGCAAGTGATGAACCTGTAAAATATGTTACGTTTTAAAATTTACTGTACTTAGAGCGTATAAGCCGGTATAACAAGCTTTTAAACTTAAAAAATGATGAATCGATGTGAAGGTAATACAGTAAAACCTCATTAATTCGAACTCTGCTATTTCGAAATCCCACATAATTGGACGGATTTCCTTGGCCCCATATTTTGCAGTGTAAATTTGAGTGGATAATTTGAAGTGGCGGTCAGTACCAGCCCAGTTAATTCGAAAACTTTGGGTGCCATGTGCCCATTCCCTGATCCCGATTTAGCCTCAAATCCGCAGAAACGATGACCCTTAGGAGCCACAAGGCAATGCAGTGTAGTGATACTAATGAGTGACAAGTGAAGCATCCTAGCCTAGCTGCTGCCAGCGCAAGAAAAAATTAAACAAAAGGCGGTCTCGTGGTCAACTGAAATGTGCGCCTGCGGAAACGACGTGCTTCACTGCAACACAGTGGTGACACGCGGGCAACATGACGCATGCTTCTCTCAACGTCGGCGCATCATGATTTACCCATTCTTCCTGGGAAAATAGAGAAATTAATAAAGGGCGGTCTGACGGAATTCGCGATGTATGCGAACCTCTGAATGGTGGTTCTTCCGGCAATTTGCGTGCTTGCACTGCTGGCGGAGTAGTTGCCTGCAACGCCTACTTCGAAAACTGTTCGAAAATTCAATGACCATCTTTTCCACCCAGAACACGTTGCGAATTCCGTCACACTGGTCATTATTAAATTCTTTATTTTACCAGAAAGAATGGTCGAGTGGTCGCATCATGACGCGCTGACGCTGCGAGGAGCAGGTGACATGCTGCCCGCGTGTCACCACTGTGTTGCAGCGAAGCATGTCTTATATAAGTCTATTCGTTCATTTCGAATACTTCGAAATGTCCTAGAATTTAAATTCGTTTCGAAGCGAATTCGAATACTGTAATATTCGTTCGAATATTCGAAGTGCTCAAATATTCGCACAAGCCTACAGATATCGTTTTCATTTCCTTTCTTTGCACAAGTCCAAAAAAAGGGGGGGAAGAAAAATGCTTTGTGGAAATACTAGGTCAGGGAAGGACCTGTATCCAAGAATCTCCAAGTGTATCATTGTGTTGGAGGGTAACGGTGAACTGGTTCGAGATTTTGTCGACACGCCGCTTGGCTAGAGGGGAACTAGGCCTTAACAGCTTCGCTGTGAAAAGTTCGCAGCATCTCTAGTTATCTCGGACTCCTGGGCGTATCCAACACGTGACGGTGCCGCTGCCTCGTGAGAGCAGCAGTAACTAGGCATGCAAGTCGTTGGAAGCTATGTTTGTAGATTGCAACCTTGTGACATGCGGGCTCAAAATAAACATGATTTCTATTCCAGTTTTGTACATTGTTGTAAATTCGCCAAAATTGTTCTGTTTGCCTACAAAGTCACCCCTCCTTATCTTGATTTGCCATCCGGCCCCCGCCGTATCGGCTTCAGTGCGCAACTTGGCCCTCCACCTCAAAAGGTTGCCAACCGCTGTCCTAAAGGCATTCAAATATTTGTCTTCAACCTAGTAATAACACACAAAAATGTGTAATGCCGTCATCCAAATAGGGCACTACTTTGTGCTATGTTCTCATTTTGGTGTTCTTTTCCTTGCTTTTGAGAGGTAATATACAGAGTAGATAGGAATTTAAAGGTTGTTTCAATAATGATATCTCAGGAACTCGAGCCTGTGCCTTCTATGTGTGGAAGAGTTTATGTTACAGATGCATACATGCAAGTCATAAGTAATGATGTAAGACAATATATGTGGTTTGTTTTGGTGTTCTGACTTGTGTAAAATATATTAAGAGGGTATGTCATGTGCGTGACTTTTACGTACCAAAGTGTTATCAGCACAGATTTAGTTACTGACTGCAGTCTTGAAATATTCGACAGAAAGGGCAAACAGGCTAATATTTTTTTTGCTCTGAAATAACAACCATTCATAGCTTTTTGTTGTTTCACTGCAGAACCAGCAGAAACGGCGCCTGGAGCTGCAGCTTGCCCTGCAGAATGTTCAGAACTCGTTGGAAAAGTTTGAGCGTGTTGTGAAACTCTTCAAAGAGGCCTCTTGATGAGACTGGTGGTAGAGAGAGCGCGTGAGTGCTGCTGCATCCCTGTGAAGTTTTCTCCCACATTTGGTGCGATTTGGAAGAAGTAGCCTCCTCTTGGAAGTCCTGCCCACATTGCTGTACCAGCCTATAAGCCGACCCACTCAGGACCGCCTCCTGCGCCACCCATTGAGTCTACACTACAGGTGCCGCATGCCATTGTGCGCGGGGAGACGTAGCCCTTGGCGCTTGGGGTTGTGGATGTTTCGGCATTGAGTGAAAGGAGGCAACACTGTACACTACAATTTTGGACACTGCAGTGTTTGTGCGTGCGTGCGTGTGTGTGTGATTGAGTGAGTGATAGAGGGAAGGAACGATGTGAATACCACGGATGGTGATGTGTTCATGCATACTCCGTGCTTTGGCTCCAATTGTGCGAGAAGAACTGCCAACGTTCTAGTCATGTGTGCCGGGCACCGTTGTCGGCTGCGGCTTTCTGAATATTGCCATTCCACGGAGGTATCAAGCAGCATCTGCCCAGCTTTTTAAATGTGCTTTGGAGTGTACAAGAACGGTCCGGTTAATATAGTGATGTTTGGTTTCTGCATGCATGCTTTTATTTATTTATTTTTTTCCTTTCTATTCTTTTTCTGACTTTTTTGCCTTAAATGTAGAGAGATCTTTCAGTAAGATGGTGCGTATGCATCTGGGTGAGAAGTTGTTTTCTCACACAAAATTAGGCAAAACTTTGTCTTTGCTGGTCCCTCGCTGTTTATCTTTCTTCCAGCTTACCGTAACATTGGCAGAAATTAAAATAAAATTTGTAGACAGTGTTTAGAACCTAAACTGCAATATATAACAAAATAATAAATCAGATTCCTATAAGGGGTCTTGTTTTGTTCTTTGTTTTTGTTTTTCCTTTTTTTGTCCATGTGAAATGTATCATTATTATGCTTTGCTTGCAATGTTTTTATTGTGCAGTTTACAGAGCTAAATGTTTCATCAAATGAAGTTACAGGAGAGATAATATAAAGGCATGCATCTATGGGCCATGCCAAAGCTTATTTATGTGTTGAAAGTTTCTGGAATGGAGTGATAACAGCTGCTTGTTAGACCTTATGGCACCTGATAATCCCAGAACTGTTTTTAATGCGTGCCTGATGGGCTGTTGGCACTGTATAGGTGCAGACTTAACACGTGCCCTCGCATTTTCCTCCTACTTTGCAAAGTGTTGAGATTTAGAATGTGCCGTCACTGCTACTTGCCAAGGCATGTTTCACAATGTACAACAGCGGGACTTTGATATGTGCATATCTTGCCATCTCCCATCTTTGTGAAGTTGCAAATGCTCAAGCCTAGAGAAGGAGGCGGGGGTGCAATCATCATTGACAGTAATCGTCATGTGTCTGTGACACGTTAACAGGGGTTGGCCACATGATAATTTGGCAGTTAATGAGTGACACATTTTTATGTTTTGCTGTGATGTGCTCTGTTAAAGCATTTGATTGTCTACTGTCTTGGAGCATTATGAACTGTCTACCTGTCTGTATTGATAAACAGTGAGTGTACAAGGAAAGGCTTGACGTCAGGGTCTCATTTTTGTTCTGATGAGTGCAAGCATTGTCTATACGTTGCTGGTTGTTGAGGCTGGACTTGTCTGCATACTGTTTATCAATTCAAGTATTCAACTTCCATAAACTCCTTTGTGCAATCTGTGTTCAATCACAGAAATCTTAATAGCAGACAGTAGTGCGAGATATGGCATAATAAACAATGTGCCATCAGTCAGGGTATTACCATTGACACTGCAACCCCCACCCCCTTTTTTAAAAATTATGTCTGGTTTAAGATTCTTTTATTGTGCGTTACTGCTTGTAATTCTTTTGTAGAAAAAAATAAGTACTCACTGAGATTGATCTGAAGGCCAACATTGCTTGCCAGGTGGACTACTGTGTGCCAAATAAGGTTTGCATTTGACATGTGCGACTGCTTGATGCCTGCAACTTCTGACACAGAAAAAAATGTGCGTTTGGACTTCTGTATGACCCTGCTGTGCTGTACAGAGTACTGCTATGTTGCAACACCTAGTATTTTTATGGTTTCATTTCACAAGTTTATATAAACACAAGATTGCTGGTAGGACCAAGAGGCAATGTTCACTGAACCTGTGTTTCATATCAGCAGCTAGTCATTGCCTAACAACTCTGCCCAGTGCTTTATCAGATATGTAACTAGCCAATGGTAGCATGTTTTTGTATGCAGCAACCTCTTGGGAAGAATTTGAGAAACCTTGGTCACAGTTCTGAAATGAATGGCTACTGTTCAACTCAGCTTGTTATGCATCATTGGTGAGACTCATTCTCTTTGCACAATACTTTAGAGAGCTTTTCCAGCCCACCACACTAGCAACACAGCACTGACTTAGTTTACTCAAAACTGCTGCATGGAGAAGTACCAGAAATGCATCTGTCTAAGCCACAGATTTGTGAAATGTTTTGCTCAGTAAACCGAATGCTTTCTTTGCCAAAATGGTATGCTGATGCCAGTACCATGAGTTTAGGGTTCAGTATTGGGCAGCTTATTCAGTAACTGATGTAGTATGATGTTAGCACACAAACGAGACAGGTTATTGATAATTGTCAGACTACAGGGTGCTGTTGAGTTGTATTGACTGAATGATGAGTAGGCTTTCAAGATTTGAGTGAATGGGAGCGAGGGATTATGCTTGCCATTTCTTGAATTGTGAGGAATGTGCTGGAGTTGCCATGCTTGCCACAACTTGTAAGCCAATTCTGAGTTTATCGCATTGCTTATTAAAAGTAGAAAGATAACCTCTTCTTTCAAGTCTAAGCAACAACTCCATTTTCAGCATTAAGGTGTTTAAAAAAAATTGTGCAAGAATGTTTTGCTGAAATATAGGCCATTGCCATTTGAGAAGAAGTCATGGTAAAGTCTTCTAAGAAATGCAGCACTGCACTTGAGCTCGACAGGATAAAATGAATGTCCAAATGGTTCTCTTTAGTGACCGTGGAAGATGGTTAATCAGGTGATTAACCTGCGGTCAACACAACTTTCTAGTGTTTGTTTCTGAAGTATTTTCAGTAAGGCAATTCTCGCTCAAATATAATATGACTGTGAACCTAAGCACCTTCCCTTGCTTTTGTTGTCATGGATGCTAAACAGAAAAAAAAAGTGTAGTTCCAAAAAAGAAATATCACAACTGTTTTATGCCTGGTGTCATGTTTTGTTGATCACTTTTATTAATGTTCCATTAGCTGGACAACAAATAGATGCTGAAGAGGCGAGTTGGTTTCCAATGAAGGAAGTGAAGTTGTGATCAGAGAGACTAAAAACTAAGATGAACTTATGCATCTTACAGGGGACCTGCAACATCTTTTATCAGAATGTGCCTGCTAATGCAGTGTACTTCTTTGCGAGCATGTCCTAAATAAGTTCTTAAATATACTTTGTGTTTTCAACGTCACTGGCTTTCAAATGATGCCAACCCTCATAATCACAAGCTTTGCTCACTTTTCAGTTGTGTGAAGTTATGCTTTTACATAATGAAAATGCATGTTCGGTCCATCACAATGGGAAGCTCTTCTACTCACATAATCCTGAGGTTGTTTGAGGTGTCACTACATTCTTCTGTCTGATACTTTAGGTCATAGTATAGGCACAGTAGTGGTATTGCCATCCACCACCAGGTAGTGCTGTTGCCCTATCATTAATGAGAATTCGGTTACTCTCAGGATGCACTGCTTGACTATGACTTCGAAAAACACCCAGGCACTGGCCATTGTGTACATATGTGTATGGAATATATACAAAAAGTCTGTGGGACTAGGGAGGCCGAAGGAATCCTAGCTGTATGTTGAATTAAACAAAAGTTTTGTAGATTTAATGGTGGATGCAGATTTCCATGTTCTTGTTGGTTAGCAACTAAGCTGGTGTTTTATGCTCAAAAGGTGTTGCAGGAACCCATTGGTCAACTCGGAGCCAGATTTTCTGCTCATGTGTTCCACTGGTCATTTTGAATCTTCTCTTTCCTCGGCAGATTGCAACATTGGCTGCAGTTTTTAGGCAAAGTTTCATCCGGGTCCTACACTCATGCAAAACAGGGAATGCTGCATAGGCTACAGAAGTTCCTCTGCCAGACAATAGTGCATGAAATATGAAAGGTGTGGATGGTACAGCTACATGTGATAATATATCTCATTCTCTTGCACTGCAAAATAGGTTGTAATTACTGTTTGGGAGGTGCAGCATATTCACCATCAAGTGAATCGGGCAATATTTAAATGTTGGTCTGTAAGAAATATCGCAAATTGAAAAACTATGCACTTGCAGAATCTGTTTAAGGAGACTTCATAACAGCTGTACCATTGTAGCTTCTCCAACATTGCGTGCCAAGTACCAAATAGAATATGGACTGCTGGCCGCCAGTGACAAGTTCTGCTGTGACACAGCACTGAGAATTTTTGTTTTTATGGTGGACTTGGATTTATAAAATCTTTGCACTTGCTCGACTGCTTGGGTGCCTTCACGAAGCTGTTCTTTGTATTTTGTTACTTTTATGCTTTGTTTGGAATATACAACACAGCTTCCTCTTTAAATTTGTGTCAGGTGCCTGAATTGACGGAAGTTATTGTGATCAAAAACACTTGTGCCTGTGAGCACATTTCATCATCAATGTTATCTTTGAGTGCACAGGCAGGCAGAAACGTTGAAAGATCACCGAGTGCTTGTCACTGTTATGGGCATTGTGTTGAATGCGAGGCTGTACAAAAATGAAGTTGATGCAAAAAGTAGTCGAAGAGCATAACTCCTCACATTTATGTGCCGACATGTGCATGTTTAAATTGATGTTTAGATTGTCTTTGACAGAGTGAACGGAAAAGGGCCATGCATTGTGGTTTCGGTGCAGACGCGTACTACGAACTGTCTTCAATGCTGCTTTTGTGCACATTGGGCTAAGCTCTCTCGCAGTTTAGTTCCAGTTTTTCTGAGAATGCACACGCACTTTGTTATGTCAAAAGTAGTCAGTCATTTCACCATGTAAACATATAGGAAGTGCAGATGCATTTTTAGCGTTCCAAAGGGCATTTTTTCTTTACTTTCACTGAGCTCCCATGTTTAGCAGATGTGGTACGGGTGCAGGCAGAAGTCATATTTTAAATGTTAAACATTGATTTTTGATGAGCCTTTGTTAGTGGTAGCGAAATCCTTTTGAGGAACTTCATCTTGTAGGCTTCATTTTTTAAGATAGGAATGCGCATTGCACTTGGTGCAAGTTGTTTATCGGAAGAGCCTGCCCACCTTGAGAACATATCATATGTTGCCAGAGTTCTCATCATTATCATGCCATTTCCTTGCCGTAGGTTTTTATCTTGTGTGGTATGCTCTAGTGAATGGGTGTTCCTAGTATGCATGCAGAGTGACTATTTTTTGCTACGAGGTGCGACTGCTTGATGATACATGGGCATTGTATATAATGACAGATGTGAGTTCACTAGTCGCACAGATTATTCATTTGTTTCCAGAGTGTACAAAACTTATATACAAGTTTCAATGATGTATGAGTGCGGACTAACCGAGACACAATTTTGGTGGTGCCCTTGTTTGCGAAATAATTCTTTTTTGTTGTCCATAAAAAAAAGGGGGGGGGGCACACATTGTTATCATACCTTTTTTTGGCTTGTTTTATCATACCAATTCATTATAGCAGATTTCTTGCCTTATTGTCATACTTAGCCTACGAGGAATGCTCATTTGTGAAATTTATGCTATAGATATCGAGGAAGTGTGTGTGAGTTTGCACCCTCCTTCCCTGTTAAAAATGTACAGAAACTGTATATCAACACTCATTCATGGTAGGATACCTTTTTTTTTATCTTTTAGAAAACTGACTGAATTAAATATACATATTCAAAGCCTGATGCTGTGCTCTGTTTGACTTTCTGTTCTCATACATTTTGCACATTCAGAAGAGAACGTTTCTAGCAGTGAAGTTGATGCTTATTCATAAAGGTATACTTTTGCCCAAATGAACAAACTGTCGCGGGAGGTTGTGGCGTTTTTTAGGGAAGCAAGCAAAATGTGGTAAAAACTCTTTAGAAAAAAACAAAGTTTTTCGGGAAAACTAATGTAATAGAGGCAAGTGTTACATTCGACAATCGGGACCCAAAGATGTGATGTTATTTCGAAATTTGAGCGCCAACAGAGCGTCAGTAAGCGTAAAACTTTTTTTTTTCTATTATAAGCGAAATATGCGTGTCCCTGTACATAGCTTTACCGACCCCGCATCGTTATGAACATCAGTCACAGGACGAGCGGAGACTCGAAACCAACCAGACGGTTTTGTCGGCTAATAAATATCCAGGCTACGCTACGTCCCAAACAATTTATTATACGTTTACAATATTTTTTCGCATAAAATGTCTCGCTGTCGCTGTGCAAGCAGTTTTCACAACGCGCTGTCGTCTGCATCGCGCACGTAGAACGACGCACTGCAGACGATTTCGCTCAAACGCTTTTGACATTCTACTCAGCTTCAGTCTAAGTTTGCGCCGACAGTACGCGTATAAGATAGCCACCAAAGGCTTTAATGGACTACGGTAAGTCGCTGCACGTTTATTCAACTCGCTATGAATAAACCGATCAAGACGTTTGATCCTATGTAACTGCATGCACAATATACTGGAGCTCGCAGTAAGGTTAGGATTACACGACGATTTAGAGCATTTGAAGTCTTTCGAAACAGTTATATATGAATTCTTATTTAACTCGCATTTATCGTATTTCAAAAGCTGCGAGAGCTGGTGTCGAACGACGAACGTTTATTACGTGCAACAAGTGGGTTCCGGATAGGCGACGAGCGCGCATGGCTGTTGGTATGGCGAATACCCTGCTTTCATGCTTTGTCTTCGTTTGTTATTACTACGGTAATCCATCCATAAACGCACGTTGTTTAATGAAGAAGCACCGTGCGATGTTCAATGTAACGAGCTAACTTGTGAAGCGCGTAGCTTAATTTCTGGAATACTCGTATATGCAGAACTGCAGCACGTTGCTTAACCTTTAGAATTATTAGCTCAATGTATTTGCAGCGTTCTCAATATTTTAGTGGTCTATTTATCGTGAAGCGAGAGCTGATTTCAGAATTGTACCATTTTGTGCTGCGCGCCGTCTGCAATACTCCTCCATGCACAGTGTTGACTGAACACGCCAAAAAATGTTGCAGTTCAAATCGAAATCAAAGATTTAAAATAAATTTGAACAACACATAAAATATGCTTTCAAAATAAGTGATAATGCGATAAAAAAAGTTGCAGTTTTACTTTAGTTATCTAACAAAAAGGCATAACAAAGCATAGTGTTCGTTTATGCGTAGCCTCCGAGAGTTTTGCGGCGCACAGCCTCGGAGGCCATAAACAAAGTTCATTGTTGCTTTTTTGTGACACAAAGACATAGCGGCGCTGCGGTAGCTGCAAGTAGCGGCGCCATTTTGGCATATAGTTAGTACTCGGTGCGTGATTAGGATAGGAATACAACAACAACTTTATTCATAAGGGTTTGGGATAAGGGGTCATGAGCTCGACCGGTGGGGCCCCAAGTCCAGGGCTCCACTGGCTACTGCCGACAGCCTGACGGGACCCAGGAGCGCAAGCTGTACCTCCGGGTCAGAGCTGGCGAGCTGCGCCTCCCATTCCTCGAAAGTATTAGAGATTGTACTGACCTAAAAAGGTATCTAAATTTGGTATGTTCTCTGTGCGTCGCAGTGCTGCTGATTTTGTTGGTATTTGTTGAGACCATCAATATTGATTCGTTGTAACACGATCAGTCGTAGATTTCAGATGCATCAAGGAATTCAGTACCAAATCAGTCGTAGTTGTTATGACACTTCCAGACAGTAGCGTAGCGTAGCCAGCAATTTTTTTCGGGGGAGGGGGAGTGTTAACCATACGTTATGTATGCTTGTGCAATGCGTTTGTATATGTGCGCGTATATATACACATGCGAAATTGAAAAAAATTTGGAGGCTTTGAACCCCCTACCTCCTGGCTCTACTCCCCCTGGCTCTACTTCTGATCTACTTCTGCAAGAAGTAGATCTTTGGTGATGTAAGTGCGTCAGTGGAATTGCAAATTCGACGAACCATTTTGGCCTAATAATAATAGGCAACAATTTCTGGTGTTTTACGTGCCAAAGCCACGGTATGATTATGAGGCACCTGCAGTGTAGCACACCGCGGTTATCTGGGGTTCAACATAAGTACATGGGTGTTCTCGCATTTCGTGGCCGGGAATAGAAGCCGCACACTCGAGCTTAGCCATTTTCGACTCATCATTTCTTCGTTAAGTGAAGGTTATCGACATGGGAGCTCCAGACAGAAATTATTTGTAAGCATCCCCTCCCGCCCCTTATTAGAGCATCCTACGATATTACTTACTACAAGCATAGAATTCCACGAACCACTTTCGCTTTCGTTTTACGGCAGAGGTGTATATGCCGTGGTTATAGTACAGTGTATACTAGAATATACTGCAGTTACAGCGCACAAGGGGGGTCGGTCACGTGGGAGCGGAATAAGCCCGTTCTGGAACTTCCTCCGGCTTGCTCGGTGTTGAGACCCAGGCCCTTCTTCACCTGAAAACAAAACAAAACAAATAAATATTGACATCATAATGCCAATGTACGCGCACCGATTTAATGACAGCAGGTTCTGACAATCGGACTTCGCCACACGTGAGAATCGTTTTAAACATCACTCGTACTTCCTTTTGTAAAATGCGACCACGTGTTGTGATACATAAGCATGGCGCAGCCATAATTTTTTTTCAGCGGGAGGGGGGTTCAACCTCCCTTTATGTATGTTCGTTTTTATCTTTGCGTGCGTGTGTACACTGTGTTTTTATATGTGCGTGTCCCGGCTACGCCAATGAAGCATACCTATACGCACAGACTTGGCCGCTAGTCTTAGTGAGGGGCTTTTGCGTTATGAAATGGGAGCTATGTTATTAATATTTATCCCTGTCACCGCGGAGGAAGAAGGAGAACCTTCCATATCTGCCGGTCCCATCACACTATATATATATATCCTCCCTCGGGATGTTCCACTGAAGAGCAGCGTCCTGTGTGCGAGGATGGATCTTCATATATACCACGAATATATAATAAACGAAGCCAACCATGTGACCCGTCAGGAAATTTTCCGCCCTCCTTTATAGTTATAGTGTTTAAATATTAAAGTAGGGCGCAAACTTATTGCACCATCGATCAATCTTAAGAATGGCGGTTTAGAACTCAGCCACGGCAAATGTGATTTGAGGAGTTCTTGAGAATGGTGGATTTTTCTTTCTTTCTTTCTTTCTTTCTTCTTTCTTTCTTTCTTTCTTTCTTTCTTTCTTTCTTTCTTGCTCTTTCTTTCTTCTTTCTTCTTTCTTCTTTCTTCTTTCTTCTTTCTTTCTTTCTTTCTTTCTTTCTTTCTTTTAAAGGCTGCATCGGGCTTACCGCCATAAAATTCCTTTAACGTATAAGCCGGTAAGAATGTCGCTACGTGCTATGTAGCGCGTTTGAATAAATAAAGGTGACAGTTGGGCTTTGTAGAATGCATTAGAGATAGCGTAGTCGCGAGTCACGGATGCTTTCTTCGTCAGCTCGGTATCTATCTATCTATCTATCTATCTATCTATCTATCTATCTATCTATCTATCTATCTATCTATCTATCTATCTATCTATCTATCTATCTATCTATCTATCTATCTATCTATCTATCTATCTATCTATCTATCTATCTATCTATCTATCTATCTATCTATCTATCTATCTGTCTGTCTGTCTGTCTGTCTGTCTGTCTACGACTCTGTGCTCTTGTGGCTCCTTGGCGTTGCAAATACCAAAATTATCATGGGAGGACATTAGGATATCACGAACACGATTAACTGGTGATCACATGAATAACATGACATGCTTGTCATGTACGTCATGAATCCCTTTCCCTCGGTGCCGTGTGGCACATACTCGCATACCAAGGCCCATAGAATGCGGATATGCGCCACAGGTGATACCAAGGTACGGCGAGAACAGCCTTACGGAATGGTAATATGATAGCGTTCAGGCACCCGTGTCGCAGAAAATCCGGTCGCGGTGTCGGCGGCGTTGTCGGTGAGCGAAAAATCCCAATGGACGCTAATGATAAAAATCACGGTTCGAGCTGGAATCGAACCCAAACGTTCTTCTTGGCGGTTAAGTATTCTACCACTTAACCACGACAATGCTTGAAACTGCTTGCAAAAAACACATGATGGGTCAGCGCCAGTTGTGGTTCCAGTGTTGGATATCCGATTTTATAGCAATGGAATAAACATTACCTATATACTTCTATGATTCAGCAAGCTATAGTCAAGTGTTGCTCGACCCGGTAGGAACACGCCAACGAACGTTACTTTTGATATGCAGATCATCGCACCGCAACGTGCCGTTCGTATCGATAGCATCGTTCGCAAAACTGACGCCTGTGCTGTAAGTGCCAACGTCACATAGGACTATCAGCTCCAGAAATTAAAAAAAAAAAAAAGATGCGTAGGCAGCTAGTCGGTGACTGCTTCGCATGACATTGACTCCCACAATGCGTGGTATCTGCCGCAATTTTTATTACTTTTAAAGCAGAGCGCATGACGAAGAGAACCGCTGTTTATGCGCAGTTTACAGCTCCAATTTCTGTGTGAAATATGGGTGACAGCGGCTAGCCAGAAATCTTTTTCGGGGGTGAGGGCTCGAACCCCCTTTATGAGTGTTCGTGCGTGTGTTTGTATGTGTGCGCATATAGTATATACACATACAAAATCTAAAAATCTGGGGGGGGGGGATGTCTGAACTCACCAACTTCCTTCCTCGGGGAAATATGGGTGACATTCCTTCCTTCCCCGAATGTCATCCAGGTCGGACTCGGCGTGTCCCGTCAGCGCCGAGGCACGCGTCGTCCAGCGGCGGCGGGTGTCCTCCGCCGTGCAGGCTTCGCCGCAGCCTGCGACTCAGCGGCCAGAGGCTCGGTGCTGGTTCGGACTGGACACCGGGCACCACGGACAGCCTCACCGCTTCGTCGAACACCAAAAGGGTTCGAGGTTCGATTGCCGCCGTGCCCAAGCCGACAGTCACGCTGACACAGCTGCCGCTGGAAGTGCTCTTCCACGTTTTTCTGCAGTGCGATGGTGAGGGCAGCCGGCACGTCGCCGTCAGTCACGAAGCGCCGCAACCTCGACAGAGAACGAGAGGGAGTCGAGGTCACGGTTTCAAACTTTCAGATGGAAAAAATTAGGGTTTCTAAGATGCATTCAAAAGGACAGGGGAGTGTATGGTTATGATTACCTCAGCATGGTGGTGTTGGGTGGGGGGGGGTTATAATGCAGGCTACTCTACCAGTCAAAGGTATAGTAGCCTCCTCCGAACATCATACATCCTTCTCCCCCCGCCAACTCTTCTCTAATACAAAAGAAAATCTGGTAATGTCATTTAAAGAGAGAGATTATTGTCGAGCGGTCTCTCAGGAAAATGCAAAATTCGTTATTTTTGTTATGTTAGTCTTGTTATTTTGTGAACTGAAACCGGCACATATGGCGGCATCTCCATCTGTTTGAGCAATGTTGGTGCCAATCTCTTAAGTTTGTTCGTGTAAAAAAAAAAAGCAATCAATGTAGTTCGTTTAAGCACATAGATAAGGGTAACTACATCGCACCTCATTGCGTTGATTCCTCACAATCCTAAGCAGAAGCGTAACCACGTGGCATGAGGACTCGGGATTGCGATATACTGTACGCGCAACGCAGAACAAAGGTCAGTTCTGATGCTGCATGCACATTATGATGACGATGATTTGGTGTCTCTTGGACTTAAAGCTAGGTATACCTAAAGAGCACGAAGGCAGCGATTGTTGGTTTTCAATGTAGTTATGACGTGCACATGTCACGTGGATGTAAAATGGTCCAAAAAGAGTTGCATTAATGTGAATAAAATATGCATAATTACGGCGATGACTATATGTAGTGAAGAGAGCCACCAAAACAAAAAAAGAATTGTCATGAAAGAGTGAGGTAGACACCATAAATATTGCCTTAATTTCTGTGTAGAGCTAATCGTAAATTCATGCTTCATGACGAGCATAGGCGTGCGCAGGGTTCCCCTTCAGGGGGACGAAGGTTCATCGCGGCGCCCCCCCCCCCTATTAAGTCAATGTATGGGGCAGACTATGCGCCCCCCTATTCTTAGGTGACGACGACGACGGGGGGGAGGGGGGGATGCCCCCCACCCCCCACCCCCTGCGCACGCTTATGATGACGAGGACGATGTAGACAGACGCATAACCGACGCATGGAGGTGACCACTAGGTCAGTGTATAAGGGCAGATGAGGGAGGGTCTGAGCTGGTTGCCAGTGATGCGTTGAGCGTGCTCGCTTGCGGTGTATACGCACGTGGAGTTATTCGTTTAGAGTCCACGTCAGTACGTACGGCGTAAAAGTGAGCACCGCTAGGAATCACCGCGGCGCACGCTAACAGCCTGGCCGTAAAGAGGAAGTTAGAAGTATACGCACCCACGCGT
This sequence comes from Rhipicephalus sanguineus, assembly GCF_013339695.2. Taxonomy (NCBI): domain Eukaryota; kingdom Metazoa; phylum Arthropoda; class Arachnida; order Ixodida; family Ixodidae; genus Rhipicephalus; species Rhipicephalus sanguineus. Next base: position 24,042,973 of record NC_051177.1, on the reverse strand, counting down.
CCGTTAGAACAAAGGACGGAGGCTATACAAACTAGCTTCGGACGGTTCATTCCTCGTAAACGCGGATGCAATCACTTGTACGAGCGGCCTCAGCCGACCGCTGATTAGCCCTGCGTCCATTGTGAAGTCTGAATTGAACTATGCAGCACACAGCACGGTATAGCTTAATGCTTGGGTGGAGGTAGCGGATACGATACAGGCTGCAGTCAGACTGCCCCTGGTAGCCTTATTAACTAATCATTCGAAAAAAACAACAACAGAAAAACAAACAAGAGTAACCTGCAGCGTAAAGCAGCCGTACCAGAAACGCAGACGCATATGCGGTCTTTCGTAGCAAACGTAATAAAGGAACAAGGAAAAGTTTAAGCAATACATAAACGGACTAAATGTCTATATTCTCACTTCGTCTAAAAATTCCTGCGCTTCTTTTATTTCTCTGGCGAGTTTATTTTTATTCACTTCACACACGCTCAAGCTAATTATTTTTAGCTGCTACCAGAAAAAAAAAAGAAAAAAAAAGGTACTTGTTAGTTGTGTGCTGTGAGCTGGATCCATTCTCTTCCGCATCTGATGCACTGGACAGCTTTCGTTCTGAAGTTTGTTCATCGTTCGACCGACGGCGATTAAGGAAGGATGTCTTAGGAAGGCACAGGCCAACGCCAGATGCAGTCGCATGAACACACGAACAAGAACCGGCTTTTTTGTGTGGATCCCGCGCTAGATTATCTGACGTTAACTGTGGCTTTTGCAACACCACATTATCTTAGGGAGGCACAGTGTATGCGGTCTCGCTATACCGTTATCTTTGCTTCGCTGCTTCATTTTCTGCAATCTCAACAAAGCTGAACGCTTTATCTCCTTCAGCGTGGGACGCGATCGTGAAAGCCTCGCGCGGGAGTCCCAGTATAGGAAATTGCACCGACCATTGGAAGTGTGGGCCTTGGGGGCTCTCTGTTTACCGAGTGCCCCTGTTTACTGTCAGCGGCAGATTGTGCTCGGGCGCTTCTTCTCGGCCGTTTCGCGAATGCGTCCTTCACGAGGAGACAAGGCAGGCAGCGGTGACCTTGATTTGCGCGTCGCACGCCTCTTCGGAGCTGTTGTGTTTTGGTCGGGCCTCCCTCGATATTAAAGTTCCTAGGCAGCTGTTTCGACGTCGACGGGGTGTTGTATTAGGTTGTGTCGAAAGTACTTGGCGGGCCAAAATTAACCGTCGGGGTGTGCGAGCGCACATTTAGGAAGCATGCTCTGTAACCTTGGGTGTAGCATTGTAAAAAAAAAGGCAGCTTTTCATTCGTTTGCTGTTCTTTCGTTTCTTCCTTATTTCACCTGTGCCGGCCGCTGAGCACGCCGAACATAACGACAAGCTGTTGAACAGCTGTGTTACGTAGTGCACGTGGCGATGAGCCGTCCAATTCATTTTATTACTCTTGCAAAGTTGTAGTCGCCCATGTACCTCACTTTCTGTAACGAACCTTCCCGAGACGACGTTTTCTCTGTCGCTTACCGGCAAGCTGTTTTCTTCGCAAGTAAGCGTGCATGCAGGCAAAGCAAACATTCATCTGCCTGAGCCAAGATGGGTTTTGACGCGAGAACAGGTAATAAATAAATAAATAAATAAATAAATAAATAAATAAATAAATAAATAAATAAATAAATAAATAAATAAATAAATAAATAAATAAATAAATAAATCGCCCTGCGTAATCGAATAAAAGAGGTCAACTATCCAATAAAAGAGTCAACTTGTTTACAGTCGATGCAGTTGACCTCTTTTATTTGATCCGGAAGAGCGAGTTGTAGCTACGGTTGCTTCATGCATTGAAAAGAACAGGACTGTCGCTTTCCAAAATGCAGCCGGTGTTTCGGCTGCTAACTTTATGACACTTTTAGAGTTTTACGTGTCTTCGACTATGGTCTCCTTTAAAGATCAGCTCTTCGTGCAACAAAAGGGAATTTGTATTGGCTCCTGCGTAGCGCCAGTTTTGTGCCACATCTTTCTTGCGGTCCTTGACAGAGCTTTGTTGGAAGTTTTAGATGAAGCGAAGGTGTTGAAATGTTTTAGCTTTGTTGACGATTTTTTTAATTATTTGAAAGAAACAGGATTCTTCCGCCTATCAACAAACTGTGCAGGACGTTTTATCCCTTTTTAAACAACAAAGCAACGGTTTAGATTTTACCGACGAACAGCACTTGACTACAGGTTGCAGTTTTTAGATATTGACGTAACTCTTAACGACGAAAGCGTTTGTTGGATGTATCGCCCACCTTATGAATCCGCTCACTCTGAAACAGTGAAACGCGCGAATGCGCTCATGTGCATACAAGCGTCATTAAATAAATGCTGCTGCCATAAAATGCAGGAAATCTTTGAAGGTCAAGTTCAGAAGCTGAAACAGGCTGGCTATCCGCCCATGCTCATTAGCTCAGTTGCAGAAACCTTGTTGAAAAAAGTTAAGACAGAAATGAATACTGAAAGCCCACAATGTGAACCTTCTAAACAAAAGATTAGGCCAGTTGTAATCCCTTACATGCGTAAGATAACCCATAACTTGAAACGTATGGCAGCGAAATACAGTGTTCCGGTGGGTGTTCTTTTTTCTTTTTTGGCCACCAAGAAACTATCTTCTTTGTGCTGCAAAACAGATCCAACCAAAGGAAAAAGAGAAGAATGTCTGAAAAAGCATGAAAACGGGCCCGTTTGTCGTTTGCGCGGTAGGTGTTGTTTATAGGATACCGCTGACATGTGGGAAGTCATACATCGGCCAAACCGGCCGATGCATAAATGATCGTCTTGCTGACCATAAACAGGCATTACAAAATGGCACGGGCACTCTCATACCACATAATTGCAAAGCCTGCCGGGCGAATCAAATGAAAAAAAAATGTGAAGCGAAACTGAAGGAAACAAATATCTTAAACAGGAGCATAGACAAGACAGCCCATGCGCTGATTGGGGCTTTTAATATTGATATAAGCGATAGTGCTTGTACAAGCACACCCTCGATTGGTATTTATAAAAGTGAACGTTCGTTTTTACATGCAATGTGCTGAAATATGGGTTTTAATCGCCTACCTCCTTTTTTCAGTTTGCTCTGCGCATTTGGGGTACCTCCTTTCTGGTTTTTGCCCTCTCTGTGTCCTATATATTCACTCGCCTGAGATATGAATAAAGCAGTTGCAAGTTTGCGCTGGTGTCGTCGTCTCTGTCCATGTGCTGTGTTTCTTGCGCAATTCTCCCTTACTGAAACTTAAACTACCTTTGTTTCGTTTTCGTTAAGTACCCCGCGTTTAACCTGCGAACTGTCTGCTGCCGTCATTTGGCGTAGGCAGCCACCTTGTCAAGCTACGCGCTGCAGTTGCCTTTCTTGACTGCTACTTTCTGTCACAGAAATATAGTAAAGTATTTAATTGAAATACTGAATCAACGCAGTTTTCCCCAGCGCCTCAGCTCTCGAAATCTGGGCGGAGTGGGCAGCGAACGACGCTCACCTAAAACTGTTCATTAGGGACTTTTAGCTGTGCTGGATCATCGTACGGTGGGTGCAGAAATACTATACCATTGTGGTCGGAACGTCGCAGTCTTAATCTGCAAGACCTGTATTAGGCACCATAATTGTCTCATGTTACGATATGTGCATGGAGCAACTCGCACGGCTGAAAAGTTTTCGGATCGTGGCACGTTCAAAGGGCCCGTAAACCACTCCGAGTTCAAAGACGAGAGAGTGGCTTCTTTGTCGCCTTTGCTACCCTTCCTACAAACGCCATCGCTCCACCTCGCCCCTTCTTTCTTCATAATACACGTGGACGATGTCAGCAATAAGCGTTGAGCCTATTAGGTTTTCGCGCTTTCAGGCTACACGCTGCCGCAGTCGAAAACACGCTAAACGAAGTGAAATCTGTTGATCTCGCACGATATTCATGCGAGACAAAGCAGAGCGGGCGTGCGACTGTGTGGCAAAGCAGTGTAGGAGACAATTCACGGCTGATATCCCTCGTGTATATGGGCCAATCGAGAGTTTCTTTCATCATGACGTCACGTGAACAGACTGCTGGCGTCCCGAATTGTGCCGGAAGGACGGGAAACGTCAGGGGATAATAATGCGCTTGTTCTTTGTATATTGAGAGGTTGTTTAGGGGCTCTTTAACAGAGAACAGTTATACGGTCACTGCTAAAACCTTCTATGGCGCGCGCTGAGTGAAGAACCCGCCGTTTGGCTCCGCTTTGTACGCAGTGGACTCGCTGGGTGTACTGAGCATATGCTCGACGTTTATGAGGGACCGAGTGGCCGGTTTCCTCGCCTGGGCACCCGCTGTCAAGGCGCTCAGCTTCAACAGAATGCAGCAAAAGGACGCTATCAAGCATTGCAAAAGCCTCGGTGAGTTCGCGTCATTCTTTCATTGGGTACGGGGGTAGATTTGTTGGAGTGGTAATATTTCACCGCAGCGTTTCATAACAGCCTTTGTGTCTCTTTGCATAGCGTTAATCTGGCTTACGCAGCGATTAACTCTCTGGCATGTTTAATCCCGCACTTTAAGTGAGGGAAGACGCTGACAAACTGGCGGCATGCCTCTGCAAAGCTCGATGTGCCAGTAGCTAGAAATGTCCTTTTTTTCTCCTTCAGCGGGACTAAAAGCTTTATGTAAAAATATATGCATATATACAGGGTCTGTCCTGAAAGTAATGTCAGTAAGGGCATTAAAAATCATTTATTGAATTTATCGTGACAAGTGTATAAAAATCTTCAAAATAGTCTCCTTTTCCATCGATACATCGGCTCCAGCGAGACTTCCAGCTCTCGAATGCGTTGCGGTAGTCCTCCTTCGGAATGGCCTTTAATGCTGCGGTGCAAGCTCCCATCCACTGTCCGCAAATTCTTGCCTTTCAGAGGTGTTTCGAGGCGTGGAAACAGAAAAACGTCTGAGGGAGCCAAGTCCGGGCTGTACGGGGGCTGGGGCATCGTTGGCGCCCCTGCTTTAACCAGGGAGTCGGTGACGATGAAGGCACTGTGGGCCGGCGCATTATCGTGGTGCAACTTCCAGTTGTCTGCGATGTCCGGTCGGATGCGTTGAACCCCGCGTTTCAGTCTTTTGAGGACTTCCACATAAAGCTTTCGGAATGTTTAACGTGACGGCCATTAAACAAACACTTAATCGTCGGTCTGAGCTCAACAGTCGCCTCACACGCGTCACATTGTCAGCCGTGGTGGCCGCGGATGGCCCACTGATGCGGTCCTCGTCATCGACCTCTTCCCGGCCTTCCAAAAGGCATTGTGCCACCGAAACGGTTGCCGATCTGACAGGGCATGTCCTTTGTAAACAGTCTTGATCACTGTAACAGTTTCCGCAGCGGTCTTGCCAAGTTTCACGCAAAACTTGCTCGAAAATCTTTGTTCTAAAGAGCGCTGCATTTTCACTTGCACAAGGATAAAAAACACCTCTCACGGACAGACCAGTCCTACACTTCCTGATGCTCGTAGCACACTGAGCGACGGAGTGCTGCTTAGCAGGGTTCCCCCACTACCGGTTTCAACCGGTTAGACCGCGCTCCGACGTATACAGTCACGTCCCAATTAATTCACCGACATTACTTTCAGGACAGACCCTGTATGTCCGCCGTGTGAGTGCCATTATCGGACGCTGCATTATAATGAAGGAAAACATACAGCTCCTTCTTGTCTTTAGTTTCGAAGATTTGTAGTAATTAGTTCAAGATTTCGAATTTCCGCAATCATTGAGAAATAAATGCACATGACATAAAATGCAAAAACATATTCTAGAATCCTACGCAAAGACCAGTCCTCCTGTAAAAAAAATACTGAAATAAGGTAGTACTAAGACAACTGCAGCTGCGTAGATGGGGTTGAGATAGTAAGCACTAACAGCCGAGTCATTATGCATGCTTTTATGACCTATGACGTAACGCGAAGAAGATCACAATACGTACATTTAGCGCCACAAATACGATTACAAAGTCACAAATAAATCGAGTCGAAACATCTATCACTCCAGGAGTACTGATGAAGAGGGTCACCTGTCTTTTCCCCACCAAGGATCGACTGAGGATTATGCTGCGGTTCATCGAAAGGGTGAGAAGCTTATGGTTGCGCCGTCGAATCAATCAATCAATCAATCAATCAATCAATCAATCAATCAATCAATCAATCAATCAATCAATCAATCAATCAATCAATCAATCAATCAATCAATCAATCAATGCGAGTGTCGTGTTTTCGACGCAGTTTGTGAGCCGGCCGGCGCTTGTCCGTAGCCGGCTGCCCCGCGACGTGGACGCCACGTGTCGGCAGTGGCACCAGTACGGCGCCTTCCTGATGGCCGCCGTGGTCGGCTGGGTGGACAGCGAGTGCCAGCTGGTGTACGAAGTGCTTGCGGGGCTCTCATCCGCGCACCGATTCACTGCCAGGGTGCTCGGGGCGAGGCCCGGTGAGTGATGCGTACTGTCGCAGGCATTCATTTCTCTGGCCTACGACCTTTACGACACGTGATTGCAGTGAATGACATACCTTCATGAATGACTGTATAGTACGTACCGACAAGTGTCATCTTGTGCGGTTAACCGCAGTGATTGTGTGCATCTGGTCTGTTACTATACACCGTTCATCATATTATCTTCTCGGTCCCTTCTGCGCTCCGTTGTGTAGAGTACACACAGGATATTTGTTCCGGTTAACCTCCCTACCACTATTTTTCATTCATCTCTCTCGCACAAACCGGAAGCTTTGACTAAGACTTAAAGGAACACTCAAATAAGCTAATGCCCACCCCCCTTAGTACTCCCTCCTGAGAGTCCCATCAAGGACTCCTTGTTTACGGAGGGATATTCAGTAAAATCCCCTGCATACGACACCGCTCTTGGTGCAACCACATGGCGCACTAAAAGCTGGTTTGTCAAGGTGCCAAACGCTTTTGGTAATTCCGTCGGAGTGCCTTGGTCATTGCCGTGTCACGAAGTGCGCTTGTGACAGTAGCGAGGGCATCCCACGCGCAAATAGCGGTGTCCGCTAATTGATCGCTTAGGGCTATTTCACTGATCCCGGCATGACTCGTGACCCCTGCTGTATTTAGCCTCGCATCGATTATTCGCAACTGCTTCGGCTGCTGTTGTGAACGCGAATCATTTAGTTGGCTAGGGTTGTTGGCATGTCGAATTACGGGGCTGTCAAGAGAGTGCAGCTCTGGACAACAACAACAACAACAACAACAACGAAACAGTTTCGTACGAAAGGCCATACGCAATACATTATACAATTATACCATGTAAGGTTCCTAGTTTTATCAGCCCAGTATACCGGAGTAAACATTCGCGTACTAATTAAATTAACGAGAACGGTGTCATTCGCGCATCAGCCGCGAACCGCGAACACTTTCACAACTCTGACGTCACGGACAACACAAACGGAAGTGAGCAAACGCATCGCGTTGTTGTTTTGAGATAACGTGAGCTGTTACGTTAGGCGTGCGGAGACGGCGCACACGAACTGCCAGCCATCTCCACTCAGCCTTTGCGACTGCCAGTGCCACAGATTACGTGCAAGATAAACGCGGGCTTTCTTCCCCCTCCTCCTCTCCGATGTCCTTCCAAGATTACTTTTCGTCTATGCCACAGCGTACCGTGCGCGGGGCCCGCGTTTGAACTTTATACGGAATTACGGATTACCGCACTGGCGCATTGGCCCACGGCGACAGCTATAGATACACAGCGAATGTACTTTTGCAGTATCGCTATAATAGTTACTGCGAATGCATCATACGCTACCCCCTTAGATGCCCATGTTAAGTGACGAAAGTAGCGTATCGTACCCAAATAACGCTATCTCTGCGCAGACTATTCTGAAATTTTCTATTCCTCCATGCACGCAGGGCACCTACGGCGCGAGGAGCTGGCGCTGCGCCATTTCATTCGCTGCCTGTTCCTGTCCGAGGTGAGGAACGAGGATAGCTGTGCATGGCTGTTTAGGCTGCTGCAGCCCTGGCCGCTGGTGTTCCGCGCCAAGCTGATCTTTATCATCTACGGGCCGTGCTGCCACCGTGAGTTCGTTGCATTCATGCTGCCGCTCCGTTTAGATTAGAATTAAGATTAGATAGATAGATAGAATAGATAGATAGATAGATAGATAGATAGATAGATAGAGATAGATAGATAGATAGATAGATAGATAGATAGATAGATAGATAGATAGATAGATAGATTAGTAGATAGAGATAGATAGATAGATAGATAGATAGATAGATAGATAGATAGATAGATAGATAGATAGATTAGATAGATAGATAGATAGATAGATAGATAGCTCAAGGAGAAGAAGCGGGACTATTTCTTTGCCGCGGAGGCAATCGGCTGCCGCGCTTCGGTCATATGGGCGGGGCCTCTCCTTTTTTCTAAAGTTGTACCCGACTATAGATAGATTTTTTTTAAAAGCTGACACCGAAATGCTTGAGTCGGTGAGTGCTAGATCTTGCATCAAGTACTTGCTTGGGGGTTTGGCGAAAGAAAAGTTCTCGAAACTTCGCTACAACGTGAATGCTTGTTTTTTAGTTCTGTTGTGTTTTTTTTTTAAATATAGAGATCAGGCCTACTTACCAAACAGAGCAGGAGTTAACGCTTCTAAAACGCCGTGGGAACTACAGCGAGCATCGCCATTTGTGTTCAGCTTTCGTGTAGCTTAGCCACTCACTTTTCATGGTCAGAGTGGCTAAGGTTATTGTGGGAGCGTAATTTTCAATAACTGTCTGATTTCCAATTCGGGCTTGTATCCTTTCTATAAATGTAATAATTATGTGTTAATTATTAATTATCACAGTCGCTTTATAAATGTTGGGAAATAAATATCGTGATAGCGATAAGCAATAAGCCCCACATTTTTTTAGAAATAAGCAAATGCAGCGTAATTTAGTTTCAAAGAATGAAAGTTTGAAATAAAGCAACAAAAAGAATGATGCTGGAAAAAAGGGTGCCACACCCTCTCGAAGTTGGTTTCTTCACAATAAGAGATGTTTTGTGGAGAAGCATACTCCAGTGATAATCAACGAGCGATCAGTGAAAGTTCTGTTTGAACAAAACTGTACGCAACCGGTGTTACGAAATGAACACACACACACACACACACGCACACACACACACACACACACACACACACACACACACACACACACACACACACACACACACACACACACACACACACACACACACACACACACACACACACACACACACGCACACACGCGCACACACACGCACGCACACACACACACACACACACGCACAAACGCGCGCGCGCACGCACGCACGCACGCACGCACGCACGCTTCTTGATTTCTTAACACACATTCCTTGATTTCAGCAAAAAAGATTTCAAAGTGCTACATAGCAAACTCCCGATTAGCACAGAATGTGCACGTTTTGTATTCTTTGAATGTAAGCGAACTAAGCTGTGCAAAGGCCAAGCAGTGGTGGTTCAGATCGCACTTTCGGAGGACTGTTTTCCTTTGCATATCAACAGTTCGTCAGATGGGAGGACGCTGCCCTGCACGAGTCCTCAGCAGTCAGTTCTTCAGGTCCGGTGCTTAAGTTTATGCCGCGCACTTTTGACACTTTTATATGTAACGTGGTGAAGAAGACGCGTGGAAACTGTCATGGTGTTTCTTCGGTTGATGTAAAAGGCCAAATGCACACTCGAACGCATGCTCTTATGAGGTCCGTTTCAGAAAAGTGACGCAAGCACTCTTCTCGCGCTCAAAAAAAAAAAAAAAATAACGACGGAGAGGGGAAGGGGCGGGGAGGGAAAGAGGGAAAGCTTATACGCTAAAAATGCATGTAGTTGCACTCAACGTGAAAGCTGTAGGAAGTGCGGAGCAGTGATTCGCCTGTTCTGATCAGCGACGATCGCGTTCACGGACAAGCGCGCGCTGGCGTTCCAGACGTGTGCTTGCTCGGCGTCCATGGCGTGAAAGGAAACCTTTATTTGTGATGCAGTAGCGCCCTCTCCCCTCCTCCTTTCCCTCTCACCCTCACTTCCCTTTTCCACCCCTTTGCTACACATGGCTATCCTATAGACGGCTATGTTATACAAGGTTTTCCCTGCGTGACGTCATATATGGCTGTGCTATGCTTTACCCTCTCCCTTTCTCCTTCCCATGCTCCTTACCCTAACATCACTCCTCCTCACCCTCACTTTCCTTTTCCGCCCCCTTCCTATACATCGCTAGGGTGGCTACCATTCTAGCCACCCTAACATCGCTATGTCATACGTGGTTTTACTTGCGTGACGCCAAGCGACATGAGACGACGATGACAGCATACTGTCAAGCATACTACAGCACTCGACAGCTCGGGCCCCTAAAGTGCTCCGCACTTAAAACACTTTTTGGGAAGCTCTTTTCGTGCCACAACCGTGTTCATTGCATGACGTTCCTGCGTTAACTTTCTTGAAAACTCGGCGCTCGCCCCTTTTTTATCAGGAATGTTTTGTCACGCTGTTAGCGCGCACGTGCACGCGGGGTTAAAGGCCAACTCCGGCGATTTTTTGGCCATGTCAAAGTAATGGTGCTTTTATGTTCCTGAGACGCTCCTGTTACGGGCCCGATAGCAGAAATACTCGGCAAATTGGAGAATAATTTTAAATAAGCAAAAAAGCGCGACACCGAAACCGAAACCCAACCGAGTGTACTGTCTACGTATGACGTAGACGTTGTTACGAACGAACCGGAAGTCGTGCAAGGCATGCTGGTCACGCCGGCGCGGAGTATGAAAACTGTGACAGCCGGGACGACCAGCGAAGCGCCGGCTAAACCAACGCTGTCTGTCGCCTTGTGCACAGCAGACGCTCGCTGTAGCGGCCGAAGCGCCGAAGTTAGCGGTGCCCTCGGCTGCGTCACTTCCGCCGCCTTCCCAATACTGACGTCACAGACGCAATGTTGCCAATAATTGTGGGAAGCCAGGAGGGCGTTTGCAGACAATCTTTAAAATTCATTTGCAAACAATCTGCGCATGTCTCAAGCCTGTAATTTGGCATAAATGCCGGAAACGTGCAAAGGAACGTACCCAGCGAATTTCATTGAGATCCATCGACCTCAAAAAATCGCCGGAGTTGGCCTTTAAAGCACGCGAATGCATGCAATATTGCTCACGAATATTGCTGTGACGCAAAACAAACAATGACATCCAAAGAGCACCGCTATTTTTAAGAGCCATGTCTTCTGTCTATTTGAAAGCCTTCTTTGTCGTGCGTTGAGGTTAATTATGCAGTTGGTAATGATGAGAAAGACTACGATTATACGTAGAACAATGGGGAGCAGCACGGATTTCTTAATTGGTCACTGTGTTTTGAGGATGTCGTTTCATCGACACTTGGTTATTGACTCACAAAACCTTAGAACTGAAGCTCCACCTCACAGGTATATAGTTAAAAAAACACAACAAAAAAACCAAGTCAGTGAAGAAAGCAAAATAACGTAATCAGGGGCAGTTGTGCGACTGCGGATACCGAAGCGAGGTAATTGATTTACTCTCCTTCCAACCTGCTGGGAAGGAGCTGATTTCGCGGTTCACGTGCTTGCACAGTCGCTAATAGGATCAGCGCTGTCCGATGCAGGACTTCCTCATGATTCGCTTATTTCTGCAGCAACTCTGCAAAAGGCATTCGTCTGATGTCTGGGGACAATCGCGACCGCAAAAGATAAAAATTCCAGTAAAGGTGTCTTATTTGATCATTCCGTGGACAGAGTCATGCGCGGAATATTTCCGTGCCTCGGCGGCAATCGTGTTGATTTTCCATTCTCTTTTCGCGGCGTTCAGCCGTCGATGCGCCACCACCGTGCCTATAAGCCGATTTTCAGCTATGGCTGTTTGTACTGCGCAGTCCAGCTTGTACAGTGCAGCGTTCTGAAGCCTGGTGTAAAAATTACGAAGCTGCCCGTACGTAATGCCGGCGGCTGTTGTTGACTGACGTTGTTTGTTGCTTGATTGACTGATGATTACTTCTTTTAAGGCGAAGCTGATATGTATCATGAGTCGAGAAGTTTTCGAGATTTGGCGAGACCTGACGATACTTTGCGAGACGTGCTGAAACTGTAAAAATCACCATCACAGGATGACGTCACCATATGACGTCACCACGACGTCAGCAGGCCACCAAAATGTGTTACGTCATCATGGCGTCGCTATGATGTCACACAACGTGATGTCACATGATGACGTCATCGCACGACATCGTCGCTTGGTCAAAGGTGGGCCGATCCCGGAGGACCTGCAAAACCACAGGAAGTGCAGAAGGCTTCCAATGCCTCCGATCCCGGTGGCAGTTGGGTGCAAAAAGCTTTCGTAGGAGGAGGAGGGGGGCTTATTACAATCCACCGAGAGAAATAAAAAAGGGATCGTTTATTTTTTACAGCGAAAGCTGTTATGAGATCATTTCACCGGCCGTTTTTGGCGCCGTAGTTGTCCGCCGCCGCCGCCGCCGGTGTCCGTAACCAATATCGCTCGAAATAAGAAAAAAAACGAAATAAGAAAAAAATTCCAGGATGGAACGAGGTTCGAACCTGGGCCCTCTGCGTGGGTGCCCAGTATTCAACCTCTGAGCCATGCCGGTGCTTGAAACTGCTTTGCAAAAAGGTCCTATACAGGCTTCATGTCGGGAAGGAACCACATTAGCATATGCAATATAGCGTGGTAGAAGAGTAAAATAAGCACCAAGCGTCGCACAACGCCAATGCTGTAACCCGGCGTCACACAAAGCGAATTGCGCAACGAGTAGGTTGTTGAATGCTTCCAACCCATTACAAAGGGCTCTGCCATAATTCTTCATCGTCATCAGGCACAGCATCAACAAAGTGCGCATAATGCCTTACATGCGTCTAGCAGGTACCACGGCTCTCTGTAGAATGATGAAAAATGGCACAGTGCCTGCTGCCCTACTTCTCAAAAATTACAATGATTTATAGCGTAGTGGGTTCCTCGCAAGTGCGCTTGTATTGGTTGCCAAGGAAGCCCATGAGCGCATGATCCACTTCCTCGGAGTCTCAGTAAAATTACAATGATTTATAGCGTAGTGGGTTCCTCGCAAGTGCACTTGTATTGGTTGCCAAGGAAGCCCATCCATTTCCTTGGGGTCTCAGTAAAGTTCTTCGCCCCCCCCCCCCCCCCCTGTCTCTCTCCCACGTCAACGTATGTTATACAGCATGACGGGAGAGGGAAATAGCGACCGGGCGTCACCCAACGCAAATTACATAACTGGTGGGCCGTTTAAAGATTCCAACCCATTACAAAGGGCTGAGCCATAATTCTTCATCGTCATCAGTCGTCGCGTCAACAAAGTGCACATAATGCCTTATAGACGTGTAGCTGGTGCCTCGGTTCTCCGCAGAATGACGAATAATGGCTTAGTAGGTGCTTCCAAACTTCACAAAAATTGTGATTTATGGCGTAGTGGGTACCTTTCTAGTGCACTCGTATTGTAGCCCCAAGAGAGCTTAACGGGCTCTAGAAACGCCGCTCTTCCAGCTTTCGCTGTGACTGTGCTGCGGTTTCAGCGCAGGCCTGGCGTTTTTTGCCTTCGAGTCGTTTTAGGCGAATGCATTGGGGTCCGTGTAACGTTTTCCTTTTGAAAGTTAAGGGGGCGCTGCAACACTTTTTCAGCATGGTCGGAAAAGGCTGCCGATCGGTAGTCAAGGCTCAGGAGAACACGCGAGCCAAACATTACAGCGCAGCACGCGGCCTGGAATTTACAATTAACTCTCAATGTCAGCTATAGGTCGTTCCCTCTTCTTTCTGCAAATTACCGTGCCATATACCCAAATTCACGGCCATTGGCTGATTTGAGCATCGTGGGCCGCATAGTTACTGTGGTCGCCGCGGGATGCCGCCACGTGCCCGCACGTGCGCTCGCGATCTTACTGAAAGTACGCCGCGCGTTCAAAGAAAAAAAAGAAACGAAAAAGTGCCCAAGGTCATGACGCGCACTTGACGTTACTTCTTTCCCCCGTGTCATCCTTCCCTGCTTAGCTTCCAGCGCGCTCGTCAGGACGAGAGAAGAGAGAAAAGCAATTACAGCGTGCGACAAATCTCTGTAACTTCGCTCGTAATTGACGGATTCCAAAAGTTTTTGCGGCGTTTGATTCGTGAAGCAATAAACTCATTTAATGAAGCTATTCGATGGTTACTTGGAAAATCGTTGCAGGACCCCTTTAAGCGTGCGGAAGCGTACGGGAGGAAAATAATGGTACGGGCGCAAGGACGTATCGGCATTCACTCCGCCCGAACATTCGTACTTAAGTGCGGGTATAAACATCGCATAGTCTCAATGTGGACAGGTGTCGCGCTACCTATGACTGATCGAGATGATTCGGTATATGAAGCAAGGGTAGGATTTAACCGCCATTCACCAATTCCACTGCATACCAACAACAAAGTATATACGTACTATATACATCAAGCAATATTGGACATGCGTGAAAGATATGATCAAGTACGCGTCTCAGCGCCATACGTTCCCAGTCGATATAGAGGCTGCGGCAATGGCTCTGGTGTGGGGTTGCTTATCAACATTGACAAGAGTAGGTTCTCAAAGGTGCACCTAAAGAACAATACACACCAGCCCTGCACAGAATGCGCCAACGGCGACGGGGTGTCGAAATCGATGTTTCGACATGGCGCAAGAAAATATACGCCACTGAGCTGTGGGTATGACGCTCTTGGCAACCGTTTACTGTAGACAGCATGTCTGCTTGACACGTTCAAGAGATTCGCGATGTTTGCTGTTTGTGTTTACATAGTGGTGCACGGTTTTGGTATAGTGTAAACTTTGCAAAACGGGCTCAGTTGACGTCTCAGCGGCGTTCCTACTTGTCCAGAGAAAAGTTGCAGCTTATATGCTTTGCAGACAGCGGACTTTCAGTTTGAACAGGTCAGGAAATGTGGATTCAGCTATGTGGATTACAGCGCGATCTCCTTATGGCTATGGCATCTTCTGCCGCGGCTTGTTGAGCCGACTGGCAAACACGTGTAGGCACCGCGATAATTCTCCTTTTGTGTGTGTGTGTGTGTGTGTGTGTGTGTGTGTGTGTGTGTGTGTGTGTGTGTGTGTGTGTGTGTGTGTGTGTGTGTGTGTGTGTGTGTGTGTGTGTGTGTGTGTGTGTGTGTGTGTGTGTGTGTGTGTGTGTGTGTGTGTGTGTGTGTGTGCGCGTGCGTGCGTGCGTGCGTGCGTGCGTGCGTGCGTGTGTGTGTGTGTGTGTGTGTTTCATCCCTCTCCATTGGCTTCTTTCTCTCATCCAAATTACACATTCTGCCAATGCTCGATAATTTCACCCTGCATTTGACGTCGTCTGTATGTCTAAGCCTAGGCGAGTGACCATCTACGCAATAATTCTTCAGCTGGTGTTTTACGTGCTGAAACAACGGTATGATTATGAGGCACGCCGTAGTTGCGGGTACCGGATTGACTTCAACCGCCTGGGGTCCTTTAACGTGCACCTAAACCGAAAGACACGGCGGTTCTTTAGGTGTCACCCCCATCGAAGTGCGGCCGCGGTGGCGGGGAATCGAACCCGCGCCTTTGAGCAACAGAAAAACTCTTAGCTGTGCTGGTTGGATTTCGTGTAATATGGCGAAACAGTGCGAGCAAGAAACATTAAAAGAACGAACAAACAAAACACACGAACACAACACAAACGAACAGCACAAGGGCCGCCCACCCAATTTGGGGGCCAAACAAGTATTTAAAAAATAAGAAAACAAAAAAGGAAGAGAGAATTTTTATTACGTTAGCCAAAGAAGTTCTCTTTATATATATATATATATATATATATATATATATATATATATATATATATATATATATATATATATATATATATATATACACGCTGCTGCCTCGAGTTGATCCATTTCTTAAGAAATAACATAACTTGACCTCCTTCCCCTTGTTTTCACCTATACGATTCTTTCGCGCTTTCTCTTTTGTCTCGACCCCTCGTCTTTAATTTTCTGCTTCTGCGCTAACGTCGATTTTATTTTGAACTTCTTTTAGTTTATGAATTCCTCAGTTCATTAAAGTTGCCCCTCACTTCACCCCGCACGCACGCACGTACGCACCCACGCACAGAGTACTATAATGGCCTTAAAAACACAGCAGCGCGCTTTGCTAAATCTGAGAAATTTGTCTGGAACCGGAGTCTAATATTTATTCTCAGCGTGGGTACATAATTTCCTAGACTTCGACGTCTCTATGCTCGATTCATTTGTTGGTGTTGCCGACGTTTCGTTTATTTCATCAAATAAACGCAAGTGGAATCGCGAGAGACGTCATTGTAAGTATGTAACAGACTGTGTTACTTGATCCCTGCGCACACATTCGAACACTAGAAAAAAAAACGATCGGGAGACATGTAGAATTTCTCCCTCTAGGATTTGGCCAAGAGCCAACTTTAATTTCGTTATTCAAACACAAGGGCAAGAATAACTCACTAAGCAATTGCCGAAGCAATACATGAAAAAGAATGTTTTGCATCCAATAACGAGTTTAAATCGAATATACATGTGTATCTTATGCTTAGCTTTTATTTAAGGGCTCGTGTTCTTGTCACAGGAAGTTCCGCAATGAATTAAACTATGAACATTGAAGCATGAGGTTCGTAAAATTACCAAAGACCCATGCAAAATTTTGTATAGCGTACCTGCGATTCGAATGACAAAAAAGACGCACGGCTGGGTATAAGTTCAACCGCCGCAGTTTTTGGGCGAGTTATGAGAAAATTTAACAAAGAACACAGCGGTAGATATCACGGTGGTGTACAATACATCAATTTTGTCTGTCGAAGCAACGCCAGTTTGCTGCACCGGATTCGTCTGGGAGTTGCATTCACTCGCCGCTATGCACACCTCATCCGCCGTGCGGACAGCCCGAACTGTGAACGCTGCCAAGTGCATGAAACAATCTATTTTGTGAAACAGCACATCTATTTTGTGACTGCCCACTTTACGTGTCGCAACGTAATACGCTCGCTTAAACGTTGGCAGGAATCGGTGTGGCAACACTTAGTGAGGGGGGGGGGGGTAGTGGGGGGAGGAGCAGGGGGAGGAGGGGGTGGTGGAGGGATGTATAACACCTCGACTTAGAAGAAAAAGAAGAAGATGGCTATCGCGTTCGATCGTCTTAAGAGAAGGGATAAGGAACCCTGTGAATTTTTGAGGGCGATGAGGAAGAGCCGGTTATAATTTGAAAACGTGCTCCTTGATAGAGGTAACGGTGCGCACGCGGTTTAGGGAGCTCCAGTGGTACGAGATATACAAGGCATAAACATAGTTCCGTGCACACGCAGACGAGCTCCTGTGGGTGCTGCCGTCGCTGCCACAGACGGCGATGGGGTCAGCGCTGCTGCGCGTCTCGCTGGCGCAGATGGGAGGGGCACTGGTGTGCTTGCACGAGGACGCCGTGGGGTGGAATTCGGATGACACCATCACGGTGCTCGAAGAGCTTTTTGGTAAGTGTATTCAAACTAATAAAGGGGTTACTAATTAAGATCATAGTAAATGGGAGAGACAGGGAAAGCTTATCAGGTGCAACAGTACAGTGAACTATCCGCGTGTTCTACAAGCGGTATATGATAAAATATACATGTGCATAGTGCGAATCAGAATACGCATACGAGCAACGTTTACGCACGAAACGTTCTCGCGCAAACGTTCTTCAAACTGTGACTGGAGCCATTTCAACTTCCTAAACGTATTTTGCGTGTTCTCATCCATTCCGCGTGTTGTCTAAGGGCGATCGATCCTTCTCGGATAGAAAGTTTAGCAGTCACATTATAGCTTGCTGGTAATGGTCAATTGGTCTCCGTCTACCCAAGTCATTCCCTCCAAAATAAGGCCGGAATATACCTATAGATGCTCTGTTGTCTAAATCTTGATGTCCTGAGCTAAGCCGCACGTGTAGGGCACACGCAAATCATTGTGCATACCAAAGAGATTGTAGTCTAGCTCATAATGCGAAGCAGTTAGGTGATTGATACCTCCCGCATTTTTATGGGCTGCAAGTCTTGCACTGTGTCCTGTGGAATTGGTTGGAGCAAGCAGTCGCAAATGCGAGATACATTCTCTTTCTAGGCGAATAAGATTCCCGTAGCTAGTTTCCTATAGCTACAGTCGCTTCTGTGTGTGGGTGGTGTCTTAGTAGCACCAGAAGCTCTACTGTTTCTTTCTCCGCTTCCCTAACATACTTTTCGCTTCTTGTGCCCTTTCACCTCGGCGCTGGTTTGGGTAAGCTGCAGAGCGTGGGCACCGGTCAGTTATATTAATGAGCGCTCGCAAAGCCAAGAGTATTGTTGAACCGCAGTGTTGCTTCTTATTTTTCTTTTTATTTTTCTTCTCGAAGCATGGACAGATTGACTGATGTCGTTCCACAAATGTTCTCAAATCGGAAATTTGGGGACATTCGGCGAACAGTATAAGTCCATATATGTCCGGGAACTCTATGCAGCCGGGGTGCATGAGTAGGAGGTTCGTGGAAGCGGATCGCTAAGCGGTTAAGCTTATCACACGTGAATTGTTTGCCCTTTGAGATCGTGTTTATTGTGTACACTTTGCACCTGACAAACGTGCGTGCTCTTCCGGGTGACGACATCGGCACAGTGATGTCACGGGAGTGGCTTCCGGTGAACCGCGCCATGCTGCTGGCGCACTGTGGATCGGACATCTGCGTCCAGATGCTCGCTTCCAAGCTCGTCAACGGACGGAAGGCTGAAGTGGCCAGCATCCTCTACAACCTGATTCTGGTGAGAAACCCCTCTCCTACATGATGTGATGGTGTGTGTTTATGGGCGTGCGAGTACGTGCCTGTTCTGTGCACGCGTGCGTATATGTTACGTGCGTGCGCGTGTGTACGTGCACGAATTCCCTCTTACTTTCGCACGGAAATATTTACCTCGCTTTTAGTAGCTACACGTGCTATGTTTCTTCTAAGACACTGGAGTAAATGTTAGACATGCACTTACTCCTCTTGAATCTATCTTGGGTGTGTGCAAGTGATGAACCTTGTCAGTTGTCACTTCGCTATTTCCAACGTGAAAGGAAAACAATGAGCAAGCTGTGAAGCGTTTGGGATGTTTATTACCGTAATTCACAGGTGCACTATGAAAAATAAGGACACGCCCATGGGCGTCCGGAGGGGGGTGCAAGGGGGGGGGGGGCGCTGCCCCCCCCCCCCTTGGAATTTTGGATAATAATTTTCTATGCAGTAGCAGTAAGCTACACAGCTTGATTAGCACACTCCAGTCCCGCATATCCGCGTGAAACATCATTCAGGATTACCAGCCAACTTTGCACGTTACATACTGCTATGGACTAATCTTGCCGGTCATGTCACGGCGATGAAACAAAAGCTACCTATGCTGTATGCCCCCTCCCCTCGCCCACACTCTGCTGATGCACCCCCTGGAAAAAGTTCTGCGGACGCCCTTGGACACGCCTATTCTGGGCGCCTTCAAATCTCGCGTTTCAATTACGTCCTTGCAGAAGGTGGCTTCACCGTGCTGTAAGTTGTAGTGAGGCGAAGGCTCTTTGTCTCTCTTACAACATTGGGGATATGATTGGCGTTGACCGATGAAGGGCTGGTTAAAAAAGCTAATGAAGTGCACGTAACACTTTCTATTGGCTGGTTTTCGTGTGCGCAGGTACAGACTGCGGTGCCTCAGTCGGCGAGGTTCGTTATCGACGTGGCGAGGGCGCTCCATGATGTGGTGGGACAGATGCGTTTCCTCAAGGAGATTCCTCTCCACAGCAGCACGCTCCTGCGCGGTTCGTTGAGATACTACGCAAGTACGCATATCTATCTATCTATCTATCTATCTATCTATCTATCTATCTATCTATCTATCTATCTATCTATCTATCTATCTATCTATCTATCTATCTATCTATCTATCTATCTATCTATCTATCTATCTATCTATCTATCTATCTATCTATCTATCTATCTATCTATCTATCTATCTATCTATCTATCTATCTATCTATCTATCTATCTATCTATCTATCTATCTATCCTTCATTAGCACTTCATTAGCAGTCTTCTGTGACTGCGACGACATAAGGGAGCATCCACTTTCCTGAAGCAGTTGTATTCGAAGATAGAACCATTTAGTAATGAATACGCGAAGTAAGCGTGGGACTGCTGAAGTATCGGTTGAAAAAAGAGCCCCAAGGAGATATAATGAATTGGTTGTCGTTCCAGGTATTGGCACAATACCTGGAACGACAACCAGGGGTATTGACACAATATTAATGAGAACTAACAGACAATAACGCCAAGGAAAGTATAGGGGGTGTTATCTGTAGTATTTTAGAATATAAATGCGAAGAAAGTAAAGTGGACGAAAAGATAACTTGCCCCCGGCAGGGGCCGAACCTGCGACCTTCGAATAACGCGTCCGATGCGCTACCACTGAGCTACGGCGGCGGTCATCCCCCCGTCCACTTTATGGGGTATATATGTGATCTAAACCTAGGAGTGTTAGTCAGCGCCCTGCCGGCGGCAAGTTATCTTTTCGTCCACTTTACTTTCTTCGCATTTATATCCTAAAATACTACAGATAACACCCCGTATACTTTCATTGGCGTTATTGTCTGTTAGTTCTCATTAATATTGTGTCTAACAAAGAAAAAAACGAGCCCTTAAGAGTCATCTCCTTTCCTTCATTCATGGGGTATTGACATAGAGGTTTTAATGAAGGGAGAAAAGATAACTGTGAGATAGGCAAACTGCTAGACTGCAAGAGATATGCATATAATTCCTCATTGGTTCAAGCGCACTAGGTGGCTACTTGCCGCTCCCCATGTGGAAAGGTACGTCAATAGAGGGCACCATGATTGTGCTTTACCCTGTTCTTGGTATTTCGGCAGGGGACAAGTCGCCGAAAGATGAGAAAGCGGTCGACGTTAGGCGCGAACTATTCGGTGCTTAATTTGTCGTTCCTAGTTCATCGTCGCTGTTGAGTCGAAGTGGCGTGTTAATGAGTGATTAAACTTCTTCGTTTAAGCTAAGTGAACGAAAGAAAGAAACTAAATAAGTTAAAAATAAAAAAGTTAGTTTATACGCAGAATCGGGGACTAGAAGGGAGCTGAATTCATAAAGATGGTGGATTCTTATAAAACCAAAGTTGGACTCCTGGTCTCTTTGGTCTCTTGGTCTGGTTGGGAAAGGAGAAACGTTATGGCTTAAGGTGACGAGTCGGTCATGTTTACGTTTTCTTTAGGCGTTCCTTGGCATGAATTTACTGCTTTCCGTACCAAGTGTGGTCCCTTCTTCCTTTTCTAGACGGCGAAGAGGGTTACGAGCAAGTCTGCCACTCCCTGCTGTCTTTCGTCTCCTCGATGCTCGAGCTGTCCTGCGTGTCGGAGTCGAACTGTGGTCGCCTGTTCGACGACGACTGAGTGATGAGAGGCACCATTCTTTAGTGGATGTCCGACCTGTCCGGTCTGGGCAACGATGACCTAACCGGACGTGCGCCAGTCAGTGCCGTTGTTGTTGCAGTGGCACATTTCAACGCCGAGACTGCGTTCTGAAGCCACAACTTCGTGGGACGACTGCTCCTAAAGCTCTGTTTGCCATACCTGGACACTTTTACTTCGACGAACAGCGTTCGGTCACACCGAGACTGTTTTCGCCATAAGCGTTCATAATACGAGACGAAACGTTTACGATTACGAACATACTAGCCTCACGTTGTAAGTTCTTGTCATTTCTATAGGGTTAGGGTGTAGTGCACCCGACACAGGACGTGCAAAGGCACAAAAGGAGGCACACACATGTGTGTGCGCGTTTCATCTTTTCTCTTGTATTGTGTTAGGTGCACTACATCCTAATCCTACTATATGCTATACGCCAAAAGACCCTAACGTACAGCGTTGGTGAAATTCTAGTCCTTACTTAAGAGCGGAGGGGGTAACGAGACTTTCGAAGCTCAAGTTGGAGCTCAGACTGTTTTTCCTTTCTATAAGAGTGCATTCCTATAGATATATTTATTTAAAGCGTGTTGTTTTACTTTAAGCCCTTGTGGAGCACCACAACGCAGCGCGGGCGCCTTTATTAGAAGCAATAAACAGCAGCGTTAGCTTTCTGCCTGTGTCTATTTTCTATCATTTTCCCGCTGTCTTGTTTCAGTTCAGTCGCGATGATCTGGGTGAAATAGAGTACACAAGGACATGCACACGCGTACACGTCAGGTGAGACCATAGATATTGAGAAGACTTTTCATTAAGGCGCGTTTACACTAGAACGACACGACACCGATTTCGGTCTGCCGACTGTCGCCGGGAGTGTCTTTTGTCGTGCCGTCGTCCTATTTACACTGAAACGACGCCAACAATCGGCCGATCGTCTGTGAAAGACGCCGTCCGCGTCTTATCGTGCTCCCAGCCTCTCGTCGGCCGATTCTCTTGTCACACAGAAGGCGCGCACAGCGACACCGACTAAACTTGCGCGCTAAAGTTGAAAACGGGAGAACACCTGCAGCTCATTTCGGCCGTCCTCCCTCCTCTACCATTGTCCCTCTCGGGGTTGCGGCGCGGCCCCCGCCACCCCTTCCGGCGTCGGGGACGGGGGTGCGGACAGACAAAGGGAAGCAAAGAAAAGACGTCGCAGGGGTGCGCGAGATGCCCATTGTCAAATGCCCGAGTATGTCGAGGGGGATCTCCCCTAAGATCTACCCCTTCGACGTTCGAAGCAACGACATGGGAAAATTTTCGCTCGGCCACCGATCTCCCGAAGACCTCCCGACGACACGTCGACCGATACGTTCTGCTGGTGTTTTTGGTCTGCCATCATGTTACACTACTACGACATGCTGTCTTTGGAGGCGTCGGCGTCGTTGTCGGCCTAGTGTGACCAGACGGTCCGGCGCCATCGTCGGCGGGCGACTCGTCGGACGACCGTCTGCGTCTGCCTCGTGTCTGCGTCGGTGTCGTGTCGCTCTAGTGTAAACGCGCCTCTCGTAGGGTCATGAGATATTTAGAAAGGAGGTTCTCAGACTCTTTTTGAGAACCATATGCAATATTTAAAAGTCGATTGCGAATGGTGAGCCGTGTAGGAAGGCAGGCAGAGGGACGTGGATGGAATGTCACGCAAAGACCGGTGCATCCTGATTCAAATGTGTCCTCGTCAGTTGTCTACTCCGCCTGCATCCTGACGGGCTGTATAGGCTCTGCATCGGCTGATCAGTGGTGCTTGGAGACGGTGACTGTGACCAACACTAACAACGAAGCTAGCGACACCCCTTGTTGTTATTGCGGTGCGCTTCATACTTACTGAGTAAAATAGACAAATATACACGTTTCGAACATAGACAAATATGCACGAAGACGAATGTCTTCGCCTTTTCCTTTCCATGACGTCCTGCGACACGGGTGTGCAGAATCAGCGGATACTATATGCTTTCTCATACTCACCTATAAATATTTTTGCTGGATATGCGCACACTCATACTCATGTGTATTCACACTCGTCGGCACACGCTCGTGTCGCTGTACTCATGCTTACTAGCGCTCACTCGCACTCAATTTCGCGAACACTCTATACATTGGTGCTCGGACTCGTGCCAACACTCACACTGCGGCGCTCACGTACATTCATGTCCACAAAAACCGCACTGCCCCCAATTTCGTTCGCAGCAACGTTAATCGTCACTTCCTGTCGTTCATATACGGAGTATATATGAAGGCGGATTGAGTACGAGCACTCGTGAGTGACAATATTCCTAGCTATGGTCCTCGGTGAGACGCTGAACGTAGGCGGATAAAAGAATTCAATGTAAATAGATGTGAGGTAAACACTAAAAGGCGCAAGAAGGCCATGCGTATTGTGGCTAATCTTCCCCGCCCAATCCTCCTTGATGTCGTTAGTTAGATGCCCGGCTAAATACCGCTGAAATGGCAGCAGCCACTGGCCAAATAAGAGGTGGCATGTATAGGGTGAAAGGTCATTGACGTTTCGAAACCCGAGATAAATCCTTCACCCTTCCCTTGACCTCATTTGGCTACTGTCACAAAGACCTTCATGCCTCGAAGAACCTTTGCGATCCTTCTACGCTAATGGCTTTGTACGGATCAACCTATTTCCAGCACAGAACCATACATAACGCGCTAAAAACAAAAACAAACAAAAAACCTTTTTAAAAATCGCACGAGGCTAAAAGAAAGAAAAAAGAACGAGTCTTTAAGAACAAGAGGCGGTAAAGACGATGCCTCCCGATATCTCATCTTCTAGCCCTGGCATCAACCGTTGCCAAACGTGCACCGTTTTGGTCGTATACCGCAGGCCTCCATCAATGAGAGTCCAGGATTGTGGTCGCTGTGTACTGTTAAGAAAGTGTCTCATGTCCTCGACCAGTACGCGGCCGGGTTCACCGTGATTGTTGCATGCCACCACTCAGTGTGCGTGGCGTTTCTTCAGACGGGCCATATGGCTCGCCGTATATGCGGAGTGTATACATACGCAACGCGCTGCGCTAACGCAATGCGCAGAATGCAGAGATGAGTCGAAAGAGAAAGCGGGAGCCGGTTAGCCTTCCATCCGACATCGGATGGCTGCCCATCGACAGCGGCGTCTGGTCGCTTAACGGTACACCGCCGTGGCCGCGAACGGACCGCGCCATTGTCCGCAGCTCTTTCGCATGGCCGGCTCGAGCGAGATGAGAAGAGCCGATCGCTCTTTGTTTGACTTCTTGGCCCTTTTCTGTCTTTGGTTGCCGCGCTGTCAGCTGCCGTGTCGCGCACAGGCAACCACGGACAAAGCGGCGGCCATCGTGCATCGAAGCCTTCCCGCGCTCCGTGAATGGTTTCTTCATCCTAATACGGATCCCGCTGCTGCCGCACGATTTTTTGTGGCCGTGCTTATAGCTCGCAGCCGAGATTGATGGCGCCGTTAAGCGGCATAGCGAGATATGCGGCCACGCGGGAAGCCATCTCGGTATTTATAGGCCAGTTCTATATAAGTGCCGTTAAGCATATCGCGTCTATGCTCAGCGTTGCTCCTGTGGTCTACTGAGACTACATGACTATATACGAGACTCGTGGAGGTGTTATAGGACGTTAGTAGTACCTCGGCAATTCTAAGCACAAGTGCGTTAACGAACAGAGTGGTTATTCCATAGCGTTATTTTCACATTAGCGTGATGTTAGGCGCTGCTCCGATGTTCGCAGGGGGTTTGAAAAAAGCTTCGAACATTGTTAAGGTATTTAGGCGTAACAGGCTCATGGCGCCAGAAATTACTTGTGCCTCAGATGAGCACCGCTTCGAGATTTACGAAAGTGTCAAGTACATGGTTGACAAAGCCAGGACTGCGCCAAATTAGGGTGAAGTAAACGTTGAAGAAACACTGCGTGCACACCTATCCACGTCGACACCTTTCAAATAAACGAAGAATGTTAGCGGCGCACGAGCGCTCGCTTCTTCACCGTCCTTGTCTGGTTGTGCGCTTCGATGTTTAGTAATGTCTTAGCAAATCGCCAAACAGTCGCTGTAGTGATCTCTCCACGTGTTGCGGGCAGGCGATTTGTTCCATTCGATAGAAAAAGAAAGGGCAGGCACATGCCCTATAACACTTCGAGAGAAATCGATGTTGAAGTTAACGAGAAGTTTGAATGGTATTACCAGACAAAAAAAAAAAAAAAAAACATGGTTGATCCTTCCGTCATGGGAATCGATATAACACGAAAGTAAAACGTGTCCTTACAGAACTAATTGAAAGTTTACTGTACATTGATGTAATTGAGAGCTTGCTCAATGTCTATTGGTGTTTGGCAGCTATAGCACCGTTTAACGTGGATGCACCCAAGCTTACACATCTCCATCCCGACGACTAACGTCCATGACCAACGATTAGTCAAACCCTTGTGGTAGCTGTAGCAGTTAACGGTGAGAGCGTAATCAGAGAAAACGGTGTGACAGTGAGAAGAACGTCGACTCAGGTCGCCATTTCGCGGCATGTTAAAGTGTAAACAGAACACCACGGGCGGTCTAGATGGAAACGCAACGCGCGTCATGTCTCCCCTCTAGCTCGGCCGCGATTTTTCTCGGGGCGAGCGTAAGCGGCGAACGTGGTGTTACAGCCAGGCTAGAGTGTACTAGAATATTCTATAGTCGGATACAGCTTTAGAAGGCAGCGGCGCTTCCTTCTCAAAGGCGGATGAACACAAGCCTGCACCAATGGGCGCGCACTCAGGACTGACGTCATGAGCGGGATGGCCGGTGGCTCCGCCTTCGTAGAACATCGGCGCGTGCATGAGCGGGACTATTTTTTTAGTCGCGTAGGCGATCGGTAGCCGCGCTTCGGTCGTCTGGGCGGGGCCTCACCTGCCTTCTTAATTAAGTTGTATCCGACTATAGTACGCTCTAGGCTGGCGAGGTAGGCGCGCGTCGCAGAACTATTTTTGGTATAGATGGATGCTATAAGTGAGGCCGACGCTTGGGCTAAATCACCACCTCGCGGTGGGTTAAGGCGTTGACAAAATTGCACTTCTCCTGTTGAAAGCGCGCCGAATCGGACGGACACGTTGCAACGACGCTATAACGACGCGTTGCAGGAGCTTGTCGTGGAGGCCATTTCACTTTACCGCTCCCAGAAGGTGACACCACCCTACCGACCAAGAGCACTGCGAGAGGAAAGTGTGAGATGTAAAAAGGTGCGTTTGTAAAGCCTCCAAAGTGTGTGACAGTGGCACAGGCATGCCAAGACGCGTTTGTAAAGCCTCCAGAGTGTGTGACAGTGGCACAGGCATGCCCGGCATCTGTTGTCGCGGACCGAGAAGTCGTGGGTTGGATTCCCTTTCATGGAAATTTCTTCGTTAAGTTTTTGTTTGCCGTCTGGTCTTGTTATTTTTTACGCCATTTCCGTAACGGAAATACGTCACTGTATTCTTGGTCGACCCCGGCATAAAACACTTTCGTGTTAATAAAAAATAAATAGCTTTAACAGAAAATACAGCTGATGCTATGACCACCCTCCTCCTCCTCTCCTTCCTGCATCGGTGAAGCTCGCACACGAGGTCACAGCAAGTCTCACAAAGAGAAACGTTGCTTGATTATTTGTCCTAAGAACACAGTGGCGACACTTTTATAAGTGTCAGTAAGTCACTGTACACTGCAGAACATTGCCTTTTATATTATATTGCCGGTCGTATGTATGCATACGGAATTTGAACGATACGACTCAATGTTTGCAGGTCGGACGACCCTAAGTTCTTTCGTTTGGAAACTCAGTCAATGCGAGGTTATGACTTTCAATAAAACTGCAGCGTTCTGGACCAAGGTCACACGTCAGCACGTCAGCGTTTTCTGCGGCATCTAGCTGCATAACTTCAAGGCTACAGCGAGGCAGCTTTATACGTTCAACGATAGGAGCCTCAAAGAAAAGTGGATGACGTACACTTGTCCTCGAAAGACAAACAGGCACAGATATCAGAAAGGAGGAACCCGTGCACAAAATCATTTATGCGCCGTTCTCTTGGCTCTTGAATTGGGTTAAATGGATAGATGTATAAAAGAGTAGCACAGACTGCGCACTCTCTATAAGACCATGTCAATTCAATTTCGTATTGCAGAGCCTCGGGCAATTTTTTATAACCTTGTTTGCTCCCCGCTCTATGCTAGCTGTCATTGGGGCTTCCCACTTTTGTGTGGGCGTACGTTTGTTGGCGGTATATGTCTTACAAGTTTGTCACACCAGTCTCTCTTCCTATTTTGGAGGGGAGGAGGGGGGAGGGGCACGGTGTATGTTTTTATTTCCTCCTTCCTAAAAATGTATGCAGGCATTGTGCCCTTTCGATGGCACTTGCCAGCCTGCATCCTCAATGCCTTTCGTTCTGTCCGTCGTACATCATTGCTTTCATATCGAATAGCAAATATCGAAAAAATAAATAAGATAAAAGTAAAAAAAAATTCGGCAGATCCCACGTACCGTGGAAGTCCATGTTATGCGAAGCATGCGGCGGGAAGGTGCCTGTGGCGTAATTTTTTTTACTGAGCGAAACGTTACGAAATGATGCTAAGATTTGTATAATTTTATACGCACACATATATGACTGAAGAGCCGCATATGTGTTATAAACCAGTTGTTTACAGTTGAGTAACGCTGCCAACGGCAAGTCGGTAATTACCAGCACCAGAAGCGGTAAGCTGATATGTAGTGCTTATACTTGTCCGTTATCGTGTAGAAAGCACGCACGTTTCACGAGCACGTGTGCATGTGTGGAAGGGGTTCCTAACAGTTCTTGAACAAGATCATCATCCCCGTGATCAGTGCGCACTAGACGCTGCTCATGACTTGTTATCGGATCCGGTCGCGATCGCGGTGGCGAGAGGGTCCATGTGTAGTGAAGTATGAGTTAGAGTACAGCTGTTTAGAAATCGTGGATGCCCTCGGTCGTTTCGTCGACAAATTGTTTGTATATAGAGCCGGGACATGTCGGACATGTCGGAAGTCACCCATCGTACCATCGCGTTGGTGAGGTTTAGGCCCGGATAGGGCTACGTATAGACCAATATCAGTGGATGGCTGTTTGGATGGCCTAGGCCATCTACGTAGGTTTACGTAGGTTAGTCTACCTAAAGCGGCTTTTATCATCCTCGGTCAAGGCCAGTCATCATCCTCGCCTCGTAAGGCCATGTTTTCTGGTGGATGAAGAGGACACTCGTCGTTCTGTGGATGATGTGAATATCACTTAGCGTAATGTGAATATCCTCCGGGGTCGACGGCTTCAATATAGTTGAATCAGAGAAATACAAATGCAACCAATATAGCGTGCTGACAGAGAAATACAAATAGTTAATCTGATATGACGCCTGTATGTAGGAATACATATTAGTGTTTATTGCCTTTTTTGTAAAATTGGATACCCATCACCACAACCACAATGACGTTGCACCACATTACGCCTGCATAGGCTGTTTTTCCAAACTAGTTTGTAGACCTGGCGTGCTTTGTGGTAGAATACTGATTGCCCCGCAGAATGCTTGGGTTCGATGTCCTGCTTGGATCCCTGATTTGTATTCTTTCCATTCGTCGGGTCAATGTGCCGATGTCGGTTTTCTTAACACTCTCGCATTGAAATTACCATGTCTGTTCTCACCGTTCCTGCGTAGATATAAACTGTCAATCACCTGTGGCGCATACCCGCTACACCACGGCCGGTGGGTAAACGGGTATGTGCCACACGTGTCTGGAGGAAAGGGTTTGACGACGCACGCGACAGGATTTTCACGTTATTCATGTCATGACCACACAGTCATATCGTCAGGTCTCTTACCCTCCCATGCTAATTTGGTTTACACCAACTAAGAAGGCGATCACGAGAGCACCAAGACGTAGGCGGCTAGATAGATAGATAGATAGATAGATAGATACGTAGATAGAAACGCTCAAAGTGCCAGAGGTTCGCTAAGAAATGCTTCGCATTTAATAAAAAAGGTGTAGTTGAGAGTGTTTGTTTTTGCTTGCCTGACGTGCATGTCATCACAAGAAACACTGTGTCGAGTTCCGTTTGCTCGTGCGTCCGCTTTTTAACTGCGTCTCTGCGTGTCACGCTATACTATATCGTACCATACTAGTTGGGCTGTTTCTTCGTAAACACGGCGTTTTGCAACCAAGCACTTAGTGGTTAATAGAAAAACAAAACTCCACTTCCTTACTTCTTTTTTCTATTAAGGGCACCCTTCAAACTCTCCCTCCACCCTCTCTTTGTCATCATAATTCCCTTTCGCGGGAAGGTTTAGAACGACACCTTCACCGACATCAGGGGCACCGTACGGTTAATAGAAAACCGTCACTTCTTTTTTCTAGGTGACCTCGGAAGGTTTAGTTCTATCTTGTACGAATGCTGAGCATTCCAACAAGTTATGTTTCATATTATCATGCAAGTGCACAGAACGTTTTATACCAGAACTCTCTTGGTTCCTCCAGAAGTGTCTTGATGATACCGGTGCATTGAGCGATCAGTGATGTTTAGTCAGTAATGCTGAATGTCACCAGTTTTTTCCCCTGTTTTTTTTTGTTGCAACATAGACTTGCCCTTAAAGCATAATATTGTGTGTAAATGTGTTTCAGATAAGCGCCGTTAGGCCGGTGTTGTGTATCAAGTGAAACAGTGCCTCGTGGAATCTGTTTTCATGTGTCCAGCGGTCATAACTGGTTGTAACTGACTGTAACCCTTGGCATGACCATATAAGATGGTATACATCTGCTTGCATATTACTAGAATAGAGCTGCACGGACACATAGCGCCCAGTGGTAAATGCGACCAGTTCCACGTTGAGATGACAGCTAAGCACGACTTCCTCCGCCCAAGTAAGGTGAGGGGAGCAGACGCACGATGGGATAAGAGCGAGTGTATGCTGCCGTATTTACTCTCATTGCATATGCTGTGTGAACTTAGTGGAATGGTAGCGTTCCACCTTTGCTCATTATAATCACCTCGGTAAGGCTGATATGACTTAAGTGGCAACATTTTATCTGCTCACGCCGCGATTCAATCCTGTGGAACGTTTATCCACCACCTTGAAAGGACACCCTTACGCGTAGCCACTGCCTGCATGCACCTCTCTGCAAGCTACCAACCACCCAGTCCCCTATTTCTTACAAACGTCTCATAAATGGGCGTGAAGTGGTCTCTTTTTTCTTGACGCTATAATTATCGCTTAGCAGGAATCATATTTACAAGGAGTGTCTGATTAGTGACTACTTTCTAACAACACAATACAGCATCGTCCTACGTGACAGGGTCTTCATAAAATATTTTCTCGCAATTCGTAAGTAAGTACGCATTCTTTCCTAACATTCTTAAATACTTGATATCGTCTATCGCTTACACTCGAAACACAATTGCTGTGCAAAAGTACGATAATGATCATCCTTACGATAATGGCATCGGCATAAGACGTGAGGTTCCGCAGTGTAGCCGGCTGCCTCGCTCAAGGAGTCTGAATTTGTCGGCTGAATATTCTGAAGAGTAGTATGCGAGAAATACGCCTACTTGTTCCCATTGCTCCATTTGTGGGCATAATAAACAACGCTTACCACCGAGGGCAATGTAGCTGCAGAAGCTTATTATTACTATTTCATATTATCAATGTAGAAAATAGCTGTTCATCGAGAATCAAAATTTAAAATTTGATTTTCTGATAGATTTGCGTAATATTCTGTATTGAAATTTAAATTGCTACACCCTTCCAAACTTCCTTCCGGGCATTTTCAGGTAGTACCGATGTCAGTACGATCGACGCCACTCCTGCTTTACTTCGCGCCTGCGCCTTAAGGAAGCTGAGGAAGGGATGTCGGTAAAGATAAATAAAAATTAATTGAAAAAAGAATCATCGCCTCCTCGTATACACCAAAAGTTTCAAGTCAAAAGTGTTGCTCTATACCGTTGTGGACAGAACGCAGACAGCATAAGCAGAGCACTTTTTTTTTTCGCTCGCATTTACTGCGCCGGTAGCCTTGGCTTTTCCCTCCCCATTGATCACTATGTACCGTATTTTGACGGCTATAAGCAGCATTCAGGAGATTCCTCCTTATCAGGACTGTGTAAGGCGCTGCTTCGTTTTGTTAGAGACATTGGACTGTAACGACCCACTGTGACTACGCACTGGTAACGTTTTTTTTTTTATTTTGTATCAGTTGGATATTGCCGTAGTCATCATGAATTTGCGGCAACTTCATAAACTCCTCGTCTCTTACACTCTCTTTCATTCTTCCACGCCCCCTTTCCCCTTTCTAAGTACAGGGCAGGAAACTGGAGATCTCCTCTGGCTGTCCTGCCTGTCTTTCCTTTGCCCTTCTCCATCTCCCATAGGTTGCTCTGTATGAGCAGTCGTTAGGAGAATGATTGATCTTCTTCTTCGTCATTTTCAGCCTATTTTATGTCCACTCAGGACGAAGGCCTCTACCCAATGATCTCCAATTTGCCCTGTCTTGTGCGTGCTGATTCCATTTTGTGCCTGCATGCGAACTTCTCAGTTCCATCGCTCCATCTAACCTTCTGCCATCCTCGTCTACGTTTCCCATCTAAATTTTTATCCATTCCGTCGCTCCAACTGTGACCATCGCTTATCTCTGCTTCGCATTACGTTAGCTGCCCAGGCATGGGCGTCGGCAGTATATTGTCTTGGGGGGGGGGGGGGGAGCGCTGGTGGGAAGAAAAGGGGGGGGGGTGCCCCTTTCGCACCCAACTGCCTACGCCCATGGGACCAGGTCCCCCTTTTTTTCTTAATAACAGCTGCAACGTCGGCGGCCCCCGTTTGTTCTCTATATAATCCACTCTGCGCTCTTCCTGTCCTGTAATGTTACGCCTATCATTTTTCGCTCAATCGCTGGTTGGTTCTCGAGTTTCTTAACTACAGCAAGGCTCGAGCTGCGTTTAACTGAGACTAAATATGTTGTTAGCGGCAGTGATGTAGTCGTCGGCTGACGTTCTTTAATGGGACGCAACTTAAGAAGACGAGAGAGACACAGGTCAGATGAACAAAGAGCGGCAGCCGATTGCCTCCGCGTCTGAAGAAATCTAGGCGATCTTCTCCGACGCCGGGGGTCACAGACCGCCTGGCTTATGAAGTCAGTCTACAGTGCGCACTCATTGGTGCAGCCTTGTGCGCATCCGCCTTTGAGGTGTAAATGCCGCTGCCGTCTAACGTTGCCCAGAGGTCAGCACACTTGTCTTGAACACTGCCACTGTAAGCAAAAAAGAGCCGAGATGGGAGTAAATGGACTTGTCCTCTAGCGCACGCCCCGATGGGGGTTTTATAAACTCCGTCCAGGGGAGTAAAAAATTTACCCCCCTTAAGGACGGAGGTTTTGGATGGACTGAGGGGAGTATTTGTTTATATCCATCGGGGAGCTTTTCCAGGTAAGTATGGGAGTAAATTTTTATAACCATCGAAAAAAAAAAAATGCTTTTCGCTGTCGCACCATGCACCAGAGAATCTTTAATTAAATTAGCATCGAAACACGCAAACTCGATCACACGTACACAAACATGCACACAACATTCGCAAAGTAATACAACACTCGCACTGACAACCGCTCGCCACCCGCGCTTCACAACCAAACTTTGGTCACCGAGTATATATAGGCACCACATCTTGACCTCCAATGTGGCTCGGATGGCACACTCCTTTTCCGCGTAATTATGCACCAAACATTCATGGCGTACGTGTATATTTGCGGTGGGCTTATAGATACTACTGAGGTACACCCGTCTTTTACTATAAACCCGCCTAACATTCAACGCCTTTTTAATTAGAGAATTTTGATTATCAGCTGGCACTCTGTCGCATGGGATGTATCCGCCTTAGCAGTACCGTGCGTGAGTCTGTAAAATGCACCTAATCGTACACGAACCACGAGCGGCCGTGCACGAACGCTTCAGCAGCACACATTCAGCAACACCGGCGAAGAACCGCGCCGCACCGCCGGTACACCGCGTTGTTGCCGACGGCGTCGCTAGGCCTCTCGCAGGAGTACGGCACGGCTATACGACGAACGGCAGCTCGCGATCACAAAATGCTTGCTGCTGTGCAGTTTTCGTCGCCGTTATTTTACACACACAATAAAAAAAACAGGTGTCCGCTATCCGCGTTAAGCTACGGAGCGATGCACTTACAACGAACGAGACGGCTCGTAGTCGTGGTTCCTGTTGCTCGCAGTGCAGCGGCGGCCGCATGTTGGTTCAATCTATCTCGTATCGGCGCTCGCCTTCTCGCTATACGTTTGACAATGGTGGTTGCATTGCACAAAGAGACAATTTAAACTTACTCATTCCAGCAGCTTTTATTTTCTGTGAAACATATTCTTTGCTTCACCGGTGGCCGGTGAACTCGCCATGGCGACCGGTGTGGCTGTGCGAGTTCGCTACGCGCCGCCGGCTTGGTACCGACGACGTAGCGAAGCCTTCTTACCGCTTAGAAGTTGCAGCCGGTGAAACATCGGTTCGGTGACACTCCGAGAAGCAAGCGTTGCCGGTGGTCGGGGCGAGCGCGTCGCCGGCGCAGCTCTCACACCGGCCGCGGCCGGCTTGATGCCGACGACGTAGCGAAGCCTACTTCTTACTGCTTCGAAGTTTTAGCCGGTGAAACTCCAGAAACAACCCGCTGACGATCGCAACAGCTTACTTTTGTTACCGATGAAATTATTCTTCGCAGTTCTTCGTAACTCGGCACGTTGAAGCGAGGTATCCGTGGCGTGTCGGAGGCTTGCACTCGTGTGCATGGGCACTGCCGCTTGACGGGAGAATAAACACGGGACAGCCAGCTCGATGTGTTCGCGGTCGGACGCTGGCGCGAGTTGAACTTGTCTCTGACCAGAACGGTTCAGTGGAGAAAATAGTCCTACACGTCTACACAAACCAACCGGCCGTTGCAAATCCTCGTTGCAAATCGTCGCTGCAAACAGATGCCCGTACACACACGCACATTCACACAGGCACGCACATCACGACCAAAAATGGTTTCTAAAACTCCCATAGGGAGTTTCTAACCACGTGACACGCACGTCACGACCAAAAATACTTTTTGAACCTCCCATAGGGAGTTTCTAACCACGTGATCTAAAACTCCGTGGGGAGTTTAACAAGGTCATGTCGTTCATAAACTCCCTCATTAAGCAAGGGGCGTTTTACGACGACATGGGCCGACTTCACCCCGCTACCACGGAGTAAATGATTGGGGCATGGGGGTTTTTAGGGGCTCATATGCTCGAAAAGCTCCCAGCTCCCATCTGGAACGGCGGGCTCCGGGCTCCCCTGACGAAGTTTGCCGATTACACCTGGCTTACTTGTAATAGCCCTAATTATAGCATGTATAGCCGCTATGGATGATTGTTTAAGTGTGGGCTGTCTCAAACTAGTTGTTATCGGTATGCAGGGTGCTGTACTGTGCTGGAACGTACCGGAGCATGCCGTTCCAGCACTACAAGTATACGCTGATCTCCGTACGCGACTATAGACAAGACTCTCGCGTTCCTATTGATCTAGCATGCGTTTATGCCCCAGCGAATTGACCGTGCAGTGGGTGAGGCAGATTACAGACAGGAAAACGCGGTGTACATACGTGCGCTTTTAGCTGTCTCGCCGTTTCAAGCATTGTTGCTGCGCTTCAATGCTTGCCACACTTCAACGTGCCGCGCTGTGCAGAATGACGACCAGTGAGTCTCTTTGTCGCCTTCGGAGGAGTCTCACAAAAGACTCCCTTCTCGGAAACTCGCTTCGTCGCCGACCACCGAACCGCGCTGGTTTTATCCACAGCGTTATACTTTTCTGTTGACAAGCTTTCATTTTCGCCTTCCTGCATGCGCATAAGTTCGTGGTCGCAACAAAACATTTCTTTTTTCTTGATAGAAACTCCTTCGGAACGGGGGCGCAGCATCAGCGGCGACGGCAGCTAGTGACAAGCACTCGATGAGGATGGAAAAACTCTATCGTGAAGCTGGTCGTAGGGCTCTTGATTTTTGACATTACGAGATATTTTAAATGTGACACATGTTACTTTATGCTTAGTTGGGTGAGCTGGTACCACCTGCTCCGGGAGCACCGGGGAAGTGCCCAGATGTAAGCAACAAAAAGTTTGCCGGATCGATCATGTCACTTGCGTGAGAATTCGGAAGCAGCCAAACGTTCGCTCAGAAGCAGTCGACAATACGGAAAATTCCCGTGCTTGTGTGTGTGCGTTTTCCTTTATATTTTTAACCCTTCTTTCTCATTCTTTTCTTTCTTACCTTTCCGTCCATCTTACCTCTTCCCCAATGCAGGGTAGCAAACCGGATATTTATCGTCTGTTTAACCTCACTGCCTTGCACTTCACATTTATCTCTCCTCTCCCTTTATAAAAAAAAAAAGTTCTGTAGGTGGGCTTTTTTGTGAGAATATTTTCCAAACCAAAATACGTTCACAGATTGTTTTTTAACGCATTTGTACAATTGGACATTGCATGGCACGGGCTTAGACCTTTCACTAGTTTTCAATGAAATCCACACGTGTCATTTGACGTCGAGTGGTACAAATGCGGCTGGAAAACGGAAACAAACCTATCGTTGCGCGTTATAGTTGTGTGTCGTCTGTGTCCCTGTGTTTTGCCGTGCTAATAAGAATCTTAACGATGAAATACCAACGAACCCATTTAGCCACCCCTGTCGCTCACAGAATGTTTTTCGCTCGCTCAGTGCGTTCCGCCTTCCACATACCAGTGAACACACACAAGCAACACGAAAGCTTTTCAAAGATTACTGCGAAAATTTTGAGCAAATCAGTAGAGTATTACTATGATAAGCTTACGTAACATTTTTGGGCAGTCGCAGTCGACGTGCGCACTAATCGAAGCTAGTCGATTAGCCTCCTAATTTCATGCGACACCCACGTGGGAAGGTATCCACTTGTGAACGACTGATGCGCTACAACATGCAAGTTTTTTGGCAGGATCAGTAATGTATAGTGTATCAGTGTCACTGCTCTGAAGCCTTTTCAGGTGTTAGCGGTAGCCCGTAAGGATGACAACGTGATATACTGAATAGATAACCAGCTTATGTGACTAAGTTTAATGTATTAGGAGTGACTGCCTTCTTTTCTCTTTCTCATTTTTAGCCGACGTTTTCTGCTGCACTGATTTCCCTGGAAAACAGCCTCATTTCTCTTCCGCTCTCTTGTACTCCCGTATTTAATTGATAATTGTTGGTGAGGTTTGTAAAAAAATAATTTTTGTTCCATCTGGCCTGTAGGCATGCAACCAAAAGATCGCAGCTAAGTACTGCGTTGCGTAACATAATTCTGCCGCACTAAAGGCGTAACCGTATCGAAAATAAGTGATCTTACGCGTTTCTTTTCCTTCTTTCTTTTTTGGCAGAAAAAAACGGTGACGCTGAAGACGCGAATAACGCTGAAAGGCTCGTTAAACGTGCCCGTGTTTGCACGGGGAAAGAAATATCACTCACTCACTCACTCACTCACTCACTCACTCACTCACTCACTCACTCACTCACTCACTCACTCACTCACTCACTCACTCACTCACTCACTCACTCACTCACTAACATCTGTAAAATCAATCAATCAATCAATCAATCAATCAATCAATCAATCAATCAATCAATCAATCAATCAATCAATCAATCAATCAATCAATCAATCAATCAATCAATCAATCAATCAATCAATCGCAGTGATATTGTCGTTCACAATACGTTCTAAGAAAACCTTGAGAAACGCTCGTACGCGCACAAAGCTAAGCACTTTGAGTTAAGCACGGTTACACGTAGCGAAGAGCACTGACAGGCGCATTGAAGGGAAGTTGACCAAACGGCCACGGGATAGAGCTAACCGCGGTATTTGTCATTTTGTGCAAACGAATAAACCGATGCAGCTTTGTCGAACCTCCATGGGCAGCTCTGCTGGGATTCGATCAGCATTTAAGCTAAGAGGATGGTCGGGAAGCGCGGTTATCGACCACTCGCCGCAAAGGGATCTGGATTGCTTCAGCGACACACTAGATCAATGCGCGTCCTGCTTAGCATACGGCGATCCCCCAGACCGGCATATCTGTGCATTCATTTACTTGGACCCCCAGCAGTAGTGGGACGAGCGACGCTGCTCGAACCTCGTCAGGGCATTATCGAAACGGCGCGCGACGCGGTTGGAAAGAATGCGGGAGGTAATTGTTTTCCAGCTGAAGTCGTTGAGAGGCTTGCCGTTGTTGTGTAGCAGCCCTTGAACGGATTTAATATACTGTGGTACTTAATATACAGTTCGCGATTGCACTGCACAACGATCACCGATGGTTTCCCTTTGATAAAATTGCTAAGGCGGGTTCTTTAAACGATTGTTTGCTTCGCACTGTCGGCGTATGCTTCTCGGAAACGCGGATGCACGTATGCACTGAAATTGTGAAGAGAGTTGTAAGTATTGTGACTCAGAGGCATGAAACAAAGAACAAAGTGCCAAAGAGTCGTCGTCTTAAGAAATCTATTGCCTTCAGTAGTTTTCAGTTACTAAATAATCAGCCACACACGACTAAATAAGAGAAATAAACAAATGATTGGCTGGAAAATGATTTGAAAGCTGCCTGAGACACCAGGGGCGTAGCCAGAAATTTTTTTCGGCGGGGGGGGGGGGGGGGGGTTCGACCATACTTTACGTATGTTCGTGCGTGCGTTTGTATGTGTACGTGCATATATACGCAAGCAAAACTGAAAATTTTCGGGGGGGTTTGAACCCCCCCCCCCCCTTGGCTACGCCCCTGTGAGACACACATTTGCGCAGATTAGATAGATAGATAGATAGATAGATAGATAGATAGATAGATAGATAGATAGATAGATAGATAGATAGATAGATAGATAGATAGATAGATAGATAGATAGATAGATAGATAGATAGATAGATAGATAGATAGATAGATAGATAGATAGATAGATAGATAGATAGATAGATAGATAGATAGATAGATAGATAGATAGATAGATAGATAGATAGATAGATAGATAGATAGAATTGCGTTTTTCCCCCTCATGATATAATTAAGTTTCTTTGCAACTTACACCTGTCGCATTCTTCTACTTTTATGTTTTTTTTTTTTAAGAATGATCGCTACATAAGGCATGAACAACAACAATGAAGTCCTCTATATTGTCAAGTTGTTAGGACTGTGATGAACCTAACGCAGTACTTAGTATGAGCTCATTATTTCGGCAGTATTGCTTCAGGGAAAAGAAAAGCGAGCAGCGCTAAGATCACTATATATAAATAGCGGCGATCGCCGTCGTCGAATCAAAACCTTTCTCTCCAAGGGTCGCGATGATGGGTGTCTCCGTTGCATCTATAGTTGCCCGACAGCCACACCATCCGTCATTCTTTTACAGACATACGGTATCCATTTACCATGTTGCGCCACCGTGAGCAGAAACGAAGACGGCAGAGTGCCACAGCGGTTCACAGCTGTGGTTGTGTGGCACACGAACACACACACACACACACACACACACACAACACACACACACACACACACACCACACACACACACACACACACACACCACACACCACACACACACACACACACACACACACACACGCACGCACGCACGCACACACACACACACACGCACGCACGCACGCACGCACACACACACACACACACACGCTTACATCTCGACTCGTACGCACGCACGCCCATGCACATGCACACGCACACACAGTCGCAACAAGCCTCGCGCGCATTGCTGGCGGCGCCGAACAGGCATTGTTAGCACCTGGGCACCAAGTCCATCAATCGTCGCCCCAGGGACGCCTCTTGAAGACGTCTTCGCGGCCAACGGCAACGCGGAAAAAAGGAGGCCGACTAAAAAGAACAGGGAGCCCACGTGGTCCACGCCTCGAGGGGATTGCTGTCGCTCGCGGCGGGGGGACTGCAGTGCCGGTCGTGCAGCAACCCTGTGTGTCGTAAAACGGGGCGAGCGTATCGTCGCGCTGCTCCTTCTCCATCCGCACTGGAATGTCGTCTCTTGTACATTTCTGCAACGGCATGCGCCCGTGTTTCCAGATGCTCCCGTGAGGTGCGGCCTCTATTCGCACGCGTCCCATTCAGCGAACGACGCCCACGGTGCGACGCCGGTCTTCAGATTCCAAGCGCTCGTGCGACGGCTTGGCTGGCAATGGAGGCCACGTCTGCTCCTTGGGCTGACGGCGAGAGATCGTAGGTCGCGTAGAGCGCGCTTCGCATGGTGATTTGGCTAGCGAAGGTGCAGCGAAGGCGCCGCCAGTGTTTTCGTGTGTTCTGTGCTACCACGAGAAACCGCTTGCGCAACGTGAACCATGATTCGACAAGGGCGGTTAATCGTGTCACACCGGGACTGAGAAATTGCCTGTACTAATGAATTAATTGGCTTACGCATGTCATGAACAAGTCTATCGTGTTCTATTTGATCTAAATTGTTTCCAATAATAACATTACTTGTCTGGTTTTTGGCTTTTCGCAAGTACGAAGTCCCATGGAGTCTTTGAAAGACGGCTTTGAAAGATGAAGAATTGCACCCAGGCTTCGCCAAATTAGGTCTGGTAAAGCCCGCAAGGTGTGGGAATGTCTGTTTTTTTTTTCTTTTTGAAAGTAAAGCTTTCCAGTTGACGGCAAATTCGTCTTGGTCCGGAATAGTGGTTCTTGTAGCTTCGTTCTACAAACGAGTAAAGAAATTCTTTTTTCTTTCACAAACATGGTTGTACAGAGGGATCAAAGAGAGGGCGAAAAGAGGCGACACAATTTTTTGAGCGTGTATTTTTCACAGGACAACAATTCAACGTGCATATTTCGCAGAAAAAATATCAGAAAGTTGATTTAATGAGTCATTCGCTTAAACTCATCACACCGTACATGATCAGCGCTTTTTTTCTTTTCCCAGAAAAGCATCTCACTTTAATCCTTGATCGAGGGAAGGACAATATGAATTTTCAATTTCAAAGTAAAACGGGTGTGTGCAAAATGACAAACAGGGACACGGTAAGACGAACACGGGCGAGCGCAAACTTTCGACTGTTTGTCATTTTGCGCATACCTGTTTTACTTTGAAGTATGAACCAAATCGCCCAGCTACAAGTTTTATTCAATCTTCAACTGCACATGTAATTTTTATTCTTCTCATCTTCTTTAAGACTCCCGTTTCATATATATTTTTTTTATTTTGGTAGCTGGCTATTTATCTACACAATATCGTTCTCAAATATGGAATCTACTTTGTCACGAACAAATTAATATGCTCAAGCACTATTCATCTGTCCACCGCTCATGCACTGTCTCATGTTAATTCCCACTAAGGCATACAAAAGAAAGAAAGAAAGAAAGAAAGAAAGAAAGAAAGAAAGAAAGAAAGAAAGAAAGAAAGAAAGAAAGAAAGAAAGAAAGAAAGAAAGAAAGAAAGAAAGAAAGAAAGAAAGAAAGAAAGAAAGAAAGAAAGAAAGAAAGAAAGAAAGAAAGAAAGAAAGAAATATAGGAAAGGCCCTGGCATCCCACATCAGTGTTGTCTTGGAGCCATAAGGAACCTCTTATTCACCCTCTGCTGACTTCCGAGTTATTTCCACCATTTTATGACCTCTATATAGTTTGCGGCAGCGCGATATATTAGATGGATATGCTTTAAATAACGACTTCCAGTCTTATTGCACGTGAGGCTGGCACAGACTAAGCGCGTGACCCGTGTACATGACTGAATCGACGCATTTAACAATGTATGGCGGGAAAGCTCTGGAGAATTCTCAGAAACAAGCCACCCAAGCTGCAGTGCTCGATGTTCAAGGTTTGCCGAGTTTTCCGCGCTGCCACGGTAGGCGACGGCTCGCTCTTTACCACTCGTCCTCCCCATCTGCGGCTTTGCCATTGACGAAGCGGCTTCGGAATGTCGCCCACCGCTTCTACACCGCAAGCTGCCACGCGCACGCGCGCACTTCAGATAGCTCCTCAGACACACACGCACGCACGCATGCCCGTGCGTACGCGCAAACGGCGCGCAGATGCCCCGGTGTGCAGCGGGCAACTTCTCTCTTCATTCATCTGTGGCGTCATGCGCAGCGCAAGTTGCGAAAAAAAAATAATAGTAACAAGGGGGCGAGCGCTGAGAGAATGATAGCGAGGAATATGAAGGAGGGCGAAGGGAGGCAGCGATGACTGTGTTTCTGCTTCTTCTGCGGAGAGCAACGCGCGGATGGGAAGAAGCCGAGGAGACCGGAAGTGCCCGCTTCCGCCGGCTTCCGACGCCTGCTGCCGTGTGCTGAACCGAAGTCGCGAGCGGCTGCGTGGCCTCGAAGCGCGGCTGCTGGCTGCGCTTCGCTGCCCCCCTCATTCGTAGCGGGGCTCTTTTTTTCATCTCGGGCCCGAGCCTTTTCGGTGGTGCGAACCCCCCGGGCGCAACCCCCCCCCTCCCCCTCCTCTCGCTTGTGGGGCTGGTGGCGGTTCGCCCCCCTCGCGGGACCAGCTGCCGCCGCCGTGGTGGCGTCATAATGGCGACGCGTGCGCGAGCGCGTGCGCCTTCGAGTTAAAAGCGAGGAAGGGCGCTGCTTCACGGAGAGGTATTATTATAACGGCGGCAGAGAGGGGGGCTGGAAACCGGCGCTCTTCTTTTGCACCGTTACCGCGCGTGCTCGGGCGAAAGCTGCTTGCCGCCCGACAAAGAAGGCGTATTCCCCCTTCCTTTGTTTGTCTATTATTATTTTTTTCCGACAGGCTGGTGTGTCCTTTGTGGGTTTGGTGAAGCGATGGGAGTTCGCGTGCGCGTTGCCGACAACAACACCGCGAGATCACGGGGAGCCATCAACCGGGGTTTCGAACCCTCAAGCCCCTCCACAATGCCTCTCCTCCTGGAACTCAAAGAGCCCGC
Source organism: Rhipicephalus sanguineus (assembly GCF_013339695.2). Taxonomy (NCBI): domain Eukaryota; kingdom Metazoa; phylum Arthropoda; class Arachnida; order Ixodida; family Ixodidae; genus Rhipicephalus; species Rhipicephalus sanguineus. The sequence goes on along the minus strand of NC_051177.1, from coordinate 24,000,575 downwards.
CGATGCGTCCTTTCTACGCGCGGTCCGTCCCGAACGCGCGCTTGGTGGCCTCGTATGGCGCGTCGTGTCCTGGCATGCCCGCTCAATGGTTCGTGCGTGCGATTTGGTCGCGTTCTCGAGCTTTTACGCGGCCTTTGGCTAGCACTCTACAGTGGTAAGAACTCTATCCCTCCGTGGCCTGCCATCGACTGCTCAGTTTGAGGATGTGAATCACTTGCTGATTCAGAAGAGTTACGCTTGTTGTAGTTTCCCGGTGGACACAAAGAAGCCGACGCATGCAACACGACTGAAAACCTGACCAGACTGCTGCACAGAAATGACCCGCCGCGGTCGCCTATCCGTTATGGTGCTCGACTGCTGACCCGAAGGTCGCGGGATCGTATCCCGGCTACGGCGGCCGCATTATCGCCTATGGCGTCCCTCGTAATGATGTTGTGGTTTTTGGACGTAAAACTCCAACAATGATTAATATGTTCCACAGATTGCGGTGACCTTAAATACTAAAGAATTAAACGTTCCCAGGGAGTACACCGCAGCAATCAGCGCAGCATATGGGGACGCGTTGCGGATTTCTCGACAGTCCGTGAGAGTCGTAAAATGCTTAATCGTGCGCAGTGTTTCTTCTTCTGTCGCTTTTCTGATCTAATTTATCCTATTTAACGAATTCTCGTAGCAACCTGCTATAGCTTTTCATTTTAAAGAGCCGAAAGAGTCGATCAAATGTAAAGGCTTGAAATCTCAACCAGCGCCGGGTTCTGTTCAGGCGTGGGTCGTTCACGGCTGGGATCCGGAGTTCGCCCTATAGATTCATGAACCAAATATTCCTGAGAGTCCGCCGCATATACGGTATCAAGAACTTCATGCTTATGAAGTTCTACGCTCAGATATGAGGCTCACAGCGACACTGTATTGTACGGAAGCTAGAAATGGAGCATTGTTTGCATAAGCGCTGAGCTTAACTTAAACCTATCAAATACTTATAGGCTCGGAAAGGGCGGGAACAAAAAGTGGGCAAGCAGGTGCGGAACATCTCAGTCAATAACAATGCCAAGAAATAACACTCTAGAAGACGAACATAAGAACACCCGTTAATGAATGTAGGAAATACAGACTTACAGTTCCTGTTTCTTTTTGTTTCTTTTTAAGTAAAGTGCTATGTCGGCTTTCCTGCAAAGCAGCTGAGTCGCCTGTTGCAGTACCCAGCTCGTGAGACCACCAGCCCTGCGAGCCATATGCATCGACCTTTTCGGCGAATGCATCGAAAAGCGCCAACTTACAGTATATATTGCCAATAAAACTGTGCTTAGATGCACCGCGCAAGTTAACGGCAGTGAAGCAGCGCGGGTAAGAGAGATTGCTGTTGGCTAAAGAGCGGTTGCAACCTACACTTATAGATACTTTGGTTGCGTAATCATGCGCTACATTACTGCACGGATTTCAAGTAGGACTAGGCCCCCGGCCAATCGCACGCTTCCCCTGTAACTTGTGTGTGTGCAGAGTGCGGAAATCATTTCGTGGATTAATTGGCATTCGCTTTCCTCAGCGCTTTAAGTCTTTAAGTGTGCGGCGCGTTCGCTAATACCTTTGTGCTATTGCGTCATCGTTACCTTATAGATATGGACTAGCCGAGAATATGTAAACCTCGACCTCTCCACAGCAAGCCAGCTAGAACAGAACTGTTATCTCTGCTATAAATAAAATAAATAAATAAATAAATAAATAAATAAATACAAACAACTAAGCGTGCACACTAAGATGCCTTTGTAGAGTCGTCCATTGCTTCCTCAAATCGCAAGACTTGCCTTGCAGCACGAAACTGCATGCGTGCAACCCGCAGTGCCCGTATTTAACCATACCGTATTAACAATGCGTCAGGCCTGAAATGAGACGGTATAAATAACCACGACTCTTCAACCAAGCGGCTGAGGTACCGCTGCTTACATCAAGAACTAGGTTATGTCGTCACACCCGCGTTTTTAACAAACTCCTCCGCTTGATTGTTTGCCAGAGTCCGGGTGTTATATTAAACGCATCATAATGAAGGGAGTCGTCGCCGCATTCTTGTGAGACTGCGCGACTACGGTGCCCGTGTCTTTCCTTTGTTGTTATTATTTTTCTTTTGCCCCGTCTGGTCCGCGTTCCCGCTTCGCTTGAGGGCCGAGAGAGCGCCGAGTAGCGTGTAATCCCTGGTGTGACGTATATTCATTCTAGCCGGGACACTATGAGAGCCGGCGAGCTCATCATTTTCTTGCTTTTGCGGAGACTGCACCTCTCTGAATAATTAATGAGAGAGGCTCCAGAAGCGGCGTCGCTTAGTCTTAAAGAAAGGGGCCACCGCCCGGAAATCTCGGAAACAAGAAGCTTGAGGGCATAAGGCTCAGATACGCGTTAGAAAGTAAATTAACGCGTAACAGCAGCAGCAACGGAGGAGCGATAAAACGCACACCGTAAAAAACAAACACGCGTATGCATTCACCCCCGCACACACTTACACACACAGAGGCGTACACCATGGCGATAAAAGTTTACGGGACATGGACTCGATGGCAAATGTAAATTTCTACTTTGATATCGCTTATAATTCAATGGATAACTGCTTAGGCCACAACAGCTGCCAGCAGCTGAAAATTATAACTAGAGGCTACGTTCCCAGGCCAAACAACCACTCAGCCTTTTCGGAAATCTCGTGTTCCACAAACTTTCGTTACGAGGCATACACAACAACAAACGTAAGCAGCATGTACCGATCACCTTGTATATTGAGCGGCAAATAGCCTATAGACAAAGAAGGTGGCAAATGTTATTAGGGATGTACAAAAAAAAAAAAAAGAACTTAGCGCAACTTCTGTGATCGCTGAAGTATTGAGAACGATAGTTTTTTAATGTGCAGTTCGTGACGATTACTGGCGTCCTTTACTCGGTGCACTCTGTTGCATATCATAAATGGTTTCTTGGTTTAGTAGAAAGAGACTTAAAGGCCAAACAACAAAACACAAAAAAGAATAAAACGATATCAATCCGGCAGATGCGACTCATTGCGGGAATCGATGTCATGCGAAGCAGCCATCGAGGAGCTTGTTATGCGGCATTGTTTGGCATTGAGCCAAGCGGAGGCGTATCGACGTCTCTGTGTAAATAGTAGTTGTGGTATGCGTGCGCTTACCAGGCACGTCGGCTACGTGTACTGTGACTCCTGAAGGGTAGCTTATGGCCCAAAGTGACGTCGGCAGTCACGGTAGAGCACAGGCGCCTGTTTCATCGAAAAGGAATGCACACTACGTTGCGCTGATGTTCACGTCTTAAACAGAGCAGAATTTGCGCCTTATCATTACTTATCTTTCTTGAGGATGTTACTGTGCAGGAATAAACACGACATAGATAGATAGATAGATAGATAGATAGATAGATAGATAGATAGATAGATAGATAGATAGATAGATAGATAGATAGATAGATAGATAGATAGATAGATAGATAGATAGATAGATAGATAGATAGATAGATAGATAGATAGATAGATAGATAGATAGATTCTAAATGCACCCTCTTCGCCAAAGCAAGTCGTGGTTCTTCCAAGACTCCAGAATTCTTTTTTATATTAAAGCTTATTTTGCTGTGTCCTTCAAAATACATGTGACACTAAATATTTTTTCGCAATAGAAGCAATCTACTGCGAAAGTAAAGGCATGAAATAATAAAAAAAAAATCAAATCAACGAGTCGAGCACAGGTGCCGAGAGTTGGGGACAACGTCGAATAAAAACAGCAACAACGGATTGGGCGCGATTTATCGGAACGAAAGCGAGAGCATTGAAAAAAAAAAAGGAAGAAAAATAAGAAGGCAACCGAACACAATCGGCCTGTTCACAGCCGTACCGTGTCCTCACAATTTCGTGTATTGCCCGAACGTGAACCATAGATGCGGCAAAATCCGGGGAGAGGGTCACCAGATGGCGCTTCCATAGGCGCTAAAAAGAAAAAGAAAAACCTGCACATTAAAAGCGGAGCGGCCCGATTGGCGGAGCCACGTGTCCTCCTCCTCCGTCGAGTGGAGAGGGGGCGTCGCGTGCCGGTCGCGCGCGCGATCTTTCACAAAGAGCGGCAGCTGACGCGCGCCGAGCCACAAGTCGAGTTGTGAACGTGCGTTCGCCGAAAACCGCATGAATCCGCGCAGCCGCTACAGTACCGGTGTCAGTCGCGCTGCTTGCCGAAGTTCATTGCTTGGTGCGGTGTTGACAGGCTTGCGGACGGCGAGCCGCCCCTTGGAGTTACTCAGTCATGAATGAGCCGGTTAAGAAGAGCTACCTGCCCGTCGTGCATAAGGTGAGTTGTGTACAAGTCGCGTTCTATCGCCAACTTTGTCACTGGAGCTGCATTGGTTACTAGTACTGACTAAAACACGAGAGTCAGCACAGTATGCGAAACGATGGGTCACTCGTTGGGTGAGTTCCAACAGTTAGGTGAGTTCCAAGTGGAATAACTCTGAATGAAGTTAATTGTGCGCATCATTGCGCTTTACTTCTGAAATCGCGTTTTCAATAATAGTGTATTACAGTATTTGGTAAAGGCTGAAGATCATCTTAAACGTCCGTCCCAAGGTGTAAGCGAAATGTTTGAAATTGAGCACAAATAGTAGTTCTTTTCTCGTGTTTATACTTAGCTGCAAATGTTCTTTTCGTGTTGTCTTTCACATTGCGGTTGAAGATTGTCGTTGGCTGTTATAGACGTGGAAACAAGTGGTGTGACATGTACAACTGAGATATGGAGACTCCACGGCATTCTCGATATCTGCTATATTACCTACTCAAACGATCTAGCATAGGAGTTCACAATGACTTGTGCGCGTCCCCTCACAAAAAAAAAAAAAAAAAGAAAGACTTGTACACACGATGCCGACATTTACGGGAATCCTTTGATGTTATGCTCGAATACGCACAATGTACCAAACTCGATCGTCCGAGAATTCATGCTGTACACAAGAGACGAAGAATCCTTGAACGCGTGGTGTCGCTGGGGCCGACGTTTCGGCAAGTCTTCGTCGAGGCAGCAGAAGCTTCATTTGCTGCCTTGAAGTAGACGTTGGCTCCAGCGACACCTCCACGTTCAAGGATTCTTCATCTTTTCAAGCACTCTTCTTCGCCTGAACTTCTGCTGCACAGAAGCAGCTTACAAATCCAGCAATGTTTAATACGTATAATGCGAAACTTCATCTCGAGATAGCCCGAACGGTAACTGAGAAAGTACGAGTGTTTGGACTCGGTATCCATCAATATAGATCCTGTGCCTCACGGCGGCGTTAGGCCTTCAGGGTTCAGACAGTCCACATTGGGTGCGCATTATTGCGCCAAGCTTGGTCCGGTAAAAAGGAGACTGGCCACATTGGTCCAACCGTGCATTATGCTATAGCAAGCGCGTTCTTGCTGCTCGGAAGGGAGCAAATGCGCGAGTCATGAACTGGATCGTTATGAAAGCTCTCGCAACGCATCCACCTCGAACCACCACTCAAATTTCGCAGCTCAGCTCACTGTTGTTTGGTGACTCAGCGAGAGAGAGGGCCGCGATTCCTAATTAAAACGTTTTGCGATGGTCGTAAAATTAGATCATATCAATGAAGACTACGTAACAAAGTGACCACTTGCTTCCATAGTGTTGCTTTTATTTTGCAGCCAACTGCACAATAAAATACTCAGAGTACGGCGTTCATCCGGCACCAGTGATGGTGCACCACACGGGTACGATGACCGTCCGTATATTTATTGCCTGTGCTTTGCTTCGAATCCCCGGGACTAAGCGAAAAATCAACTTTGGGCAGATAGAGGTCACATCTGTCAAGGATTAACTTCATTTTTAATAATTTTTAATCGTGTCTGTGTCAGCCGCTCGGCGGAGGTCACTCGGAGACGTATTTGACGAGTAGCGCAGAGAATCCTTGCAAAAATATACGACATCGTAATATTACGGGTTGAACCCGTGTACAGTACACGTTATAGGTCAGAGGCAAGAAAAGCTAAGGCCGACGCGTGCCCCGGGGAAATCATCGCGAACAAAGCGACAAGTCACATTACTGCGACGTTGCGCTCTCTAACGAGTGCTTTCGGCTTCTGCGGTGGCTTCTGTCGCAGTGGAGGATTTAGCGTGGCGTATTGTGGCTTTGTATTGTTTAAACAAGAGGCTTACACTCTATACATGTGAGCTTTACAGTAAGAGCCGCAAGCTGAGTCTACGAGTTGTGCACGCTTGCCATCACTTCGCTTGTGCGTGCCCTCCTGGGGCACATCACTCCGCACTATAATGAATGCACGGGATGTGCAGCGTTGAACTTATCGCCGCGCTACTTTATTGTGATTATAAAAAAAGAAGAAGACAGGCCTTTCATACAGGGCCTGCTGCACCCCCCTGTACGCGCAATCTTCCTTTGTTTTTATAATGCAGTTCTTAGCTGACAAAATGTTCATTTTGTGCCACTACTTACACGTTTACCAATAACGCAATGACGTACCTAGTAGTTATGGGCGTATAAGAAATAGTGGGTGGTCAGGGGGCGGCGAGAGTTCTCCCGGGGCGCTTAATGGTGTAAGACCGGCCTAGCTCATGTATTTTAATTGCTGCATTGCAAATGACGACGAAGCGAAAGGGAATCAGCATTATGACTACAAGTTTCCCACGCTGCTTCGGTTCCTTTGTGGGCAGTAGTGTTTTGCAGCAAGACAAACGCTAATCTCGAAGCAGAAGTATCTTGCGGCGCACAGATAGTACTTCGCAACATAGTAGCAATACAATGCAACCTACTGAGAAGAAGATTGCTTTCGCCTTTCACCTGTCTTAGGCAAGTGCATAAGGTAGTGTGTGACAGTTTTCATTAGAGGCTCTGCGTATCTCCCTTTGTCGCTCAGGGAAACGACGTGTGCGTTAGCAGTAAGCAGTTGTGGGCGGTTGATAAGACCGCCGCTGACCCCAATAATAACTAAAGCCCTCCGTATTTACCCAGCCTAGACGTCACTTGCACGACAACAGTGGAGGCGTCTTTCTTCTTCTTTGTTTTTATTGGTCTCGCTGTGGTTGTGACCCGGGGGCTGCGGTCCGCTAACGACGTCCCGGTGCTGACCTGTCGGTCGGTCACTCGGAAACAAGCAGACCATTCCGAACAGCATGGCGCACTTTCTGGGTCGCTCGCGCGGTACAGGCGCGTGGTTCCCTGCGAGCAGAGCTTGCCCTGCCTCTCACAAATCAGCGCGGCCGAAACACGGTGCACTGAACGTGACAGCCCCTGTCCTAGCTGGGCTACAGGGGAGGCCTCGGTGGCGCTCGGGTTTTCGCAAATGCGTGCAGCTCTGTGGGAACCATGGAGTCTTAACTGTGGTACGGCAGCGTCGAATAGCGCTCTAATTCGACGTAACTCCTCGCGCATCAGCCAAACAGGCGAGAAACTTGTGCAGACACTTCCTATTTTACGGCGACAGCCTGACGTGTCTTTCGTCCCGATTTTGAACAGTCTTCCGAAAATGTCACGTTTGTAATTGTCACCTTTCTCTGTACGCATGTCTAAAACATAAAAAAAAGTATTTGATATGACATTACAGGGAGGAGAACATTAGTACTGGTACAAGAAAAAAAAAATCTGGCAAGAAATTATAATAAAACATCAGAGATGGCATCCATAAAGCGACCTAGCCTGTTCAATGTTTGCATACATCGTATACAATGCACAGGAACTATCACTTGAGCTTTCGTTATCGCCGTGCCGCTGAAAGTTTACCGATAACAACGGCATGATGCAAACTTTTGACGTTGTTGTGCACTTGCAGCTTTCGGTAAAAATGTGCCTCTAAAACTTCTTTGCTTTCTAGAATCGACGGGGAGGGGGGGGGGGGGGGGGGGGAGGGCGGTTGTGAAATCCGCCAGGCCATTGACAAGTTCACTTAAGTGTGTATACAGATCGCCGTCTTTATGGTCATCATCATCACTGACTTCTTTGTTTTGTGCCCTTTGAGACAGCAGCAACTCGGCGCGAATGCATGGGTCTAAACCAATAACCGCGGGCTCGTGGCTTGAGCCTTAGCTTCTGCTGTGCTGCACTGTTTTAGCGAGACGCGCGGCAACAGCCGGTGCTCGGGGTCGGCGCTGCGGTTCGCGTCACACACCGAGTCACGTCGGACCGCTCGGCGCGCAACGCGCTGCTTAATTGCTCTGGCATCTACGCGCCTCCTGCCACGTCGCATCCAGGCCTCACCTTCGGTGGGTCGAACGGCTGTCGGCTTTAAATTTACCGGTCGCCCTTGCCATTAGTAGTTTTCTGGCGTTGCCCTAAAAGTGATTTGTACTCGCTGAAACAAGTGCGCCTGCTTTCTTGATTACTGCGTATTTGTACGTATATCGTATAGTAGCGTGCATGACACGTAGCTTCTATACCGTCAAAGGCGGTTATGTGTTTTCTTTTGGCTTGAATTTTGTCGGAATACTCCTCTAACTTAACCTCTTTAGCGGCCCTCCGACCCACGCAAATAAGATTTGGACTCGTGTACATTTCTCAGACTGCGTTGTCGGCTTGTAAACATAAGAATAAACGATAGAAGCTGGGGTGCAATAAAATAAAACGCTTTGTAATCTGTTCTTTTTGTGAGCTTGCGTCACACGACATTTCGCGTCACACGAGTGCTGCAAGCTATAAAAGAACGAGATGGAACCTTGATTGCACAATCCTGCATGCTCCATGGCCGGCGAGTAAGCTTTGCATTTCAGCGTGCAGCGAGATGTCGGCTGCGACACCGCGAACTTAATTTTGCCGCCTGTGGGGCTTGGACGCAGGATAAACTTGGCAAAAAACAGCGCAAGACTGAGACAGGGCACAAGACGAACAAGGGCACGACAACAGCGCGGAATGCCGCAGGAATGCGATCTTAACGTTGTTCAAGAATCGGGTCTAAGTTCACAAATAAGCGTGGCTCACTTGAAATAAACATAATGTTTTTTTGTTTTTTTTTTAGCACGATAAACAAGCTTTTTATCTGCTGTACTTCCATAGCATGCGTCATACGTCCATTCTTCACGGTTGGCTCGATATACGCATGAGCGGTGTCGGTCCCTGCCTTGTTTGATGAGCCGAAGAACATTTGCCCTCCGTGGAGACGTCGGAGCACAGAAGTGCTTACCGATACAGCAGCGTGAGATGGCTGACGAGGTGGGCCATCAGTCTCAACAGCCGTGGTGACGCAAACGCGGGAAAACACACCGCGACACAGTCCTGTCCACTCACCCGTTGCCTGCGGTTTCATCTGCGCAAAGAGCTATAGTATCGCGCAGCACGGAGTGGTTATTTGGGCACTCGGCTCGCGAGTGCTTGTTTCATCAGCCATGCTTTCGCTCCGTTTGGCGACATCTGCGATCGAGCTGTCCCAAGTGAGCAGTTGCGCAACGGCATAGGACTGTATGAGCATGTTGTACAGTTGCGTTTGCCGTTAGTGGTACCTACCCGGAAAACGTCTGCAAAAGCGTATTCAGCAACAAACTAAGTGCCAACATGTACAGACGTACCCCGGCCGCGATGACTTAGCGCATATGGCGTTGCACTGCCTGTTAAGAACGAGGGCGCGAGTTCGATTCCCGGCCGCGGCAGTCGCACTTAAATGGGGGCTAAATGCGGAAATACCCATGCACTTATATTTATGCGCACGTTAAAGAAGCTCAGGTGGTCAAAATTCATTCGGAGTTCCTCACCACGGAATGCCTCATAATCATATCGTCATCTTAGCACGTAAAGTCTGCATCTAATATGTTAAATTTTATTGTTGCACAAACGTACACAGAAACCTATGGGATAACAGGTGCGATCATAAAATAACAAAGCTCGTTCAAAGTAAACGGTTATTTCAATAATTGCGATGGATTGATTTTCGCAGGAAAAACAAGACATTGCGGCGAACTTTATTGTAATTTAACATTTAAGTACAAAGGTTTAGCGTACATGCATGTATGCTATGCCTTGTGGTGGTTGTTTTACCTCGCGCTTAAATATTTGGCTAATATTTTTTTTTTTTTTGCTTTTCGCTAGCAGTATTATTGGTCTCCGCGGGATGATGCGTCTCCAGTACACAGAAGCATGGAGTGCGTGGTACTCAATTAACTTTCGCACATTTGTGTCAACTCTTGTTTGTTGACACCGAGGACACGTTAAGATCGAACCTTGAAACCAAATGTTTTTCACGTGCATTGAAAATTCCTGGCAACTGCATCTAATAATTACGGACCTCAAGGGTTTTAAGAAACTCTCGTATCTGCTCGCGTTTATTAACTACCTGCAATGTTTCAACCTGTAATTAAATTAACACAAGCGTTTCCGATGTCCTACTTGCATGCTATGTGTCATCCTTTTGTGTGCAAAAAGCGGCCTGGTATAGATTCTACAACTTCGGACTTATGCACCGGTGCTTATTTGCAGGAGGAGGAAGACTTTATTCGGTAGAGTGAACCGACGGCACAGTCGTCCGAAAGAAAAAAATGTATCACCCGCCCAACTGTATGCATAGTACGAAGATACTTACGAAGCTGTATGACACAATAAATAATTAAGTAAAAAAGAATTATTTCAGTGCCCGAAGTAAAGAGTCTTGGCGCTTGCACAGGAAACTTGTCTTCCGTGAAACAATAAGAAAAATGCCCTTTCCACGTTCCGAGTAGTATCGTGCGTCGGCGTTCGCGGCAGTCAAAATGTTTATGTACTGTAGGGAGCTTTTACGGTCTCGCAACAACGATGCCGTGGGTTCAGGTGCGAGTATGGATGAAGGAAGAAGGATCGGAGAAGAAAGAAGGCCTTGAGGCTGCATACAACACTTCCACGTTGTTTACGAGACCCGGCGAGCTTGGTATACGACACGGTTAACGAACCGAACACTTGCGTGCAGTAACTTCGCCCGCTCTGTCTACACAATAAGTTTGCGAGACATAGAACGGCGAGAAATTGGCGTACTTGTCGGATGTGGGAGCTTTTACAACATTGAAGAGAGCTGAAAGAACGCCGTCTCTATACACGCTCCAAGAAAAGACGTCAGCCTTTACTTATGTTACGCGGGAGCAAGAATGAGAAGAATCGATAAAGGCATCGGTGCAGGCAAAATTGTTTTATTACTCTGAGTGATCCTCAATGAACGCCCATATTATGTAAACGCGAGCATCTTGTCGACGAGCATAGCCGTTGCAATTCCCAGTGGAGGGATTGCACATGTTTTAGTTAGCGCAGCTGTCTGATAAGCGTTAAAAGCTCGTGGATTGGACACGTATCATGGCTTGTGCGTGATGCGAAAGATGCCGACTCAGATCCAACACCGCGGCAACTTACCTGAAAATCCACTTTCACTTCTGTGTCCCTTAATATGGCCCCATTTCCCATAGACGTGACAATAATTTTCCCCGTGATTTCTCTGTCTTCATTCTCTGTTTCTATAGGTACCGTGGTCGCTAACAAAGTACTGAGCCCTTTGGGTTCTCAGTTTCTTCTCGCTTACCGAGCTGAAGACGCTCTATAAAGGAACACGCGCACACAGACGGAACAGACATGGCCGGCTAGAGGTACTCAGATGGTGCCACTTCGTTACAAGAAAATCTCGTCAAATGTTAAATTGGTGCGCCGCATCTGTCGTCGCTTTAGATGTAAGTGCCTTCCATCACAGAGACAATCGCCGTCATCGACTAAGCCGGCCCCCCTTCTTTGTTTTCGTCTTTTTCTCTTCGGAAGCTTTGTTAGAAGGGCTGCCGTCGAAGAGAACTTTCTACAGAGCTCTGCGTATCCGTGTAAAAAAGTTTAAAGGGCAACGAATGACAGCCGTAATTTCCTTTCCCCAATCAAAGCATTCTGGGGCAGACAATCCCCGCTTTTGTACCTCAGGGGAACAAAGTTCACGAGTTTGAAACTCGTGTGCCGGCGGCGAACGGGTGACCTTTTCAAGTTGAAAGAATGCAAATAGAATGTGCTGGCAGCCGTTCCTCCTCGTATGTCAGCTTCGGCGCCGATTATTGATTCCCCATCTGGCGCGACGCACCTTTGTACTTCGTCGTGCTAAGCGTGTAGTATTCCTAAGTGCAAAGAGGGAACAGTAGGGAGAGAGCAGGCTGAAAATTTCAACCAAGAGGAGCACAGCGCCAGCCCACTGTTTGGGTAGAAGGCAATATTTCTGCGTTTTCATATCTACTACTTCTACTACTACTGAATAATTATAAGAGAGAAGAACAACTCTAATAGAGGTCAGACTAAGACCTATAGATATTCCTCCGCCAGGAGGACCATGACCAGCTGGTGGGCGAAGGCCGCCGGCGCCAACCACACCGGCCAGTGGAGCGGAGGGGGGATAGTGAGGGGACACCCTCCCCTCTCCACTGCCCAACACACACACTCAGAGGCATTCAACTCAATACTCTGATCCTTTATCGCTACCGCTCCGACCCTTCGTGTCCCGGTTGCTTATGTACGTACGGAAACGTAGAATAATTATGAGGTTAACCTTTTGGGGACGCTCATATAGTGCACATGACATAGCATGTTGGGTCGCGTCCTGACTACGGTCATAATTTTGTAATCAATATCAATTCACCCGCGCATCCTTTACTCTTGCGTTTAGTGACGTCGCATACGCAGCGGAATCAGCTACGCATATTGTATGCCAACATGTCACCGATCGAAGTGAAGACGTGCTTGAATTTCGACACGGAGGTCTACCGACATCCACCCAAAGCCCGACGTTTAATCAAGGCTACAAAGTAAGTCGTGTCTACACTAAAACTGCGGCTAGACACAACGTATGCGCCTATTGTGGGTTTTTTCAATGACGCACGGAATTAAGCGACAAGGCTTTGTTTAGAAATAGGCGCGTTCGTAATGCTCGGCACAGCGGTGCCTCAAGACATCACAATCCTTTCCTCCTAATTCGGCGCAAAGCCGGCCGCTTTGCGTCTGTCGCTCTTTGGGTGTGCTCTTGAGGCACCGGCGTCCCTCTGTCCTTGTGTGGCCGCCGAGGAAGACTGTATGCCGCGGTCTGCGTCGGTGCTGCGAGCGGCGCTCATCAATCGCCGCTGCACCGCTAACGCCTGCCGAGGAGGGCGAAGTCTCCGGAGTGTGCAAGAGGCGCTGCAGCCAGCATAAATCCTCCGGCGCCGCCCAGAGCATCAATCCTTAGTGCCAACCCTTTGGTCACGTGGTCCAACCTGCAGCCCAAACCAAAATCCTCACCACGGAAAGCCGAAGAAAGACGAGCAAGGCCAGGGACAAAGAAATACTTCCGCTGTAAAGTGTTCGCGGCAACTATTTCTTTTTTCATCGATCGATTGTTCGCTCATGTTATTTTTTAACGTAGATTTTATTTATTTTTTACAGCCACGGTTTTCCCGTAAGTCTGCGCACTCAACTCTCTTTTTTCAGTCGAAACTCTAGCGCAAGGCTCAGTGAGTGGAAGAAAAAATAGAAGTGTAAGCTGCGCTACGCAGTGATGAGATTGGCCAAGACGCCGGCGCCGAAGCTCAAACACTGAAGCATTGAGTTTTTGTCGAACGTCGAAAGTAATTGTGTCGACCATTCGCGCAAATAAAACGACGTGTCAAGTGTTCGTTTACCATAACTTATGTTTTCTTTCTTTTTTCTGAGTGCTCTACACACTCAGAAAAAAAAAAGTAACTCATACTTGCCACGCATATGACTCTCTTTAAAGAGACATGTTCAATCTCTCTTGGGTCCCACGACTTTCCAACGAAAATATAATGATCTCCTTAGAGAGTGAACGTGTCTAGTTAAAAAGGATCATGCTTGGCGAGTCAAGACTCTCAAAAAATGTGTCAAATGACGTTTTTTTTTTCTTACAGTGTTGTTCAAGTAGCAACTGTTTGTTATATACAAATCGTGTTCTTGCAGCTAAACAGTTATCAGTGCACATATTAGAGCACATACTGTAAAAAAAGTAGCGTTGACATTCTAATCCGTATACTGGAAACGTTGTGATAAGTCCTGACTTAAGTACTTATAAATGCTTGAACCCACTACATCTGACCGACAAGAGGGAAGTGATATTGCAGTGGGGAATTCGCTGCATGTCGACGAGCTGTACGCTTTTGGTGTCGCTTATGGTAACTTCATTAATTTTCGCTTCGGAGCGTTCGCACAACTACAAGGTTTCTACAAACAAGATTAGATCCAGGCTACGAAAATGAGTTGTCTTAATAGTGATAATCTGACCTCATTACCATCACTGGCGCCCTCTCGAGCCCGCTGTGATGGTTCGTTAAGAAGCTTTACACGGCCATGTATAGTAACGCTTCCGGTGCTCGATAGAAGGGCCAGATATCCGGATGTGAATCTGGGGAACTTCGGATTTACTGTCGGACAATTGACTCATAAATGCATACCTGCAGGCCAACTCGTGATTGGCATGACACAGAAAAACAAAGAGCGTAAAAAAAAAACGGATAAGAGGTCGTACTGAATCAACTACGAAGCAGGGGCGTAGCCAAGGGGGGGTTGGGGGGGTTCAAACCCCCCCCCCCCCCGAAATTTTTCAGTTTTGCTTGCGTATATAGGCATGCACACATACAAACGCACCCACGAACATACATAAAGTATGGTTGAACCCCCCCCCCCCCCGAAAAAAATTTCTGGCTACGCCCCTGCTACGAAGACTGAAACAATGTCCAATGTATGTGAATGTGGTGAGGCCGGAGGACAAGTGACTCATCCAGTCAAACGACGGAATGCAGCCGTTGACGAGGACACCAAACAAACGTCAGATCGCGACCTTCACTGTTTCATCGGATCTTGGCAGTTGTTTCATACCTGGCTGCTCGCACTGACGCACCTGCATCGCAAATTCTCGCTGGTTAACATCTAGCGCTCCGCGTTTGGAGACACTGACGAAGGGCTTCAGAAACATTCCGTTAGTGTCTGTGGGGATTCCCACAGCCGTTCACGCTTCATCCAGCATGCAAATCACTATGTTACTCGGCCTATGGTTTAGTCAGCACGCAATACGGGCGGTTGAATAAACGTTTATTTATTTATTTATTTATTTATTTATTTATTTATTTATTTATTTATTTATTTATTTATTTATTTATTTATTTATTTATTTATTTATTTATTTATTTATTTATTTATTTATTTATTTATTTATTTATTCATCCTCACTTGTTGTTTAAGTCGCTAACATCTTCTTCCTGACGGGCTTGGCAAACCGGAGACTATAGCATCTGCTTGAGCTGCCTGCATTTCCTCCGCGTCTTTCGTATTTCAATGATGTGTTCAGTCGTGAAGCATGGCGCGCGTACTTGCGCCATTATCCTAAACTGTCCAGAATAAATAGAGGCTTTCTTATCATACGTTTCTGTCGTTCATCGTAGAAATATGCGTCATCTCTAACGCTGGTCATTTTTGGCTAAATGAACCTTGTTATAACTGGTATATAGATAAAACAAATCCATTTCTATTGGTCTACTGTTGTCTAAAGTAATTCAAGCAGGTTAGTGGAAGAAAGTGGGCATAAAACCACTGACGGAAACCGTAATGTCAAAAGCCTACGTCTCGCCCAAGTATGTATTAAGCCAGCAGACAAGGAAACCATGTAAAGAATTGGGAAAATTATTTATTTTTTCGGTCTTTCACACTTCCCTTCCCCTTCCCAAGTACAGGGTAGCCAACCAGAGATTTCCTCTGATTAACCTCCCTGTCTTTCCTCAACATTTTCTCTCTCTCTTTCTATCTCGAAGGAATTGCGGAAATGATAAAGTTAAAGGCAACGAAATACTGCAGTGTACTGCCTACGATTACGTACAGTACAAAATGGAGGCAAGACGACCACATAACTAATAAAAAACGAAAACCTTTATTCTTCTAGACTGACGCCTCAAATGGGCATCTGCAACTCCTGTCGTCGTGGCGTCATTTCCTGCTTACTAAGACCCTTTTCGCAATCTAGTGACTCCTATTTTTGGTATTTCGGAAGTGTACACACGAAGCTCTTTCTTTGTCAACAGAGGCGCGCCCTCACTAAAGTAAACGAAGCTTCTTATAATGGTAGATCGTAATAGAGCACTGCACGGGCCGAAAACATCATGCTCCGGCTCGCCCGAGCCCGGCCCGGTGTTCTTAAATGTGGCCCGTACCCGGCCCGGGCCCGAAATGTTTGGGCCCGGCCCGGCCCGTTTCAGCTAGTTGTGCCTTGAGCATAAAGGAGGCACTGTCCAACCTTCGGTTATTGTGAAGATACCTGCCGCACACAAGATATTTTCTAGAGATTAATTGTTTTAGGAACTTCTTTCAGTGTCACGACTTTCATTGGTACTGTGTATACTTTCGGTTAATTACGCCCGTAACAGTCTTGCGAAATAATTGCAGAGCAATATAAAATATAATTAGAGTCATAGCTGGCTGTTTCATGTGCGCACGCAGTGCTAACCACACAATCTTATTTTTGCATTTCAAAGAACGACTACAAAATATATTACCTCTATAAAGTGGGAAAAAAAAAACATGGTAGACATTCTTAGTTTGAGCCTACATCAATTGCATACGAGCTAGGGCTGTTGAGTAAAGTAGCAAGTCTCCTGCAAACTTCATCTATTGCACAATGGAATGAAAAAAAAAAACGGAGTGCCCTGACTGCCAGAAGATGGCTTGGTTATCGGATTATGCCTGGGGCTTACCCTGAAAGCAAATTTTGAAGCGATTTCTCAGATAGAAGGGCTTTCATTCGTGCATAGACAGTGCCTAAGCGAAACGAGGTCCCCGCCATCTTTTACGTGAAAATTTGTTTTCATTCCGAAGTTATTTAAAACAAAACACTCGTGTAAGACGTGTGTACAGTAACGGTGTGTTGAATAAAGGGCGGTTTAAATAAAACTGATCAGTCTGTGTGTGTTTGTGTTTGTGTTGGTTATTCCCAGAATCCCGGATCGCTTCTCTAGCCTCATCACTCCATGAGCCACACTCGGGGAAACGAGTGTCGCTATGGTCTCGCGCCTTACCACTAGTAATGGGAAAATCAATAACGGTGTTCGCCCTGTCATAAGAGTCGCTCCGCATCTTGCACTTAAACTGCACGAAAAACAGCTCCTGAGATATTAATGGCTCACAAGTCACGTTGACCAGTCCACGGAGTCAGGCAGGCGGAAACAGGCGCCGCGGGCCTGCGAGCGTAGCTGCATATTTGAAAACATCGAAATGTTTCCCTACATACAAACGCGCACATCTTATATACACTAATCTAGGCAGTTTACCGTTGCTTTCCTTACACGGTACTTATATTAGGCGTTTCTTGAAATTACGTGCAGCATACAAATTGGAGCGAAATTGTAGATGTCTTGTACTGTGCAATTTCTGTGCACGCCAATGCACTCCAGGTGGTTTTAAATTACCCGGAGCCCTCAACGACGGCGTCTCACATAGCCTGGGTCGCTTCGGGAAGTTAAACCCCACAAAACAACAAAAACATAGCCAAACAACGTACACACGCAATTATGCAGATACGTACGAGACCCGGGCCTAATGCGGGCCTGGCTCAGACCCGAGCCCGACCCGAGCCCGAAGATCACGGGCCCGAGCCCGGCCCGGGCCCGATCCAACAATCCCTTACCCGGCCCGGCCCGGCCCGGGCTTTCGGGCCGGCTCGGGCCCGTGCAGTGCTCTAGATCGTAACACTAGATTCCAGGAACCGTCCGACGTCGAGGCTTTAGTGTCGGTGCCCAGTTCTCGGTAGTCCCAACACGGCGAAAGCTCTACAAATGTTTCTGCCGTTTATACGCGAAGCCCTTTATAGGCGAAACTTGGAGAGGACCAATACACAATGAAACTTCCAGGTTCCGGAATGTGAGCTGTTGCCTCTCAGTGGGCTGAATTAGCAGCGAGTAGTGTTTCGAAATGATCGCCACTCCTCTTCCGAGTACGATGGGGACATATAACGGCAAGTCAACGCTTTCGCAACCCCCGCTGGGGAGCGCTGTCGTAAGTACGTGCGTGGCATCGCTACAATCTGAGTCTAAGAAACCTGTTTGTTGACGACGTCAGTTCGAAAGATGCCTCGTCAAACGCGAAAATTGACCGTCGGCTTCGAACGCGTCAACAAGAGTGACGCAGAAAATCATCATCACGTGATGATGTCACCATATAACGTGGTCATGACGTCACATATTACCAAAATTTGTGGCGTAATCATTACGACACTACGCCTCCATCGTGACGTTACACAATGACGTCATCACATGACTTATTCATATGACGTCGTCGCTTAGTCAAAGGTGGGCCGATCACGGAGGCAGTGCAGAACTACATCGGCTGCAGAAACCTTTCGGAGGTGGGCAGGGGAGGATCAATACGGCGTCCGAGAAGAACACGAAGGAGAAGATGACTTTCGCCTTCGAGTCGTTTTAGGCGAATGCGTAAGGGTCCCTGTGAGTTTTCTTCTTAAGCCGCGCTAACATTAAGTTTGCTAAATTGCTCTAAGGTGATCTTGGCGCTGGTGTCTGCGGGAGATATAAGTATGCTTGGTTGATAATTAACGTTTATATATATATATATATATATATATATATATATATATATATATATATATATATATATATATATATATATATATATATATATATATATATATATACAATCGTTCCGTTGTATTGACCATATCGATGAAAGGGCCGGGGTTGGGTTTTAAATATTAGGCGTACTTACAAATCGTAAGCCAAGTCACTCAATCGTACATATACAAAAGTCACGCTGTCGAAGAATGTTTCCTGTATGACAGGGTAAAGTGAAGGGTGCAGTAGCATCATGGACCTGAGTGTCGCTGGCAGCTTATTCAGGACTTTGTGTCTCTTAAAGGTGCAGCGCATTGGGCTATAGTCCGAATGGCATGATTGCTGCCGAGAGCTGTAGCCCTAAGATAAAGGCGGCGGTCAAAGTGTCTTTGTCATTTTGCTGGCTCAATCAGCAAAGGAACGACGATGAGCGCGTGGATTTACGGGAACGTTGTCCGTATGGATTCAAACGTCTTTGTAAATTTGTAAGCTGAACACGTCAACGAGGTACGATTGCGTTACACATGCAACACGTCACATTGATTGCTCATATGAGATGGGAGTTATCACGTCGCCATGTCTATGAAACTAATTAACGTGGGGTTTACGTGCCAAAACCACCACTATGTGGCACACCGTAGTGGGCGACTCCGGATTAATTCGTCCACTTGGGGTTCTTTAAGTGCACCTAATTCTAAGCACACGGGTCTTCTTTGTATTTCGCCCCCATCGAAATGCGGCCGCCGGGATCTGTCCATAAAATTATCTGTGCTACGATTACTTGAAAGTAAAAAAAAAAAAACGAGGGAAAAAAACGCAGTAAATAACTTAAAAGCAACTTCTGAGGCACGGTAACACTGATTCATACAATATGTATGCATCGCTCCCGCGGTGTGTAGGTTGGCGATCCCAGCCCTATGGTTTCTCCATATATTTGGCTACTGTCCCCGAAAGTTCGAAGGGGTTGTTATATGTATATCGTTGCCCCAAGACGCCCGAGCATGGCTGCCGTCTAGCGAACTCGTTCTTTCTGGAGAGTTCGCGAGACCGGCAGTCTTGCGGAGACCTCGCTCGTTGTGAGATATAAGGGCTGCACCTCAGCGCGAGGAGTTAGTGAGGGGAGGGCCTCAGGGCGTCGGTCCATGGAAGCGGCTGCGACCATCGGACACCCATGGTCGGCTATGCAGAAACGCAACCAGCGACTCGTGAAGGAAAAGCTCCGGCTGCGCACATGCTGCTTGCATCGGGTCTCCGCGAGAGTTTTTCACCGCCGCACGCCATCCTCCGACGAAGGCCATGCGGACCCCTCCTTTTCTTCGACATTGCGAACAACGCGACCGCTGACCATCTGCCGGCGCACACGTCCGTCCAGGAAGGCCGCCGCTGCAGGTAATACGTATACGGCAGCAGGCACCCCCTCCCTCTCTTTCCCTGCCACCGGTTGCTTTGCGAGTTCCGCGCGCAAACTGCGGTTCCTTTCCCCTTCTGCCGCCCCGAATCCAGCAGCCCCTGCGTTCGCATTTTCTTCTTTCCAGTGACTCGCCAGCTGGCATTGTGTACACGACAGACGATCAGCGCGGCCGGCTTCTCCTGTTGGAAGCCAATAGAGCACAGCCGGAATGCGGGGCGCCTGCTTGCCGTCAAAGGTGCGGAACAACTTCCGAGGCAGCGAAAGTGGTCGCGGCAGGCCAATTGAGTTGGCCTGACGTGTTTGTGCGAGGCGCCCGCCTCGTCGCGAAGGGGCGTTGCCACTTCGGGCGTCGCTGGAGAGCGCGTCCTGCTGTACCACCGGCGGCAGGTGTCGCTCTGTAATAAGAGCAAGATGACCATATATAGGAGGCGCTGACTTTGGACTTTGCGGTAACCCTGTGGATTATAAAGAAGCGTGGCATGTGACCGCCGCTGTATACCCTCCGCGCTGAAGCGGAAACGTGCGTGGTGTAACAACCGGCTTATTTATGAGTTCCATTGTGAGGACAGTACGTTCGAGCTTTCTTCGCTTCGCCTCTCCGAGGCTACCGTCGCCAATAAAGTTGGAAACGGGATACGAAGCACAAGCTCACGAAAAGTACTTTTATTACCTGCTGTGAAGCAACCAAGGAGCCTAGGCGCAGTAGTAGCAGTATTTTCTTCCTCTTCTTATTCACATGAATTGAGTGCACTGTAAATATATGCATAGATGGATAGTGCACAGAGCGACTGTCACCCTAAGACATGTCGTCTTTCCTTTCTTTCTTTCTTTCTTTCTTTCTTTCTTTCTTTCTTTCTTTTCTTTCTTCTTTCTTTCTTTCTTTCTTTCTTTCTTTCTTTCTTTCTTTCTTTCTTTCTTCTTTCTTTCTTTCTTTCCTTTCTTTCTTTCTTTCTTTATTTATTTATTTATTTATTTATTTATTTAAGGGGCATTGCTTAGCTGGACGTCTCCCACATCAGCCTACGATATGCATTCTCCTGTTCCTAGAACGTCCTTCATACATTGCGAGCACTGTAGGCGACGTTTACCACTGGCTGCGAACGTGAATGACCACATGCAGCTTAATGTACTATCTTATCTGCAGCAAGTCCCGCTACCTGTCGTCTCACCCGTTGGGAAAACGGGATAATCGAATTACGAGCACTATTTCCCGGTGCACTTCGCAACCCGGAAGCCCGACAGACTTCCTTCGGCTTCTTCTGACGACAGTTTGCCATTAGCACCCTGCCGTTTCTCGCCGTACACGACACACACACTGCTGCTGATGCGGGCGCAACCCGCTTTTTTTGTGTTTGTTATATTTTATTCGTGCTTTATTGCCACGCTTATTGCGCGAGCTCTTTATTGGAGTTGCTCAGCTTTCTCGTAAGGAAGGTAACCATAACCCGACACGTACGCATAGACAGCTGGGCTAGTTGGTTTTGGTTATAGCCATGTAACGTGATACTGGCAAACAGGACACGTACGAGTAGAGAGACACTATCTACTCGCTCGTGTTCTGCTCGCAAATATTGCCACGCCCACTTCTTGTCTTGTTTTGATGTATTCGGGTTTGACCGGCAGGGACGGTTATCAACGCTCGACGCTGTCCGCGAAGCAGTGTTCGAGAAGCTTCGCGATTGTAGTAGATCGTTTTTTTAAGATTGCGCTCCGCACGCGAATGTTCCAGCTTTGTCTAGAGATGACGCCGCCACCAGCGATATTGCTGGAAAGTTCGATAGCGCCTGTATAAAAGCCGACGCGCTCGACCGCTTGTCAGTTGATCGACGGTCGACGCTCTGCTCGCCGCTATCAGTGTATTGCTGTAGTTTGACTTTCAGTTTCCCGGCCACAAGTTCGGCCAAATAAAGAGTTTCATCTCGGACGTGCTGACTTGTCTTCGTCGACGTCACGACCACGTGACAATATCATGTTACACAGCTATAACCCTCTACACATTGACATAAGAACCTTGGGAAATGTGATGCTGTTGCATCATGCGGTTGGCTCCGCTGAAACGTTGCCGTTCTAAACCTCGTATTCCTGCACAGTCGTCTGAACGAGCAACGAAGTCGCCGTTCTATCGGTGTGCACCCTCGAAAGCCATGTCCCGTATCCTAATAAAGTTATAGACGCTGCTATCCATACAACATAAAATGTGACCTTTGTGTGTTACGTCGAGTCGCAAGATCGTTTGCTCGCCTTGATCTCTGAGCCGATTATGGGAAAATTCATTTTAGATTCTCCCTGAGAAGGCAACAGCCGTATCGTCTTCGTACAAGTGTAGCCTCGCAAGCAAACCTGATCACGTTTACGCCGAATGCCAGTCACGTATTTCTCAGCTTACGTTTTATGGACCCTAATTTGCGACTTCGTTTGCCATACAGACTCTCCCGTCGCGAAACAACTTTGATGCGTCTTGATAGAACGGTAGCTTGGGCTAGTTCGTGATTTGGCATCGACATATTTGCACGGTGCGTATACTGAACGGGGACAGATGAGAGGACACAACACAGGCGCTGTGTTGCGTCCTCTCATCGGCGAGACCGCTTGCCGAAACGTCGACTCCAGCGACAACCCGCGTGTTCAAGAATGCGGTTGGGTATGGCATATACGAATGCTTTCCTCATAGGAATGCCTATTCTTTCCCCAGAAGGAGGAGGAGGAAATAATATTGATTTCACGAATGGAAAATTACGCAACCTGGCTTCTGTCTTCTTGCCTATACGCCAGGAGAAGGAGTCCTCGAAGAAGCAGCGATTACAGAACTACTCGGGAAACAGTAATTCTTAGCGACAGTTCTCAAAGTGGGAAAATGACGTGTATGAAATTACAAAACGTTAGAATCACTTGCTTGTGTTGCCCTGCATACAGACGCCAGTTTACGGCTTATCGCACAATCACGGCTATCATGAACAGTATATGCATGCTCCAAGACAGTCTCAGGCGCGTGTTAGCTGTACCACATGCCAGATCACGTACTCGTTGATCGGTTTAGAGATCACGTGACTACGCTACTTCGAGTTCGCGTGGCAAAGCAGAATCCTTGGCGTCGCTTCAGGCTTCGCGGGGCTGACAAGATGTACTTGATTTCCATGCTTATACATAGCTCACCATCTCACACGAGTGCACGAGGTTAGGCCTATTGCGATGGTATCGGTACCGCGGTATACAGTGTTGGCGGTCTCTCGTAACTTTTTTCGGTAATTTAGTAGCGCACTGGTTGCCATTTCGGAACTGTAACGGGTAACGTACTTACGTTAACATTTTTCGGTAACCTGGGGTGTCACGTTACTGGTTACTTTTTATTCCGATTATCCCGGGAGTTCACAAAAACTCTTCGTCTCGTAGGCTCCACCTTCCCAGAGCTATTCTTTTGTCACAGCGGCTGGCTGCTATTGGCCTGGCAGGCGTTGATTTGGGAGTACTATCTATCTAATGCGTCTATCGAACGCCTATTTACCGTAGGTGCGGATGTATTCACTAAGAGGCGAGGCAAGCTGTCCGACAGCTTTGAAATAGAGCTGTTGCTTAAGTTCTACAAGTTGTAGTTGTCAGAAAGTCGTTCATGTAATACGCCAGCGCTGTTTATCAGTTTTGTTTTCAAAATAAAATTTCCTTCTATCTACCTGTGACTGCGGGTATACGTTTCCGGTTGTTGAATCCTTGAGTGAGCGAGGCTGACCTTGAATGCCTTCACGTAAGCACTCGCAGTTTTTGGGGCAATTATACAGGTTAAAGGGCAAAAGTGATTTATGTTGCAAATATTTTCCCGGAACTATACATTTAAGCATTTATTGAATGGTACAAAATCAGCGCATATATTTTGTTAGTAGAAGTGCGCTGTCATGATTACTGTGAATTTGTTGAGAGATCAGTAATGTTTTCTTTCCGGAGAGCGTTGATGATGAAATCTAAATTTTTTAATGTCGCTTTAAGAAATGACCTTATCATGTGCCAACTATAAGCGACAGCATGCGACTCTAAAGTTAACTTTAGGCCTCTGTAATATTGCTAAAGTCCGGCACGCTTGTGCAAAGTATCTCGTTACAACTTATATAGGTATTTCAGCTAAAATCGTTGTTTCCGCTAGAAGTTTTATGTGAAATATAATAATGAGCCTTTTTAAATTGCGATTTTGGGTTCCTGCAGCGAAAGCGCAAAGATTAAAATTTCTCAAAATGAAGTAATGGCAGAAGTAACGTGCGTTGCTTTGTTTCGGTAACGGTAACGGTAATGAGTTACCTTTCCTTGTAGGTAACGTCGGGTGGTAATCAGTCCTTTTTTTTTTTGTTAGTGCAACGAGTAACGTATTTAGTTACTTTTTTCTCGGTAACGTCTATAACACTGCCGGTATATGAGTCATTTCTTTTTGTTTTCTTTATTTTTTTGTGTGGAAGGGGGGGGGGGGGTTCTTGTCCATTTTCTGCTATCTGTACATAGATCTTTTTCCTTAGCTCTTCGCTCTAGAACTGCTATTACTAATTGATTTGCCCGCATTCTGCTTAAACTTGTGTGTACGACTTGTCACTGTTGTGCGTGTAGAGAAAAAGGTAACAATAAGAACTGCAACGTATACACTAGCGGCTGTTTTCCAATAACGGTGGCGCGTGTTCAAGGTAGATGACCTTCGTCGTTAGCGTGAGTGCCCAAGTCAGGAAAGTCTCTCGTGCACTATTCGTATTCATTTGCTCGTTCCTTCCTAAAAGCATCTCTCTCTCTCTAACTGCATGTCTCCATGGCAAACTTACATCAAACGCAGTTGAGTACATTGTCAGCTTCCCAAGGGTCATTCGCTGTGCAAACCTCCGCTCACCCAGGTTCAAAGTACGGGTCGCCTAACAGCGTACTAGCAAACGAAGTTGGTATTGACACCGGCCCATCACCTTTAGCTTTGTTTGTCGTCCGGCGCGGAAAATAAAGGGCTCTCGAGAGGCCATCCCACTGCTATGCCCGAAACAAGTGCTTTCCAGGCCTCTAGCCCTTTCGGCTCTGTTGTTCGAAAATGACATGCCATAAAGACCACCGCACTCGTGCTTTCGCCCTTGGGCTTATTTGCGCAATTTCCCTTGGAGGAGCCCCGGCGAGCGAGATCGGAGAGTGGGAAGCGGAAAGAAAGCGTGCGCTGAATACTAGATGCATCCCTCGTGTGCCCGATCTGCGTTTCTGCGTCTGTAATTTCATCTGTTTGCATAGATCAGACCGCGAGACGAACCGTGCGCGTTTACAGCCCTGGGATCGACCGTATTTACACAGAAACACCGTTTCTTGCGGTTTTAGAGTGCAGCAGCGCGGGCAGCCATTACAGTCATTCATATGACGGATACATTGAGACAGGGAAATCGACAACCACCCGACTGTACCATGAAGCCACAAGGAAATGCATACGAATTTCTCAGAGCAAAAGCTGCTTAGTAGCCGAAAAATTCGTCCTGGTCCGGGGATCCAACACGGAACCAACGCCTTTCCGGGACGGTCCTCTGCCAACTGAGCTAACTAGGAAGCCACAAGGAAATCCGTAAGGATTTTCCTGCGGCTTCGTGCTACAGTTGGCTGGTTATCAACTTTCCTTTCTTAACCCTTCCGCCACCTTGCGGGGTTCCGCCGAACCGATTTGCAGTGGACGGATACTTTGGCTTTTTATCAGCAGAAGTGCTCCTCGTGGCAAAACAAAAGCAAGGAAGTAGGACTTAGCACGACCAAGAAATTATTATTTTTTCAACACATAATGTATCCGCTTGGGGATATCAAATCATTCGGGATAACCGTTGATTAACTATTTCTTTAGCTAATACGGCCCCGCTACCTTGAGTTACTCACTTCGGTAACATTTTTTCGCTGTGCAGTTGAAGCAGGAAATTTCTCAAGGCATTTTCATTTAATTGTTACATCTCCAATCGATTAAAATTTTCAACTTCGTGCTTTCATAAAAACTCGAACAATTCTTGCACGTCCCAGTTTGCACTGGGAGACATTGGAGACACGTGAGTCAATTCATGTGCACTATATTTCATGACGGGTAAACATATGTCTCACAAACAGGGCAATTGACGAGTATTAAAAATAAAGGAGGCATCGTACATAACCTTTCAATAAAGGCCTCACATGATATATCTGAGCACTGCGAATTGGGTTTCGCACGCAAAGAGCAAGAAAGAAGTAGGTGCAACAATGTTGCGTAGACAAAGCTACAGGTGGCGAGGCGACAAATTACCCAAAAGAGAGAAAGCGTGATACATATTAATTATAGACAGACACATACCAAAGCGTATGAAAACGTAATCAATAATAATTCTTGGGGTTTTACGTCCCAAAACCACGATATGATATGAGGCACGCCGTAGTGGATAGCTCCGGAAATTTCGACCACCCGGGTTTCTTTAACGTGCACCTAAATCTAAGCACACGGGCTTCAAGCAGTTCGCATCCATCGAAATGCGGCCGCCGTGGCCGGGATTTGATCCTGCGCCCTTGTGGTCGGCAGTCAAGCACCATAACCTCTAGACCACCGCGGCGTGTAAACGTAATTAAAACATAACGAAATTCGTTGTCTGGTCAGTTGGTTCATAATCTTAAATACTGAGCAGCGCGAATTCGATACAGGAGAAATAAAGAACAGAGAAAGAACACCGTATTCTTTCTTTGTCCTGTATCGAATTCGCGCTATCCAGTATTTAAGAGTAATCAAAGCAGTTTGCATGGTTTCCAACGTCTCCGAAAGGACCTCACGTGGCCGTGTACTTACCAAGTGTTTCTGTTTTCTGCCGGTAATAACGTACCAAAATACGACCTTGCGGACGCGTTTTGGAAAAAGTAATTTAATTCTTCAATTCCTTTTGTCCTTCGTCATCGGCTCAACGCCCTGGCGCAATAGGCAGTGCATCGAAATATACTGAAAGAAGAAAAGAACGCGAACAAAATGGATTGTCGCAGAATACGGCTCAGTATTATACGGCGCTTGTTATATTGGCCATTTGTTACGATGACCGCGAGGTGGTGCGTTCACGACTACGTGTCGACAGTAGTTCGTTGCCTTGTGCTAACGTATCGGTCAGAGCACAAAGAAAGGGCGTGGATGGCCGAGGGTGTGGTTGAAGCCACGTGCGTCACGAATGTGACTATGTTCGAGATCCATCTTTTTATTTTTAGAACGTCGAGAATTTCTTCTTTGTGTGAAATACCCGTGCGTCCAATCGAACGTCCCGTCGTTCGTACATCGTGCGCCCAGTTTGCGTCCTTCGTGCGGCCTTCTCTTTCCCCACTCCTCACGTCGTTATGGGACATAGAAATGAGCGACGAGGTTGGTCTTAGTGTGAGCGTTCCCAGGGAGAAAAATAGTTGAAAGACGTCACGAAAGAAGAAACAGAAAAAAGGAAAAAAAAAAGAGCTGGGACATTGAACTACTTTCACGAATAAATAACATCTTTTTGCCCCTTTACGAGGACACGTGCACTGTCATGTTCGGCGTACAGATTGGGCACTTGCAACGAAGCGTACTAAGCGCATCGTAAACGAACACGATTATATGGTCATTTTGTACAGCTCGTGAGAATGGCCGCTTCATTTAGCTTCCCTGTGAAAGGCTTCCCCTCCACAACTTATTTGTATACACGGACTTTTCGGTGGCTTTCGCGACTTCTCCTATCTACGTGGACAAAAACAATGGTCTGCAGTATGTGTAAATGATTAAATAAATGAAATAGTGTGGTAAGCATTAGAATACTTGTTCTGATTGACAAATTACCTTCTTGACTTCTGAAAAGCCATTCCTCGAAGGTGATATGTGACTCCCAGTATCTCGATTTCTGTTGCCGCGTTGCAAGATCTGCAGAAAAACGTTCTTATGCATTTCGCTTTTTTTTTTAAATGCCGCGGCGGCTAAAATCGTATTGAAATCGGCAGTTAAAGTTAGAGTCCATTAACCATCGAAAACGAGGGGACTGTGTGCTATTGCGAAAGTGGGATGCTCACCTTGTTGATGATGCAGGAAGACGTGTGGCCACATCGATGCCTCTCATGTTCCGGCGCTGCATCTCTAAATGCATTCCTGATCAAGCTCACAACCTTTAGCTCAACTGCCGACATAGTGAGAGTTGCAGAGCAGCTACAGCGAGAACAAGATTGCGTAGTTGAAGATGACGCATTCGCCTGAGATTAAATTCGGCAGCAGCAAGCTTTCTTAAGCAGGGGCGAAGCACGCGCTTATTGGAGAGCAGAACGTCTATAGACTGCATGGAAAAAGGCGTCGCAGCTTTTGTGATAGAAAGTAGCGAGGGCGTTAAGAGTATTGCTGCAAGGCGGGTGTCGCACGTTTACAAATGACTAGATAAATAAAGAAAGAGAGAGAACGAGCAAACGGTTCGCCATTAAGAGGCATTGTTACAGAGGACAGTCAATAAAAATTCAACGTACCATTTTGTCAAAGTTTTCTTGGAATTTCAAGTAAGGCGCTGCTGCAGGTTGCTTATGCCAATGTTTCGTTTCATGCTTGCTTGGAAAACAGGCGCCACAGTCCTGAACAAAGGAACGCGATATGTTGTCTGCGTGTGTGCTCACACGTTGTGTTATTATTAGCCGCACCAATAACGCCACTTGCTGGAATTTCACTCACTTTAGAAAGCTCCAACGGACTATAAACGCTGCAACAACCGCATGGGAGATTCCATTCAATGTCTTCGCTGCTGTATTTGCGCCATTCTTGCAATCGTGCTTGTTGTAGCGGGCTGTGTGCGTCCGGGAAAACTTTGGTAATTAGCAGTCCGAGATGTCTGCATACCGGAGTCGTCGAAATAAAAGAGTTTATTAGTGAGCTGGCCGCATACATCGGGGAGGATGACGTTCTTGCTTAGTATACCATCTCTTCTTTAGTGCAGAAACTTCTGAAACAATTAAGGGGCGAAGAGATTGGGACACACACGAGCGCTAACTTCCAAATGAATTGTTTACTGTATTCCAACTGGGTGGCGCAGGCGCGCGGTTGCCATTATAACTATGTGTCCGAACAATAAAAAGATCCCTCAGAACTTTAGCGCTTGTGTGTGTCGCATTCTACTCGTCCCTTGTTTCAGAAGCTTTTGCGCCAATGAAGAAATCATGTTAAAAAGACTGAGCGTGCAAACACGGACACAAGAGAGAAGTCAAGACACTAGAAACGCCGACTAACAACATGAATACCTACCAATTAGCTCGGCTCTCTGTTATTCTAAGCTTCATTTCTAATACTTTGATCCCTTTTTCGTGTTCCCTTACTTACCTGAACAATCCTGCTTCTTTCGCTTTTGTACTTTTTAACATGAATACCTACCAACTATAGCCCAGCTCTCTGTTATTCTAAAAAGAAATCATGGATTACCAACTAGATAGAAGATGCACATTGCTTAGTGTGTATGCCCCGAGGCCCCCTCCTCACTCCCTCGCATCTGGAGCGTGTCTTGCTGCGCAATCGATCGAGACAGCGACAAGAGCCCGGTCGTGAGTGAGCCGAAAGCTGACACATAGAAAAGCTGCGAACGAGCGTGAGAAGCGCGTGGCTCGAATGCTGCGTATAGGAATTCCGGAGGAACGCCAGTTGGCTTATGCAGTCGCAAAGCATCTCCACGCCCCACTTTGTATATACGTGACACCGGGGAGATGCAGTTGTCGTGTACTGCTTACTTACGATCGAACGTGCGGCGGTTCTCTTTCGTTCGTGAAGACTATGAAAAAGGATCGTGGTGTTGCGGTTTAAGGCCCCGCACACGCATAAACTTTAAAGTAGTTTAGTGGCATTACGTGCGAAAAGCAAGGAGATTATGAGCCACGCCGTAATGAGAAACTGTGGATTAAATTTATATACACAGGAATTATTGAACTTCGTTCGTCGCGACGCGGCTACCATGGCTGGGAGTCGAACCCGTACCTTTGTGCCTAGCAACGCGATGACATAGCTGCCAAGCTACAACAGTGGGAAAGTTCAGCGAGATAGTTCTTTCGAGATCAGCTTTTCTGCTCAAAAAAAGAAAAGAAGAGCAAGACTACGATGGAGAGGGAAAAAGCCGAGAATTGAGGGGGAGGGAACAAAGACGCACAAATGCGTGTGTGTGGAGTATGGTCCTGGCCGTGTGGTGCCTGGAGGACAACATTCAGAGCCTTTGAGAGTCGTCGATAGAAATTATCGCTGCCTACTTGCGCTGAAGGCGTATATTTTGCTGTCATGCTTACAAATTCTTCATTACTTTGAACATAGTCTCCAACATAGCTCACGATGGCGTAACTGCATGGTTGAGCACCGATGGCGAAAGTGAGCGTACGCATTGAGGTGCATGGCTCAGTTCGTTTAATTTATTATTTCCTCAGTTATATATTTATTGCTAGTGGGCCGTCCTTTCTTTTCTAGCAATCAACACATTACACGCATGTGAACACCCGTGTATGCACGAGAAAGTGACTAACGTAAACCACAAAGCACGTGAAGTCTTTCCAGAGCGAACATGTTGTAATAATATGTTACAACCTTCATTAGTGATGGCGAACTGGATTCAGAGAGATATTCTTGCATATACAAGTCGTCTGTGATGAGCAAGCGCCTGTTTGAATATTCCTTGGTTCACCTGCACACCAGCGCTGGCTTATAGCTGAACTGCTTTACATGAAATGATGAACAAAAAATAATTTTTCACTGAGTACCTTTGCTTATACGCAGATTATTATTATTATTATTATTAACATTATTATTATTATTATTATTATTATTATTATTATTATTATTATTATTATTATTATTATTATTATTATTATTATTATTATTATTATTATTATTATTGCTGCTGCTGAATCATTATCACTGCCATCACTTCACTGCCGACGAAATCGTTCTGATCTCTTATTTCCTTACAAGCTAGTCCACGGTATCATATCCTGCCCTGTACTTGATCAATTGTGTTAATTTTCGAATTCTGCGTAAGTTAACCAGAGAGAACAGACCGTTTCATGTACCCGCCTGCTTCTTCCAACACTCTACCGTTCACAGAATACAAAGTCTTTATAATATTAATTTTCTTGATCTTGACGTTTTTCATAGTCCACAATCATTGTTTTTATCCGAGCTTTGCACTGTTTTGACATAGTATGGCACAATGTACAAAGTCTTCCCTTCTCCGTCTTTCCGCATAGTTGTACATGTGCAATCTAATTTTTTATTCCTCTTCGGGGTGGCGCTTTGATCGCCACAATGTGAAGACGCATCTCACCTGAGCTCTTCGATGTTTTTATGATAAATTGTGCAGCTTATCGCACAGTGAGCGGAAAACTGAGCAACGTCTCTGTGAACGTTTTTGGTGAGTGTACACTGCCTTTTCGAAGCATCAGCAGCCGTCTTTTTCTTGGCTACGACGAACGCTTGAACGGCGGACTGCTCCCTTAGGCTTAACAGCGCGAAGGCCCAACTCGAGTGCGGTCCCGGCGATGCCGGCTCGGTGAATCCATCATCATGCCGCCGACGCCACCGCACCACTCGCATTCGAGTGAACCGAACGCTGGAGCTTCGTATTCGCCTAGCAGGAGAGAGGCCGGAAAATTGGACAGCAGCTCCTCCAGGATGCAGACAGCGCGTCGAGCGAAGCACGCCGAGGACAACGGAACGCCAAGCGAACGCCGAGTAGCAGCAGAAGATGCCGGACTACGCCCCTTGAGGGAGGTGACCAGGAAGACAGGGCCACCACTAAACGACCAAATGGATACCGAGGATACAAGCGATGATGGGGTGGGCGCCAGAGACGCGCGCGACGACGAAGGGAACGCAGAGTGGTCTCTGTTTACCAAGCGGAAACCGATCCGGAAAGTCAAGCCCGAGCAGCTTCGCCTCGAACGGGTAAGTCGACCTCATTTTGCTCTCTCGATCAGGCCACTTAATAAGGTACATGTGCATGATATACCTAAACAGGCTATAACGGCTGCACTAGAGATGACAGCTAAAAGTTGGGAGCTAGCAGAATTAGCGATCTTCCGTTACGAATCTGCAGCGAACTGCATAAAAGTTACAGTGAGGGATGAAGAACATGCTGAACGGCTTACAGCACTGACACGATTGACTGAAAAAACGTGCGGCCGAGTTCGTATGTATGAAGTGCGCATCGAAAGAGTTCCGACACAGAGAGCAGGTAGCAGTCGGGGGGGTTATCAAGGTGCGTCCCGACCAGACTATCGACTACATCATGGACCACTTGAGATGCGAAACGGCCACTATCCTTGACGCGCGGCGACTTGGAAAGACGAACATGCTGCTGCTGACGTTTAATACGCCATCACCCCCAACGAGGCTCGTATTTGACTATGAGATCACAAGGGTGTACGAGTACAAACCGAAAATCATAGCCTGCTATAACTGCCACGGATTGGGACACATTGCCAAGTACTGCCCTTCAGAGGAAGTTTGTAAGCAGTGCGGCCGAAAACATCCTGAAAATGCGGAATGCGATGAAGAGCTGTTCTGTGTTGCCTGTCAGAAGCAGGGCCATATATCACTAAACTCAGCCTGTCCTAGTCGTGCACCGAAAGACTTTCAGAATCTCAGGCATAATGCAGAGGTACCGCAGAAGACAGTCAGCTGGTCTGAAAAAGCACAAGCGGGCATCCCCAAACAACCTGTGCTATTAGATGAACATGAGCAACAAATAAAAGAGTTAAAAAAGAAAATCAGCAGCTGAGAGCCATGCTACAGGAATTGCTCGAAAGGCTAACACCACAGCAGCGAGATATACCACCCCAAACGCCATCTCGGGAAGGTGAACAACCTTCGCCGACAGCCATAGAGTTTCTTACAATAATACCTAGAGGGGAATCTGGCGCTAGTGTCTACGCGGGCTCCTTGAGCGGCGCTTCAACCACCATGGGAATGATGGGAAGTACAGGCTTCGGATTTGCTTCGGATGGATTAGTTTCTTGAGATTCGCGACGCTCATTTGCCGAGTTTAAAACAAAGCGATATGAAGTTATTTCCAATTCGAACTTGCTTTATTCTTTTGTACGTAAAACTTATTGCAAAAAGTATGCGTGACCGTGGGATAGAACTGAAACCTAGACAAATTCAACCACCAGGGTATGCATTGCTCTGCAATTGTGTTCCAGATTTGGCATCACAATATAATGAATTATTTTCTTTACAACACTTGAAACAAACGCTCTTCTCTTTCCCTCGAAAGTACGTATTTTCTATTTATGGAAACATCTGTACTGTATTGAGTGGGAAACACTTAACGTATCATCTGCTGCGATGACAGTTGCGTCTGTCCATGTGGCCTGCCCCCAACGCATCTCTCGTTTTGCTGGGAAGTCGAGTCAGGGGAGCGCGGCGGTGCGTCTACTTAGCGTCGCAGTCGTTTTGCAGTCGATTTGAAAGAGTTTTGACAAGTAGCGCTTCTAAAGAAGCGAGAGCGTTGTGCAATTTCCTGGACTGGGATGGGACGCTACATTTATGAGCAGCGGTGAGTGCACGACGCTTTGCTAAAACTGTCAAATACAACCTGTAAAGCTGCAACGTGGCAGCAAATTAAGAAACCTAGCGGTCTTCAGCCTCTTTGAACAACAAAGGCGCTGCTTGAGTGCTTTGAAACGCACCCCACTACCCATGCCTCACGAAGAACGAAACTGAAACTGTAGAAAAAGATCCGTAGACAGTTCGCTAGCTAACGGAATCCAATCCGAAGCCTGTACTTCCCATCATTCCCATGGTGGTTGAACGATCGCAGCGCCAGTTTCCTCTCTAGGTTATTGTATGAAACTCTATAGGCACCCGTCACTGACCAGAGGGCGCGATGGAGCTCTTATCGAACGCCTGAGTGTTGAGGGCACCAGCCGCCAGGGATACCAAGAAAATGAAACGCTCGCTGGACACATCGACGCGCTCAAGTGTCTCCCTTCTGGGCGCCTCTTTCAACGAACGCTTCCTACGTGCGTTCGTAATCACCTCAGGGATGTTGCCACCGCCTTCAATGCAGCACAAACGCGTTTAGAACGCGCTCTTTTCAGGCTGTGCAAGGCAGCAGAAACGCTACAAACGCGTTTCAAACTCACTGCATTGAGGCGATGGCAAGTCACGTTCAAGTCAAGGAGCGTTTCTGAACATAGAGGATGCGGAGGATAGACACTCGATTTTGCTGCGTCCACTCGCTAGGCTGTGTTTTCTGGCGCTACCATCGTATCTCGGAAACTGCATTGCAGGGTGCCTATGCCGACAGCTAAAGCACAACGCGGCCGATCAAAAAGTCGCGTCGGGCGTTCTTCGAGTAAGAAAGTTACGGCGAATTCTAAAACGCCGCCTTACACCGGAGCTGCGCCGTCCCAGCAGAGTAAGACGCCCTCAGCGTCACAGCCTGTCACTGCTCAAGACTCGGCATATGCACAGATGTTGAGCATCCTAAGGCAAGAAAGGTACACTGAGACTCAGCGTTTAGAAAAGAATCTACGGGAAGAATTTCAGGCTGTAACTAATGCAATACAAACACAGATGCAAACACTTTTCATGGAAATCCACAAAGTTCTGCAGACTCGAGATGACGAACCTAAACGGCGTAAGCCGGCAGATTAAATATGGCTACACGACCTATAATCATTCAGTGGAACTGTCGCAGCTTCACGCAGAATGGTTCTACACTAAGACAGCAAATTAAGCAACTCAAACCTCTTGTCGTATTGCTACAGGAGACAAGAGGACCATGCAGAGTTCAAGGTTATCGAACCTTTCAAAAACCTACCATACTACATCAGGGCAAAGGAAATCAGCAAGCGCAAGGCCAGGCCGCTGTTTTAGTTAGGCAAGACTGCACTGCTACCGAACTCCAAATTCCACACCTAAGTAACGAATTTCGAGAGGTAGTGGCAGTTAAGCTAAGTCCGCAAGGACATCGTCCAATGGTTGCAGTCTCCGCGTACTACAGGCCTTTAACGAGCAAAGATCGGAACGACTCTTTTGAATGGCTGCGTGAAGTAGAGGCACAGGCGGGAAGCCTTCCTATCTTAGTGGGCGGCGATTTCAACGCCAAACATCCAACCTGGGGCTACACCAAGGCTGATCCGAGAGGGCGCGTATTCCACAATGTAATAGAAATGTCGACTTTGAATATATGCAACTCACTCGACACGCCAACTCGTATAGGGCTGCACGCGAAGCAGCAGGACACGACACCCGATTTGACGCTAGCCTCTGCCGGGCTCGTGCGGCAGTGGGAAGTTAAATCGACAACATGGGGAAGTGACCATCTACCCATTATCATTACACTCAATCGGAAAAAGGTTAGAGAGAAAAGAGAGGTACTTGTTTTTGACTGGGAAAAATTTCGAATGGCCACCGGAGATTGTTTTACAGATTTCGAAGGTTTCAGCGCTGCAGTCGCTGAGGCGCGTCCATACGCCAGGGAATATATCCCATGCAATGACACCGCGACGCACATGGATATGCATCTAGCAAATCTCTGGCGCAAGGCTAATCGCCTAACACAACAATACCGATATAAAGGAAAACGTCATCGGGACCTCATGCGTCTCAAGCGCCAATACCGACAGATAAAAGAATACAAGAAATGCTCGAAGCCGACGCGTGGCACGACACGTGCGCAAAGTTGGGTCGAGAACCTGGTCTAAAAAGGCTATGGCAGATTCTCAGGAGCCTACTTGGAAAAAAGAAAGGCGCGCCTCCTCTCTCAGAACTCTTCCTACGGGAAGAGCCCACATCACTAGAGGACCGCGTCATTCATACTTTTTTCCCACATGCTGCTGAAACACCACCACTACAACTGCCATATATCAGGATAGCCGACCCTAGAGCGGAGCTTGACACACCCTTCACGCTAGGTGAGCTTGTAGCGGCTTTGGCCCAGAGCAAAAAGAAGTCCGCCCCTGGACACGATGGAGTGACATGGCAAGAACTTCGCAATCTCAGCGACGAAACACTAAAAAAACTTTTAACTATCATTAACGAATCCTGGGAATCCGGCCTTGTACACGATTCACTTAAACTTTCGCTCATCTATCCTATACCGAAGCCAGGAAAAGACCATACAAAGCCAGCGAATCTGCGACCAATAGCTCTGACTTCTACAGTCTGCAAACTCATAGAGCGAATGCTGAACACACGGATACAGTACTACATCGAATACGAGAAACCCGGACTACACCCTGCGCAGGCAGGTTTTCGGCCGAACATGGGCACCCATGACTGCCTGTGGTTACTTCGCAGAGTAATCAACCGCAAATCTCGTAAACTGATGCCAGACTATATCCTTGCAGTAGATATGCGCAAAGCATTCGACAACGTGAAACAAGAGGCTATACTACAAGAATTGGCAGCAAGGTATCCCAGCCAAAAAGCATATAATTGGATTCGCAGCTTTCTCCAATGTAGACCGATCAGGCTCCACGGCAAAGCACCGGGTTGGAGTCCGAGGACCTATTATCTGGATAGGGGTGTACCCCAGGGCTCCATCCTCGGTCCTTTGCTCTTTAATCTGGCCATGACGCGTGTGGCAGAAAGGCTTGAGCAAGAAACTTCGGCCCGTTTTACTATCTACGCGGATGACATCACAATATGGACAGAAGCGGCGGATTATCCCGACGAGCAGAGCATGCAAATTGAACTCCAAGCAGCTATACTCACCCTCATCGATACATTAGGTACCCTCGGACTGGAGCTGTCGCCAGAAAAGACGGAATTGATTAGCGTGGACGGAAAGAAAGCGACCAATGCAAGCAAGCAGATCACACTACACATCGGCGAAAGCGACATTACATCTACCAACGGACAAATTAGGGTCCTCGGAGCACAGATTGCTGGTTGCAACAGTCCCCAGCAATGGATCCGAGCCTTAAGACGCACGTGGAGCCCGATGTTGCACATGGTCCGACGCATTTCCAATAAACACGGTGGAGCAAGACAGAAAACGTGCCAAACACTTGCCAAAGCAGTCGCTGTCGGAAGGATTCTTTATGGGGCACCTGTGTATGAGTTCTCCGATCGAGACCTCCGTGACCTCGAGAAGTTACACAGGGCGACCCTCCGTACGATAGCTGGACTCCCGAAGCACACGAGGAACGAGGAGCTGCTCAAGCTTGTGCCGATACCACCAATAAGGGACATAATCAATGAAGCACGAATTCGCATGCGATGTCGGCTTGATAACACACCACAAGGCAAACAAATCATGGCATGGGACAACAGAGTTCATGCGCCGTTGGGGCACGAGGACACGACCACAGCACCACCATGGGAAGCACCGCTGAGCACACGGAAACAACAACGCCCGATCGCTAGGCGCAACACAAAAAACCAGGCAACTCTTCGAGAAAAGGCAGCGCCTCAGAAAACCTGAGAAAACTATCGACATCTACACTGACGCAACAATCATACACGAACAAGCTAGTATGGCCTGGGTCAGCACATCCGCATCCCGCTACAATGGCTATCACAGTTGCCAGCTTCCCGGTGGTGCACCCTTACATGCAGAGTTGTTGGCCATATGGGGAGCGGTCAACACTATTCCGATTGACGCAGGTAACACAGCAAGCGAGAGTCTTCGAAATAGCTTTCGTATACTGACCGATTCATACGAAGCGGTGGCTGAACTTACAGCAACAACGACTGAAGATGCGGTGGCCAACGATATTAGAAAAAAGTTAAAGAGATTACAGGATTGCGGAATCGATGCGGAAATTTTGTGGACACCGGGACACACTGGCACGGACGGGGGAAACGAAGCCGCTCATGCGGTCGCCGCGCAAGCGGGTGGGCTTGACTATTCATTGAGCACCCTACACCCCAGTTCGTCGCCAAACCTGGCGGACCTCAATCCCTACCTAGAAATGCTGCGCGCAGGCTCTCCTAGCAGAGCATTTATGCATTATATTCGCGTAAATTGAAAACCGACAGTAAACGAAGGCTATTAGAAGCTACACCAGCACCTCTATTAAGCGACAAGGGCGGACTTACTCGCCAGCAAGAGATATTTCTGAATAAGGTTATGGCCAATGCAGCATACACACCACATGTACTTGACAAATGGATTAGGCCCAGACAAGCAATTGCAAACACTTCTCCCCGATGCCCACATTGTCAAGAATTATGCAGAGCAGATTTACACCACCTCATTTGGATTTGCTCAGCTTTCTCGCGAGGAAGAACACGCATCCAACACTTGCCACGCGACGACATAAGCGCTTTAGGAAGCGTGCTACAGTCGAATGATGAAGCACAAAAAGCACTTGCGAACTATGCTAGTATAAGTGGCCTGTTTCGAGTGGTGTAGAAGAGGTCGACGATCTCGCGCGAGAGCGACTCCATTGAACTTATACCGAAAACGGATTCGCACCAAGTCATGTTAATTTATTGTGCATATGCTGTTTACCGAACAATCCCTTCCCCACCTATTCCCAAACTGCGGCCGAGCGCCTTCCTCTCCAGCGAAATAAAGGTTCAATTCATTCATTCATTCCTCTTCAATATTTCTCATATTGTCTTATTTTACTCCTCCCCTTTTGTGTTCATTTCTCTTTGTCTACGTTTTTTTGCTCTTTTTATTTCTGAAGACTGTCTGCATTGTATTGTTTATTTTTATTGTTTTTTTTTTTGCGAGCGCCTGCACAAAGACCTCACGGTTGTTCCTGGGCACTTTAAATAAATGATTGATTGATTGATTATTATTATTATTATTATTATTATTATTATTATTATTATTATTATTATTATTATTATTATTATTATTATTATTATTATTATTATTATTATTATTATTATTATTATTACTACTTTGTTTTTGCTTCATTTATGGACCTCTGGCGGACCCAGGCATCCGCTCGAGCTCAGATCAACGGGCCTTCTTTTAGCACGAAACATGCCTCGACTGCGCCGGCAAAAACGCCTGAGCGCATAATTTAAAAAAAATGATAAAAAAGGTGCCGCAGACACGCTGCGTTCGGAGTATGTAAGTGGTGAGCGATCTTAAAACATTCCAATCTTCTCGGCAACTATTCAGAGACTTACCTCTAACACCATGTACCACCCTCTTTGTTATTATTATTATTATTTTATTTTGTTTTTGCTCCATTTATGGAGCTCTGCCGGACCCAGGCATCCGCTCGAGCTCAGATGAACGGGCCGTCTTTTAGCACGAAACATGCTTCGCCTGCATCGGGAAAAACGCTCTTTGTGTTTGGTTTGTATCACCACTTTGGTTTGTTTCATTTGGCAGGCTTGTGTTCTTTCACACTCCCTTGAAGCCTTCACTCCGGGCACTTCGCCTTGGGGCCGTCAAAATTCCTACACAAAACGATAGCCTCCTCCTAATTTCGAAGCGACAGAGGCCCAGCAATACGCACTTACACTCGCTGTGCCTGATTCTCTCTTCAACTTTTCTTTCTCGCTACGTCTCGCTGCACAGTACGATACTGTACCCGGGCGGTCTGCTGTATATGCCGTGCAGTATACCGAGCGCAATGTGGGTCGTTTCTTTTTATGGCGTACGTGCTACGTGCTTCCGAGCACAGAACGTTCGAAGCATGCCCGCTGTCCTCATGGCGACCAATTTCTCGGAGTGCCAGCATTTTAGCACGTTCCGCTCTTCGAATGTTGAGTGCATGAGCCTTCCAGCAGAATAATAATAGTAATTGTTGGGGTTTAACCTGCCTAAACAACGATATGATTATTAGGGACGCCGTAGTGAAGGGCTTCGGAAATTTCGACCACCTGGGGTTCTTTAACGTGCGCCTAAATTTAAGTTCACGGGCCTCAAGCATTTTTGCCTCCGTCGAAATGCCGTTGCCGCGGCCAGGATTCGATGCCGCGACCTTCGGTTCAGCAGTCGAGCAGCATAACCACTAGACAACCATGGCGGGTAGCCTTCCAGTAGAGTGTTCGAGGGCCTCACCGAACGTTTGCTCTAGCGAAGTGTGTCAGACATCTTCACTTTCACTCCTAAGTGTGCACCGTGAGGCTTCCAATAATGGCGTCTGTCGTGGCGATTTAACTAAGAGTTGAGGGCTTTTCTTCTCGTCCATCTAGCTGTTCTTGTTGTTTATTTTTATCATTTGTGACTCCGTCAACTCATACCACTCGCAGCCGTTCAGTGAAGCAGAATTCTGTTGAGTTCTGTGCCTGCGGCTGACTGATCGATCTTCTCGAGCCCGCAGGGACAGCGGACGTACCACTTAGGTTTCACACAGTTCCTATTTTTTTATTTGTTTTCGGTGTTCTATCCTGCTGCTTTGGGATGATAAATTGCCTACATTACATTGTCACTTAAGTTAAGGATAGCTGTGCTATGAAATTCCTGGGGGACAGCGACAATGAATTGTACCTTAATTCAGATCACGTTCGTGTCCTCTGCTATTCGAGTCTTATCTCTTCATTTTGTTATACTCTCACCATGTCTTTAACAGATTAGCAAATACGATTCCTACAAGTCGCATGCAACTTTTATTATGGCGGATTTGAGCGTCAGGAAAGCCCTTCTTGGAATAGATGATGACAGTTGCCTTGATGCACACAAATGCATGAACAATAGTCAACGTCCCGCGCAGCTTCATAACAATATGTAAAAAATGAATGAATGAATGAATGAATGAATGAATGAATGAATGAATGAATGAATGAATGAATGAATGAATGAACGTCTTCTGGCAAGCTGCACTAGCTATGATATCAAGCATGCCCATAGAAGTGAATAAAACAGCGTCCAAAGAAGTCTTTATTTTATGTGCACCCGGCCTAGCGATCTTTTGTAATGCAGAATTGCAGAATGTAGACGCCCCTTCTTTATATTTCCGTTACATTCTTTCTTTTTTTGAGCCTGATAAAGGAGCATACTGCGCACGAAATTAGTCAAAAAATAAAAGATTCTACTGTCGCCGCACGAAGTTGTCACAATATCACTATAGACCTCATTATACAAAAGGCTGTCGCTTTAAACAGAAGGTCCCTTTTATGATGAACTGAAGGCATAATCCGAAAGTGTCACATAACTTGCAGCACCTCCGCGTTTAGTGCAAGTACATTTATTCAGGACTTGTGGTTGGCCGCCATAAAAGGCTACCGGAGCGGAAGTTTTCTTATGCGCTTATTCATTTCTTATCTCGTACGAAACTTGCTCCTCAAAGCATAGTTTCGTTTTCTTACACTGCAGTTGCTTCAATGATCGACGAGTTTTAATCGCGAAACCGAAAACTTACTAAACGAAAGACTTCACAGAAACGACCCTTGCTTCTCAAGTGCATGCACGAAGAAATTTTTGGGAGCGCTTTTGCATGCACTGAAAAACACTGGGATTCTATACCTTCAGTAAAACCAGTATATGAAGTGTGCTGGAACATTATTCTTTATGTACTTTGCTCCTCTCATCTTCATATTTACCGGCAGCGATACCACACACACGGACACTCTCATCTTACCGAGTATTCCTATCTTTCTAGCATCACCACGTAGAGAAATCAACCATGAAAGCTCCCTTTAAGCCAACGTTTCCTATAAGCAAGACAGCGATAGAAAGCCAAGGAGTTAATGTAGAAAGAACACTTTTCAGGTTGCTGTTTCCATTGCGCCTTGTTTCAATATTTCATGAGTTCGCCATCCCTCTTGAAAAAACGTTG
Organism: Rhipicephalus sanguineus; assembly: GCF_013339695.2. Taxonomy (NCBI): domain Eukaryota; kingdom Metazoa; phylum Arthropoda; class Arachnida; order Ixodida; family Ixodidae; genus Rhipicephalus; species Rhipicephalus sanguineus. The sequence continues at coordinate 23,958,983 of NC_051177.1, read as the reverse complement.
ATATCGGCAACAGCAGAAGAACAAACACACTTGATAGAAATGATCAAATTTTGAAGCGAAAATCCACAGTTCTGCTATTTACCAGAACTATACTATCTGGCGAATACCTTTCCTCTAGAAGCATAACTCGGGGATGCTCTCTCGCTTCTCGTCAAAGCGCCCATAATGCATCGCTCGACCGCAATTGCCCGTTATGCGGCAATTACCATTTCACGCCTGCGACGAAGCAGATCGCTTCTGGTATGCGCGCATCGCAATGCTCGAGTTGAGTTGCGTGTACACGCGAGCGCTTTCTCGGGGGTGCACTGCGAGGTGTGGCGGCCGCAGTTAAGGAGCGATCGCTCGCATGCATGCAAGTCCGGTTCCCAAGGCCAAAGGGCCCGGTGCCGCATTGGCGGAGGCGCGCGCGGGCGGCGTTTGTCCACCGCGTCCTGCGTATGCATCATGATGCGCTTCAGCCCTCTCGGCGTGGGCCAGTTCCGAGTCGAGCGGCAAACGCGAGCGCGGGCCATCCAGAAAACAGAAAACAAGGCTTTAGAAGGCGCTGCTGCCAGGACGAGGGCGCGGCAATCCCGGACGCTCCGCCACTCCTAATTGAAAAGCGTCCTCCTATGTGGCGGCGGCGGTCGTACGGCGGCTCCCACGTCGCGTGTACAGCGCAGCTTCTCGACCGTACAGAGCCTCGACGGCGCGGTAATGGGGCCGACCCACAGAGAGAGCGAGCGGGGTCGGACACGCTGCAGCCCCCGCGACGCTGGTTTGCTTGCGCTGAGCACTGCTTTCGCTCCCGAAAGGCTACGCCAGTCCATTCCTCAAAAGCAGCACGTTGCTTCGTTCTTTGTTTGCTCCTCCGATGCTCTGTGTCTCTCCGCACGCTTGCATTGCGGCCAAACTCCCCCGTCGCGTTTCCGTTCCGTTTGTAGAGTTGCTGTGCCAATGGACTGCAGTGCACGCTCTTGCACAGCCAGGTTGGGCACTGGGCGCGCAATGTTTTCTTTAACTGCACTAAAAGAACAGGGCGAAACCTTGTAGTTGATGTTGTTTGTTCCGTCGCTGGCTGTATTTGTAGAAATTACGAGCAAAGCCTATTCGTTTCGCAGAGCTTCCGCCGCAGAGGCGACGTAGGTGCTAATGACGGAATAACGTGTGAGTGTGCAGCGCGCGAGGCTGCTGTGATGTTGAAAGAACGTATTATACGAAGAAAGAAAATTACGATCCCACTTCACTTCTCAGTTCCTGCAAGCGATCCTTGTTGCTTGGCAGTGTCGCGGACACCCTGATAGGCCTGAATGTGAATGCCGGGTTGGTGAGTGGATGAAATAAACTTTTGACAGCAAACTTTAGTATGAAGTAGCATAGCACGCTTTTATGCTGTACTATTGCTGTACACAATGCGTAAGAGACTCGTTCTGTTGCAAAAGAAGTCGTTCACTCACTCACTCACTCACTCACTCACTCACTCACTCACTCACTCACTCACTCACTCACTCACTCACTCACTCACTCACTCACTCACTCACTCACTCACTCACTCACTCACTCACTCACTCACTCACTCACTCACTCACTCACTCACTCACTCACTCACATCTATAAAATCAATCGATCAATCAATCAATCAATCAATCAATCGATCGATCGATCGATCGATCGATGAAATGAATGATCGATCAATCGCTATTGCTAATGGTTCTTCCCAGGGAGGCTTTTAGCCATAGTACTACCTACTACGAAAATTTCTGCAAGAGCTCCAACCGAGCCAAAGCTTGGTTAACCTCTCTGCCTTTCCTCTTCGTATCTCTCTCTCTCTCTGCAAAAGCTCAAAGTGTGACGCAAATAGAAAGCATGCTGTGCCGCGTGGCATCAAAGTGTTGCGGAGAAGCTCTGGTTATCGACGTTCGTTACGCAGCCGGAATCGCATTCACTCGTGGGATGCCGCACAGCCGGTTCCATCGAACGCCTCCGCGCTCTCGGAAACAAACTCAAGTTAGAAAAGAGGAAAGTCGGGTGAGAGGCTCCATATACAATGAGCCTCATCAATCGAAAGTGCCGAGATTGCGTTCTCGCAACGCGGCGCAATTCGCGGTTAGTTCACTCGCGTCCTATAGCACGCACGCCGCCGTAAGCACAGGAATTCGATTTACGAAATTTCCGCCTCGTTGAGTTTCTTTTGCAGAGAAAAAAACGTTGCTACTTGCTTCGAGCGAATGAATTGAAGAGAGACAGCAACGATCGCTATTTGCAATACCTATCTTGTTATGTGCGATGTCTTTTTTTCGTCTTCACGACTAACACGATACAGATTTATTGATCGTAACAAGTGTCGGTCAGTTCTCTCTTCTCCCTTTCTTTAAATCCCTTTCCCCCAGAACAGGGTAGCAAATCGGGCGCGCGTCTGCTTGGTCTTTCCTTCCCTCCTCCTCCTCCTCCTCCTCCTCCTCCTCCTCCTCCTCATATCTCAGCGAATTTTTACACATGGACACTGACGCCATGTAGAAATACTGCACTCAATAATGCACACTGCTTCAATAATTAAGCGTTTAATCACAAATTCGGACAATCTTTGAAACAACACTTTTCTGCTTTTGCTTTTTTTTAGCTTGTCAGTTTGAGACCCTGGCCTTTGGAGTGTCACCTCTGTATTGGAGTACACGCCATGTACTCCAATAGAGGAGAGAGGAATATTAATGAGTGAAATGGAAGTGGCTGTCCTGGGGGCTGTAACTTTAGCCTGCTGCTTCAAGCTGGGGAAGGCGCTACGGCAATGCAGAGTGGTGGTTTCCGCACATTTTATTCGCATCTCGTTCGCTAAGGCTTACTTCATTTGGGAGAGACTTCAGTGAGAAACGAACCCACACGCGCGCTGACATGCGGTGAAATGAAGCTGTAAAAATTGCTACATGCAACCAAATTAAGAAGTAGCGATAAGGTTCAACACCGCTGACTCTCTATAGGTGTGCTCAAAGAGCGGTGGTAAGTTCTGGCCTAGTTTTTTTTTTATTTATTTAACCTTCATGCTGTACACAGACCCTAAAGTGAATGTATAACACGCTATTAGAAAAATCGTGTAAACTGCGAAATGGGGGTGGCTTCTAAGCGTTGATACATTCATGTCCACGACAACCTTTCGGCATTGCAATAAAGAAAAAAATTGTCTTTACAAGAAATAGAGGCCACGGGTAAAGATAGAGGGAGAGCGAAAGTGAGATTTATATATGGTAGCCACAATGTAAGTGATGGTATAGAAATGTCGAGAGGTCGTCCTGAATGAATGTTCTGACCTGCTACTCAGCGTTGAGAAAGGGGTGTAAAGAGAGAGAGGAAGAGGGAAAGTGTTGGTTATGAGGATGCTCGAGCGCGCGTCCGGTAAAAAAAAAAAAAGAAACTTTTTGCACGAGAGCAAACTGGACATGAAACTGTGAAGAGTCTTTGGAAAAATCCAGAGTAACAAAATGAGCACATCGAGACATACCGTGAGAGAAGTGTTAACATCAAGTGCGAGACTGCCGAAGTGGAGAGTGGCGAAAACAGCGAGTGTATATTACTGTGTACGTGGTGTTTGAGCACATCGCACCTTCACGCTATGTCGCAGTCAACTAACTCTCACGAATAGAGCTACAGCGCACGCGTTGAAAGTGCCGCTAACTCTTGCTCTTCTGACGCGGACGTAAGCCACAGCCCGTGCCCATTAGTTCAATTATTCGCGGCCGCCCTTCTTTGTGCACCGTGCTGGACGTGCGAAGTGTGTCGGCTGTGGGATCCAGGTTGGGACCAGAGTGTATAAAGCCGAGTACACGTGTACACCGGGAAAACCATGCAGCACTGTGGAAACTAGGCCTTATATTTTGTAATCAAGGGCACAATTTCGAATGCGGCGACTCTGGCTATTGTTCGAGAATTTATGTATTGCAGCAGTGTATGGCCAACGGAAGTGGACACGGCGCGTCTGCGTTTGTCCGCTTTTGTTCCTGTGGTATAGCGCAAGGAATTCTTAAAGCTGCTGGTAACTGTGCCAACAGCTTGGTCTTGAAGGAAAATAGCGCGCAGGGATGGGACACGTAAATACACATGCGACGGCTTCAATGCATCTCCTTATAAGAGAGTTTTAGAATATATAGGTACGCAAAGCTTTGCGTTAGCGTTTGTCACCACTGCGCATGCGTCATGCGCCCCCTTTCTGGGTACCCACGTGAAGTGAAGAAAATAGCGCACATACCCAACAAACGCTATACTTGCGTACCCTATTCTAACACTGCCTATTGTGTCCGGCCCCCTGTGCGCTGCTTTCCCTCAAGACATGAACCAATCAGTCCCGATGCGTACGCTTCTGCAGTACGGTCTCGTTAATGGTTGACACCCGCTCGTACGGTGGTGTGAAAGCGTTATTCGAGTAGCTTTACCGGATTCTATTCATCGCTGCACCGTAGAGTTCCCGTAGCATTCATGACAGCTGTTCGAGCTTCCACGGAGCTAGAATGAAAGAATTGTCGTCAAGCGGATTACTCGCGACTTTGTCCGCACGCGCGGTAGTTTTAAAGCTATCGAGACACAATGGTCGCGCTTTGCGATCTTACTGACGCGGGGGCAATCTGTTGTGACGGTGGGAGAACAACAACCGAGCGAACATTGAACTTCGCGTGGTTTGGCAAGCAGCTTTGTCGGTCCGACTTCTCTAATTGACCCACGTCGGCCTGTAGCTTTAGAGGGGTCGGGGACCGGTATAAAACGGGAAATGCAGTGAGGGGACGTGACACGAGGACGCTATCCAATTGATGCTTCAGAAGTCATCCCCACTGAAAAAAAAAAGAAAAAAAACATAGTGAGTTTCATGTGAAAACCGTGGGACAGCGAAGTTGTAAGCGCGTGAGTGCATGTGATTGGCTAGCGAGGTCACATGCATTGTCATCATCATCATCATCGTCGTCATTATTATCATCATCATTCACCATCATTTCGTTTTATTTAATTTTTTATTCACTCCCCCTTCTGGTCCCGTGACCTTCGTGACTACTACTACTACTACTACTACTACTACTACTACTACTACTACCACTACTACTACTACTACTACTACTACTACGACGACGACGACGACGACGACGGCGACGACGACGACGACGGCGGCGGCGGCACAGGGTAGACAAGGCCGCTTCGCTGTTAAAAAAAAAAGGAAAAAAAGAGGCAGATGGCCGTCTCGGCTGGCATGCTCCCTGGCATCCCACGAGTTCAGGCGTGGTCCGTGCGGGAGGTGCACGTGCTGTCGGTGCACGCCACGGGAAAAACGCGCAGCTGTGGATTCGTTTACGCGAGAAAGACAGGCTCGGACGCGCACGGTGGTGGCGTGCGGCTTGGCGCAGGGCGGACGTCCGTCCGTCCTGACTCTGCGCCCACGCCGCCGTTGCGGAGTCTTCCCTCCGCTTCCGGCTTCCGAACGGAACTGGATTCATGCACCGTTGCCGTCCACTGCCGGTCGCCGGGCTGACACGCAATGTGCTTCGCAAGCTTTCTCTTTCACCACTTTTCTTTATTTAGCTCGCACGCACACTGGTGTCCAAATAGAAGCTCGGGAAGCAACACGTGTCTAATGCTGTTTCTTTTTGGATCTTCTCGCGGTTGCCTTTTCCCTTTTCTGAGCTTCAGAAATTTTCACTTTGCCCTCACTTTATGTCAGCTTGTATACGCGCAGAGTGATTTTACATTTTTTTTTTTTGCCGGCCTGTGTATTACCGTAGTCCTTATCAAAAGACTCGGTTATCAGGTCGGCTTTAAACGACGAAATGAAACAAAGACATATTTCGATTTTACGTTCTTAATACTCCCGATTACCAACTTTAGGTTCGTTATTCGTGCACATTTTCTTGGTTTAGTTTTGATATTCGATGAATTCTGATACTTCGAGCGTATCCTGACGTCGATACGCTAAACGTGTCGACAGTGGAAATCACGTCGCCTTGTTTAAATTAAACTGCGGCAGAAATTGACACGTCAGAGGTATGCTTCGGGGCCCACGGCTTCCTTTTACGAAAAAATTCGAAAGCCTTTGCACTATCGGGAAAATGGGGCTATGCAAAGCTCGGAAAGTGCGTGCCTGACGTATTGCTTTTTAAGGCGATACCCTTAGATGCCTCATCGAACGCGAAAATTGACCTTCGGTGTCCGGCGCCGTCCTGCGACGTTGGCGTCAACACGAGGAATGCAAAAGATCATCATCACGTGATGACGTCACTACACGACGTCATAGATCGCTAAAATTTGTGACGCCATCATGACGTCACATGACGTGACGTCACATGATGACGTCATGACATGACATCGCCGCTTGGTCAAAGGTGTGCCGATCACGGAGGCAGTACAAAATAGAGGTGTGCACGTGCTCCGGGTAGCCCGAAAGCCCGAGCCCGACCCGGCCCGCGGGCCGGGCTCGGGCGGGCCGACGTATTCTCACCTCGGGCGCGGGCCGGGCTCGGGCTACTTGGAGTTTTATCGGGCCGGGCTCGGGCCCGGCGCAAAGCCCGACACAAGCCCGAAATATAGAGAATGAGCGGGAATTGTTTTCCAGCACGCATACAGCGCCTTTTTCGCGACCGCCCTTTACCGCTTTTCCTTTCCATTCGCTACTTTAAACAAAAGGGGAGCAGGTAAAGCACTGCCTCTGTTGCACTCCGACAAACAGAGAAGTAACACCACCTGAGATAGTGACGGCGCCACGCGACTGTTTGCGTTAGATTTAGGGCCAAATCCCATATGAGTGAAAATGTACGCGACAGCGCGAGCGACCGGACGTAGATCGCCTTCGTGCAAGCTTACGCTTGCATGGGCATACCTCATACACGTGACGGCTTTGGCGAGCGAATTCTATTGTTGCAGGCATAAGGCCGTCTACTTGCTTGCTGTTTTTGCACGACAATTTGTAATCTGTGTAACAAAGACTGTTCGTCGTGTGTCGTCTGATCACATTTGCTATGCTCAATATAACGCCAAATTACCGGAAAACGATGTTTTGTTTTCGCAGCAAAGCTTCAAAAAGCCGGGCCGGGCCCGGGATTGTGTTTTCGTACGTCGGGCCGGGCCGGGCGGGCTCGCAGTCCTTTGCTGTCGGGCTCGGGCGGGCCTTCGACAAAGTCAGCGGGCCCGGGCCGGGCTCGGGCTCGTAAATACGGCCCGTGCACAGCTCTAGTTCAAAACCCCGTTAGGTGCAGAAAGCTTCTGGAGGGGGCGGGGAGAATCGATGCGACTGAGAAGAAAAAGAAGATGGCTTTCGCCTTCGAGTCGTCTTAGGTGAATGCATAAGGGACCTTGTGAGTTGCCTTTCTTTCTTTATTTCTTTCTTTCTTTCTTTCTTTCTTTCTCTTTCTTTCTTTCTTTTCTTCTTTCTTTCTTTCTTTTCTTCTCTTATTTCTTTCTTCTCTTTCTTTCTTTCTTTATTTTTTCTCTTCTTTCCTTCCTTATTTCTTCTTTCTTTCTCTTTCTTTCTTCTTTCTTTCTTTCTTTCTTTCTTTACTTTTCTTCTTCTTTTTCGCACTGCGTAATGCTCCCTCCTAACTGTTTCGTTCCTCCGTATTGGGTATTGGAGCGTCATCCACGTGTTTAGCGGAGCAACATTTCAGTTGCTAAGGCAACGACGACGGACATGCGTTCACATCCAGGCAACAATGAAATGTGGCAACGTGAAATGACAAGGGACCTCGATAAAATATGAGATTGCCGTAGCAGTAACGGCTGATCGCCGACGAGCCCCCGATCGAGAGAGCACCGATTCGCACTTTCGAGGCGCACCTTCTAGGGCCGCATTTCTGTACGCCCGCCGGCGCCGAGTTTTTTGCGTACGACGCCGCCACCGACATCTGTGAGTTACAAAAGCTTCGCTTAAAAAGTGAGAACCCGCATCGAAACCGGGCACGCACGGCCACTATGTGATGACGCGACCGGACAAGTATTCCGCCGGCGGGTCGCGTTTGCGGGGGCGTCGTCGCGTCGCTTGTATACATTAGCGAGTGGGCGAGGAGGAGGAGACGCGCTTTATCCTCCTGCCGCTCGGCTGTGGAAACCCTGTCTCTCTACGCACGCCCGGACTGGTTGGCTTCTTCTCTTTATCCCTGCTAGCTCGTCGATTGCGACGGGAAATCCGGCCGTTCCGCAACGGTTGGCAACTATGCGCCTGCGCCACTCTCCTTTTCCTCTCCCCCGGCGCCAAGTCCGTGTGATTTCACAAAAACAGTGCAGCACTGCTTGTTCTGTGCTTCAGGGTACTAATCACTTCCTCTTCAAAAAAAAAAAAATGAAATAATAATAATAATAATAATAATAATAATAATAATAATAATAATAATAATAATAATAATAATAATAATAATAATAATAATAATAATAATAATAAATGGTTCTCATTGGCAGTTGTCATGGGTTATCGCCACGTTTGCTATGACAACATAAAGTCACTCGTTCTCTCAAACAGTTCTCTCAAACGTGTAAAGCAGAGAATGATAAAGGAGAATGGAAAGATCCCACTTGGTTTAGCTGCAATGAGGAAGGAGGACGGACAACGAATCAGAGAGGGCAAGAGAGAAAGGAAATGTGTAGAAGCGAGTTTCGTTTATAGTTTCTAGCGAGTCAACCAGAAGCGAGTTTCCAGTATGCTATCCTGCACTTGGTTGGGCGAACACGTGTAGGAAAGAGGAGAAGGAGAGAGACAGAGAGAAAGAAACAGGAAAGGCGTTATTTAAAGGAATTGAAGACAGCTGTGAGAAAACGAAAAACAAAAAGAAAACAAGAAAGTCAATAACAAGAGAGCAGCCCGAAACCAATAGTCTCGCTAATCCTGCAACCGCTGGTTTAACAGTGAAGTGGTTTGCGGACTGACTTAGCGGGAGGAGGGGCGGAGGTAGGATATCAGGTCCATGTTTGCACTGCGTTGCACAGTTTCGGCGGGACTATGCGCGAGCACTATACGGACAGTGGTTGTCCGCCAGAGGTACCTGATCTCACACAGAGTATGACGAGGAGGCGTACGAAGGGAGTGGTAGGGGGCAGAGGCTGTCGCGACGTCAAGCGACGCGTTGTACGTGTGCTTTTGGACTCTGAATAAAGTTCCCGGCGGACGCGTCGTCGTCTCATCCGCAGCTGAATGGGTGAGCTTGTTTTCAATGGCTTTTCCCGGAACAGAAGGGTGGCTCTCTCTCGTGGCCTTCCGGTTACGTGACTGTTCATTCACGCTGCCATTCACGGCGAGTCATTCCTATTTGAACAGAAGTCTCGCTGCTCACTCATCCATCCGCTGTTTTTTGTAGTGCGTTACAGCAGGGAAAACACCACACATAACGCTCTCTCGTTTCGTTTCCTCTGTTCTTTCTTTTTAAGCGAAGCTTCTATGCGATACAGACTTCGGTGGCGGAGGCGGCATAATTCGGCATAGTACACGTCGAGCTTCGCTTACCCCCATTTTCCCAATAGGGAAAAGACAATTTTTTTCTTATTTCTGCAAACTACCGTAGCGTTTTGTAGTGCGCTCATATTCGGTGTGGCTAGATACCTTGCAATGTAACGCTCGGTAAGACTGCGGAAATACTGTATAGTTGTGGCGTAAGCGTGTTCTCGTCATTCCTGACTCAGAACAACAGCGAGAGACGTTCTGGGTCGGATGTGGAAATCCGTGAATCTCTTGTTGTTTTATTTTACAACGCACCCTACCATTTGCGATAAATGTATTTGCGCAACACCCCCCGTGTAACGGTGCATGCTGCTTTCGCTTTCTGCACGGCCGATCACAACTCGCTACACTCGGAACTTCTTGCGCCACATTGTCGCGTTTGCTCACTCATTCACTCCATTTTATTTTGCCTTCACGAGCTTCTCTTGCGAAGACGAGAGTTCCTGCGTGTTGCGTGTGAGCGTACTTACTTGCTAGAGAGGTGGTTCCTGGCTCGCGTACAGCGTGAAACGAGAGCTCCGTTTGCAACTGTTACTTTCACCTCGCTAAATGTGTGCAGTGTCGTCGGCACAAATCTGTCCATATGCGGTTAACGGGAGTGCCAGCATTAAAGTTGGAAACGCTGCTGTGTCAAACGACTCAATTCCACGAACTTGGAAACTAGATTAGTGAGAAGTTATCTATGAACAGCGAAAAAAAATTTGCACAGTGCTAGCTTGCCACGCGCGGACACGAAGTATCTTTCCCTAAGTAATTAACAAAGTAACGCGAAAATGCACGTTTATGGCACTCTCGGTTCACGTTTAAGATTTTGATGGTTTGTGAAGATATGTTGTCAAACCTACGTGCTACCGTTCTGATGTTAAGATGTTAAATTTGTTTAGTGAACTTTTTTGCTTTTCCTGCCTTTTTGCAAGTTGGCAAGTTTCCTATGTGGCGGCGACTGCGCAGTTCGTTGCAGTTCACTTCTTTTATGTTTCATCTATACTCGCGGACAACTTTTCTTGGCAATAAAGGTAAGGCTAGAGAGCCGAACTACGCGTGTGCTACAGTTGAAAACTATAGTCCCACAATTGCTTCCGTGTTTTCTGCGTGAAAATAAAAACAACATTGCTTATTTTCTACGGGGCGCGGTTTGAATAGAGGGTCAGCGTGCACCAAGGAGATATTTATATTTGTTTTGATTTATGCAGCGTCATTTCGCGTTTTTGCACTTGCGAAAACGTCGCACCTTTTACGTGCACCTCACAGTCAAAATGGCGCCTTCGTCTTCAGGTGAGCGCTCGTCACCCTCCAGCTTTCCCGACGACTCGCCGCCGAGGGAGCTTCTGACGAATTTCACTAACAAATGGCTGTGTAAGCCTGCGACGGCCGCTCGAATAATGAAATGGCCGTCACAGGAGGTACGGAAGGTTCACAAACCAAAACTAAATTCGAAACGCGCGCCGAACCGGACTATTTCGCGGAGCAGTACATGTGCAGTAGCTCCGCCCCCCGTAGCCTTTCCTTCATTGCCAAGAAAAGTTGTCCGCGAGTATAGTAAACTTTTCAGTTGCGAGTAAGCGCTCGTTGTGTCTCCTTCTTTGTCCGTGTTGTTTGCGCCGCTTTAACCATAATGGCACGTTTAAGAGCCTCAGGCGTAAAAATTCAGTGAACGCGGCTACTCAGTTCAGTTGTTGTGCGTCATTGTTCGTGAAATATTTTTTTACATGGGGACATCTCTTCAAAGCAGAAAGTATATACGTCGAATAGCGATGAAATGAAAATGAGTGCTATTCTATTTCAAATTCTCAACAATTGCATCTGTGCAAGGGCGTAATACTGGTATCCAAAAAGGGCGTTATTTGCGCGAATAGCGATTTCTGAGATCGAAGTGAATAGTGCGAGAAGCCAATCGAATCGGATACCGTATACTTTCCTAATAGCGTTCGAATATTCAATTGCCGTTTTCTAGTTACCGTGAAAGAACCTTCACATCCCAGTATTGATAACTGCAGCATCGAAGCGACAAGTGGGACATTATGAACAAATAAGCAGATCATTCAGCTGTGCAGAAAGAGAGAAGGAATAGAGGAAAGGTAGGGAAGTTAACTAGACTATACGTCCGGTTTGCTACCCTACACGTGGGGAGGGGAATAAGGGAATAACACCTGTGCGGAAGACTGCGAATGATCACTGTATAGCGAGTAAAGTCGGGCTCTATGAGAGGCGTTCCCTGATGCATTACGCAAGTTCTCATCTTTTGTGTACCATTGTGAACGCGGGGGATGAAATTTATAACACTTTTGCACCAATCTTACCTTTATTTCGGCGCAGCTCGCATTCTGAAGCAGTAGTAAACTATTGGAAACATATTCGTATTTATAATTAGCGATTATTCGATTCGAAGGCCGAATCGAATGGGGCACTTTTTGGTTCGATATTTGAAGTTCTCGAATATTCACGTATCCTTAATGTACGGTGGCCCATCGGTGTACGCTTACGTGTGTCTGACAGAAATAGCAATCGAGGTTTAGACAGAAGGCTGGGATTAAGTTATTAGCCCGGATTCGCTGACAGCACTCGTTACTGGAGGCACTTTAAGAATGGTCTTTGTCCTTCAGTGGGTTTAATTAAAGGCGCTGACGACGAGCTGCCACAGAAAAGCGCGCTCGTGCAGTTAAGGAGATTGAGCTCTGCTCCATTTCGCAATCCCGCGCTGCGAAAAAAAAAAAAAAAACTCACCGCACTCTGTTATTTCGCAAAGCAATTAGGCTTCGATCACATTTCATCCAACAGATGGGGGATGTATTCAACGCTTCGCTTTTAACGAACGCCGAATTAAGGGCTCTGCGCACGTCGCAAAACAAACAAACAAACAAATGAATGAATAAATAAATAAATAATAAATAAATAAATAAATAAATAAATAAATAAATAAATAAATAAATAAATAAATAAATAAATAAATAATAACTCACAGGGTCCAGTGTGCATTCGCCTTAGACGGCTCGAAGGCGAAAGCCATCTTCTTGTTTTTCTTCTTAGTCGATGTATTCATTCTACCCCGCACCCTCCGCAAGCTTTCTGCACCTAACGTGGTTTTGCACTGGCTCCAGGATCTTTGACCAAGCGACGACGTCACGTGACGCCATATTATGTGACGTCATAGTGAAGTCACAAGGTTTGGCGATCTGTGACGTCATGATGACGTCATGTGGTGACGTCATCACGTGATCGCTTTTTGCATCACTCGTGTCGACGCCGACGCCGCGGGACGCCGACGGTCAGTTCACGTTTGATGAGGCATCTGAGGCTTTCACCTTAATAAATTAAACGAAAGGCTTTGTTCAAATGGGTGTCCTTTTAGCATAATGAAACAGCGCAACCACGACGCGGACCAAGAGAAAAGAGGGACAAACCACGGCGCTGTGGTTTGGCGCTGTGGTTTGTCCCTCTTTTCTCTCGGTCCGCGTCGTAGTTGCGCAGTGTTTCATAATGTGCAAGAAGTCTCACCAACGGGCCCAGCTTTCAGTTCTTCTACAGTACAGTCCTTCTGGCTTTCAAGAGCGCTCTGCATTCAGTTGGGAATTAACTTGCTGCTCTTTTTCTCATTTTTTGCACGGTCGTTCGGGAATCGCTGATTCTGACTCCAGGGGGCTAAAGCGCATCCCTCCTCAGTTACACACCTCTCGCTTTTTAACCTCGTTTTCCCTTCGCTCGAGCCTTCTCCGATGAGAAGAAGGTTCCCGATAATGATTGCGGGGCTGAATTACGCTAATTGGCAGGGTGCGTTTCTTCCGTCGCACGCGCGAAAATCATCGCTCGATAATTCCGTGGCAAGAAGCTAACGCGGGGTGGCTCGTTAAGTCGATGGATTCACCGGGTCCGCGACCGAAATTTTGTTATCCTGGCCCAAGAGGAATCGATGACAGAGGAAGCGTTTTTGCGAAAGCTGGCGCCGGAAATTGTCCTCGATTTCTTGTTTTGAGAGAATGATCTTTGCGGACAACGCAACGAGTTTGATGATGGTGCGCGGGCGGTTGTGCTGTTGATCGTATCATATTGCTGCACATTTTTGCAAAGCAGTTCTGGCCTTTCTTTCTTTCTACTTTTGCTTCGCGTGTTCTTAATCGAAATCCAGCCTATGAAACGGGGCATCAAGGCGGGTGATTGCTAATAAGGAAATAGCTTTCTTGCGGACTAAAAAAAAAGACAACAATGGTAATTTAAATAAGGTTCTTGCTTAAGCGCACGACTATAGTGCCTGATGCATCAACTAGTTGACAATGCCTAATTGGGAACAGAGGTATATCATGCCAATTATAATGATTTCGTTCTAACATTTGAAGGACATGTGGCCTCTAAAGACATCCTGCACAAAAAATGCAATAAAGCTTCCTATTATCTGTATAAATGTTTTCTTTTGTGCTTTTCCTTTCCTTTTTGAATACAGTTCGGTCATTATACGGTTCCGCAGTGCTCTTTATATTTGTCGAGCCGTCAGTAACGCAAACGTAGACACATAATTATCATCTTTCTCGGAGGCATTGCCGCTCTGTTTATTTATTTATTTGCTTTCTTATATATATTTAATACCAATATTGATTTATTACTTTTATTTTATCGCACAGCGACCCGCTCCTATTTACAGTAACTCTTCACAGCAACCCATTTGCAGCGAAACCTGCTCTAGATACACAAGCTTTCTTTGAGACCTCTCGTCTTTACACCACGATTTCAATTTGTCTCCAGCACCTGCCGTTCATTACTTCCAGCCCCAACTCGGCTTCCTGGTCGTAATTGCAGTTTACGTTTTTCTTTCTTTTTTCTTTTTGTCGCGTTTCCGTAAAACTCAGCGTTACAATCTCCAGCAGCTCTGGGCTTTCATACAGCTCCTGTCTCACTATATAGCTTCACGGAGAAGCTGAAAGCTTTTTTTTTTTTTTTTTGCGCGTTTCTGTGCGCGATCATTTCTTCAGCGTCTTGCATACTGTAAGCAAAGGCTAGTGAACATCGAAGTGATCGTGCACACGCGCACCCGCTTTATTGCGCATGTTTTCTCGAAACAGCAATGTACAGCGCTGTCGTGAGCCCGGATTCCTAGCTATGTCGGTACGCGTACTGACATAGCTAGAATCCGAGCCCATTGCTGTTATTTGAACGCCTGTCGACGGAAGCGAAGTGTGAACTCCAAAGAGATTCCGGCAGTTTCCTAAACAGACTTCCGTATTCTTACTTTGCTGTCGCTTTTCGAGCAGACGTCTGAAATGCTGCGACGTGATTTCAAATAGATTCACGAAAAAAGAAATACAACTACGAAAATAAAAACGTTCACACGTCTACCAAAGCAGAAAGTACCTCAGTCAGGAGCATGTTTTGTTGCTGTTATTATCACTTTTTCTTTTTCCTTGCAAAGCAACGGAAGAGCTTTTTGTTCTTCCCTGTCTCGCCGTGCTGCTACACAGGCTTTACACTCCCAGTCAATATAAATGGGAACAGTGGAGTTACGTTCGAAGCCGGCAACTTTTCTTGCGTTAGCCTGTAATCAGAAAGAAAAAAGAAATCCGTGATCGTAGAATCCTTCAAGAGGCCAACGAAACAAATGGCAGCGAGTGAGTTTGTACCCAGGACGTGCGCAAGAATTGCTGTTTCCGCAGAGATGAAGTGCTCCCTCTCGTATATATAGAAGTATGGTGTGCTTGCAATGGGAGGAAGAAAAACAAAGTGGCCGTGAGATCGCAGGCTACATTTCCTGCCGCGATGGCCACATTCTTGTGCAGCAGTATTTAAAGGCACCGTATTCTAGCTTTATATCTACAGTTGATGAAAATTGATGCAGAAGCCGTCAGTACACTTCCTTCTAGCCTCGAAAACTGACACATGACGACAGACGTATGACCCAATCGTGTGGGTTTCGGACGTTTGCTAACGAAGAGTACACTTTAGTAATCTGACATGAGAGAGAGAGAGAGAGAGATAAATCAGGGAAAGGCAAGGAGGTTAGCCGGAATTCACTGGAGTAGCCTTGGGATTCAACCCCCCCCCCCCCCCCCCCCCCAATTTGTCAATTTTGCACGTGTATACATACACGCACGAGCATACATAAAGGGTTGTTGAACACTCCCCCCCACCCCGCCCCCCTACTCCTCCGAAAAAAAAATTGGCTACGTCCCAGCCGGAATTGAAACATCTCTTTCTATTCCCCATTCCTTTACCCAGAGTGCAGGGTAGCAAACCGGGCGCTCGCCTGGTTAACCGTCGACACTGTCTTTATCTGGAATTCGTACAGCCATTTCTCTTTCTTATTGTTTTCGCTTTATTTGTACGTGAATGTTTTAAATCAGAAGGTCGGCACACCAAGTGGGGCGCACAGATCTATGACGCGGCTCACATCATTAAAATTAATGCTCCATAAGCTGACATCACGCACACCACTGGAATGACTCCCCTCTCGCCAAGGAACACAGAAATACATACCGCTGAATCTTGCCGTACGTTTCGGTGACGAGGCTTTCATACTTCGGACGTGCGCTCTCTTCTCGTTTCCTACAAGAAGGGGTGGTCGTCTTACTGCGGCTCTATGCCTGCCATCGTGAAATGACTGCCAGAAAAAAATATATACTAATAAGAACGAGCAGTTCTTCGAAAGTACAGCCACTTTCGGACAGAATCGTTGCAGTCCCTGCTGTTGCATTGAGGCGTGGCCTCCGTAACGGCAAGCGAATCTAAGTGCTGGCAGGTCGCGGCAATCGGGTGTGAAGAAGAATGAAACCCTCGGCACCGGCAACTTATACACGGGATTGTGCCGGCGGCGTCTTTTTCACGCGTTTCGAGCATTGCACCGCGGCAGATGCGGCCCCCGTCACTTCGAAAGGTGCGCCGTTTAGACCCGCCCCCCTCCCTTCGAAACAACGGCTCTCGCCCCCCACTCGTTTCCTCAGAGCAGGATGGGTGATGAAGGCGCGCGCGACTCATCGCAGTCATCGGTCTGCGTGCCGCACTGTCTTTTAAAAGCACCACTCTACCGGAGGGGAGGAGACGGCGACCGGAAGCCGCAGTTTTCTTCTGCGGTCGGCCGGAAGTGCCGCACGTTTAACGAGGATTCCGCGTATAGCGGCTGACTATACATGTGCTCGAGCATTGCGCGAATGTGGGCAGAACAGACCGCCACCCCATGCATCCTTGGGCGGAACCCCCCACGCTCTCGCTGAGAATTCTCTCACCTCTGTCTCTTCTTATGTTATAGCCGGCTGTGCGCAAGTGACTTGGTTTCCGGAAGTGGGGAAGAAATGAGAGCGTCGAAGAAACAGAGGATCAACAGACCGTCTGGCTCTCGTGCAAAGGGGAGGGCGATGGTAGTGGTGCGTACGGGACTTTTCTTATTCTTTTCTCCTCCATAAATACGGTTTTCCAGCCGTTTATGGGAAAAAAGACAGAGCGGACTCGGAAGGCCAGTCGCCGCTTCATTTCCTGTTGCCGCCTCTCCTTGTGCCCCCCCGTCTCCGCACTCGTAGGACCGCGGTTGCCTCGCTTGTCTTTGCTGAGAGCGGATACGTGTGTGCGAGTGCCCCGCTTGTGGCGCTCACACACTGGCCTCTTCTTTATACTTTTCTTATTACTCCGCTGACGCTGTTTTCGCGGAATCTGCGGAGTGCTGAACCGCCGACGGTGAAGACAGGGCCCTCTCTGAAATCCTTCTTCTCTCTTCTTTCTCGTTTGTCAAGGCGAAGACTCATTTTTCTTGTTCCAATTGGATCCGAACGCACCGTTCCCGCGGCGAAACATGTTGCCGCGTCTCTAGCACGCAATAATATTATGTTATTTTTTTCGATGCTCGACCTGCAGCTACTTACTGGGAGCGGCAATGAGACGGCGTCTCGCTGCCGCTCCCCTTTACCGCGCTCGCCTCTCCGAGGCCACGGTTTGGCGGCTTCTTCGCGGGAATGGCCAAGGTGCAAACGAGGTCGTCCGCGAAAGCTGGCTCGTTACCGTCGTGACAGTAACGAGAATAGAGCACCGGGCCAGAAAGCGCATCTCCCGATATCGCGCTCACTACCTTCTTGGAAGAAGGAGAAGCGGCGCTGCATGTGCTGAGAAATCGTTCCGTTCCGTGGCCACCTTGTAATGCGTCGTTTGGAATGCATGTAAGATCGCAGCGGGATGGCGTTGTACGGCGAAAGCCTTAGATGTCTCATCAAGAGCGAAAATTGACTGTCGGCGTCCCGCGTCGGTGGCGTCAACACAAGTGATGCAAAAAAAATAGGGGTGTGCGAATATCAAATTTTTCGAATACGAATCGAATACGAATATCCACCTTCGAATATCGAATCGAATATCGAATATCAAAGGAAAAATGCCTCCGCAGTAACAATATTTTATTTAACATGTAGCTATCTGAAAAAAAATGCATTAACAGCCTGACTGGCAACACAACATACACTGCTGTCTTCAGAACACAATGTCCAGGCTAGCATAATGCAGATCACAACACAAGCAAATATCACGGCACAATGAAAGTAATGACTAGATGTTATCATGAAGAACTGTGAGTTGCTCCACATGATCAGGCAGCAGGCGCTCCCTTATAACAGAGACAACTCCCCCCCCCCCCCCCCCCCCCCCCCGCCACTGAAAAGGCACGCTCGCTTGGAACAGAAGTGGCTGGTATAGGGAGTTACATGGGGCAAAGCTTTGCCAGACTGGGGTATCTGATGGTGCCTACAGTCCGCCACGAGTCACGTGGGTCATTGTCTTTCTTCAGAAGTGATCCCGCATAGTGAACGAGTGGTAGTGCGGCACGTTACGGCCGCATAATATTGAAAATGTACCGTTACATGACCGCCAACAGCGCTGCACGTCGGAGATGCACTAGCAATAAATCATACGTATTGGGGCGCTCGTCGCAGGCAGATATCGTGCCTCCGTGCGTTTACGATGTTTATCGCTCCTCTCGGCAACGTTTTTAGCTATACGAACGCAGCAGAAATGTGGAAGACCAGTTATTTGATGCATGATAATCGAATCGCATATTCGAATTTTTTGAATATTCGAAACTTTCGAATACACGATTTTCGAATCGAATACGAATATTTCGAATGTAATATTCGACGAATATTCGAAACTTTCGAATATTCGCACACCCCTAAAAAAAAATCATCATCACGTGATGGCGTCGCCATATGACGTCATCATGACGTCACAGATCGCCAAAATGTGTGACGTCATCGTAACATCACATGATGGGACGTCACATGATTACTAACATGACATCGTCGCTTGGTCAAAGGTGGGCCGATCCCGGAGCCAGTGCAAAACCAGGTGACGTGCAGAAAGCTTGCAATGTTTCCGATCCTGGAGGCAGTGCAGAACGACGTTATGGGTGCAGAAAGCTTTCGAAAAGGGGGAGGGGCGGATCAATACATCGACTGAGAAGAAAAAGATGGCTTTCGCTGTCGAGTCGTCTCATAAGGGACCCCGTGAGTTTTTTGGTTGCGAATTGCACCGCAGGATGTTTTGAATGTAATTCCTAGAGGCATCAGAGCGCTTGTTTTCCGTTTCAGAGTTGGGACATTTTATACCGACGCCAGGGATTTGCGAGATGCGTCCCGCGCATTCCACGACACGGTATAGTGCGCGAAGAGTTATGTTCATGTTGACTTCTACGTAAGCTCGTTTCGCGTTATGTTACTCTGTAACAGAGGGGGAAACATAGTTCGTAACGCACGCTTTGGGTTGATAATACCCAACGCTTTAACGCACCCCTTGCTGCAAGGAAGCCCTCGAGAAAGATGGGTTACGACAACGCACTGAAACTCGCTTCTCGCACGAATTTTTCCCTTCTCTTTTTTTTTTTTTTCGTCATCGCATAGCCTTTCGTGCCGCTTCGGCAATTTATTAGGTGCTCCCTCGCGGCATTCAGTCATCGTGTTGAAACTTCATTTCTAAAATTCTGTTCAGGACGTAACGTCGGTCTATAATTACAACGCGTACTTCGCTGCCCAGAATCTAGGAACGAGCGAGAGGTGTGCACGAATAACAGAGCTAGGTGAAGATGGGATTTTTGCGGGAAAAAATATAATAATGAAAGTGAGAGTGGCGTAATAGTAAAACAGAAGCTGGGCGTCTCCATGGCGACCCCCGGGATAGCAGCGACGGCGTAAATTACCTCACCGCCGGCGAGCACACGCGTCATTGAAGTCAGTGCTCCTCCGGCCGCATCGTGGTTATCGCCCTCCGCACGCTCTCTTGCGCGCGAGCGCCTTTCTCTGGATGCCGCCAGGGCTGCTGTTGCTGCAGCAGCGGCTGCCGTTGATCCGGGATTTCTCACCCACCACATCGCTGGCCCGTCCTTCTCCATCCGAGGGCTTCCGAGTTGTGGGAGGCCTCGATGCAGCGCCGCGCACTACGCCGCCACCCAAGCAGGGCGCGCGAGGGCGAAGAGTTTCAGGTCATCCCTCAATTGAACCTCCCGCTGCACACTTCACTCGTGCTTCTCACCGAGCCCAGATGGCTGCCGCTCTTGCAAACGTCTTGACGACGACGGAAAACAGTTGGTTGGTTCGCCGCCTCCTCGAAGCTCGTAGCGAGCATCTTTTTCCCTTTTTGACGAGCGTCTTGTAGGAAGGTCCTTGGGCCACTTATGAGCGTGCAGGCCCGGACATGCCTCGTGGCTGAATTGTGTGGATGGGCGCTGAAATCTCGCCAGATTCGCCGCCTCGTGCCGTCACCGTGCGACGACGCTCTCCCTCTCTCTTCTCTTTGCGGGAGGCCGAAGGGGACACGTACGAACATGTAGATACAGATGCCCCCCTCGTCGGCGCTCGCATCATCGTCATGCCACTTCGTACGCATGACTCAATCGTGCGTCGCCAGTCAACGTGGAGGAGGAGCATCGCGCGCGAGTGCGAAAACTGTGCGAGGCCATTGTATGAGTGTGGACCTCTTTCGTGCCGGCGAACTCTGAATTGGACGGATCACTCATTTCCTTCGAAGGAGCAGTTGAACTATATGTATATGGCCTCCGAGAAGGGCATTCGCAAGAGGTGCTAAAGTGTGGTGTACGGGCATCGTCTGAGGCCTGGAGTTTGTCTGTCTAACTTTTCCTGGCGCTTGCGTTTCTCCTGAACACTGGGTGTGCGCAGCGAACTTGAATATATAGTGTTTCTTAGTGCCTTCTATCTTGCGGTAATTTTTTACATTTATTGTTGTGCTGACGTACGAAGTCAAGTAACTTGAGCAGCCGTTTCCAGTTTCTTCGACAGACGTACAAGTTGACTGAGGGCAAACGAGTTTCTCAATGATATAAGCCAAGTCTACAGTCGTCATTATATAGTGGAGCTTCAAGGTTATTATTTTCACCTGAGTAACTACTCACTTGAGCTTCCTTTACGCATAGATTATTGCAATGAAAACGCATTTTCCTCTTCTGAATTTATGTCATTGCTCTTTGTCCACGCAGTGCCCGTGCCTGAAGAGCCACCCCGTGGTCATGCCGCGTTCTTTCCCGGAGGAAGTGCACCAGCTGCGCTGCCAGGAGAGCGCCGAGGCGGGCACAGTCTCCAATCTGAAGTTGCACGTAGGCAAACTGTTCCGGTCTTCGTCGGCGACGACCGCCAACGGTGCCGCGCCACCCAGCCCGTCGCCGCCCTCCAGCCAGACGTCCATACCGCCCTGGAACCCGGCCAGGCGCATTGTCACCTTCGTCTGTCTCGTGTCGCTCATCTGCACCGCCATCATCGTCGCCGTCGTGGTCGCGGCCGTCCTCCTGTCGCGCCACATCGCGCACCCGTCACGGCAGCAGCAGCGTTACCGGCGGCTCATGTCTGACGTCGCCGTAGACGTGGTGCCCAAGCCTCAGGACCTCGTCGATCGCACCAACACTATCGTCGTGCACCGCAAGAACCCGACCGCGTGGCAGTCCCAGTCGCGTCAGCTGCGCTCGCTGCTGGACAGCTACGCCACCGAAGGCGGCGCCGGCTCCCGCTGCGAGCCCGGCGGCCGTTGTCCCTTCCCCGTGGGCTTGGTCAGCGACAACTGCAGCGCGGCGGACTTCTTCGGCTACCGGGAAGGCGCCCCTTGCGTTGCCCTCGTCTTCCGGCGCGCCCCGGACTGGACGCCGCAGCCACTGGCGCCCTCGGACCTCGCGTCACCCGCGGTGCCGGACGAAGTGCGCGAGGGCTACGACCCGGGTCTGCTGTACGTGACCTGCAAGAGCGAGCACATCAGCAGGGACATCGACATCCGCTACTCGCCCTACCACGGGTTCCCACTTCGCTTCTTCCCGGCCACCCGGCACCCGCCGATGTTGATGCTGCACTTCCCCAACCCGCCGCTTCGCACCGAGATATGGGTCACCTGTCGCTTCTGGGCCAAGAATCTCGACCAGTCCAGCAATGGGAAGGTGACCTTCAAGCTTCTCGTCATGTGAGTGCGCACGACGAATAGTGTGAATCTGGTGAGAGTTGAACGATACCATCCGCACCACTCCTCTCCACGAGGACGGAGCCGTGGACATGGTCCATGGAGCGATCACGTCCCGGCGATTGCTCAGAAGACCGTCGGGCTCTCCGTTTACGTCGGCAAGGACCAGTTTTAGACTTCTTGGTGCGTTGACGTGCGCGAGCTGTGATCATCCCGGAAGAACATGCGCGTCAGGACGCGAATCTGCTCCTGCTGCTGATGAAAGTGGCTCGTGGTCCCTGACGCGCTTGTATAAAAAAGCGAGAATCGATGTTTACGCGGCTGCGTTGACGATGTGGACAGTTACACTCAAGTGCCGATACCCGTGCATCGCACCCTTTATCACTGGATTCTGTCAATGAACAGTCACCTGCGTTTTGTGCATGTCATCCTCAAGCATTGCTTGCCGTTGCGGGGACTAAAGACGTTCTTGCTCGTGAACAATACGGAATGTGCGCACGAATGTGTTGCAGTGTGTACGAAGTGCAAAAGCGTAACGCGTGTAGTCGTACTTTCAAACGCTCTAAATGGCGCATGTCTGCGAAGCAGAGGTTGCCCCATTACCGTGTTTGTGTCTTTGCATGACAGCGGCGTTTCTTGCTTTCTTTTATTTATTTATTTTTCTCTGTCTTACGAAGGCGACTGCCCGTGCAGAAGAGATACATACAGAAGCAAAGCTCGGTAAACAATTTTCGAAAATCACAGCCGCTATTCAAGACAACGTCATACGCCCAAAACTGCCAATGTGGATTATTTTTCTCGCTCATTGCGACAGGCATCACTCAGGCATACGTCGAGGTATCCCGAAGTTGAAGCATGCTAGCACGGATACCCCTACGCATACGTTGAATATCTTAATCTTTCTTTGTTAATTTATTACAAGCGTTGTTCTGTTGATTGTAGATTATGGCTGTGTATTTTCTTTTGGCGCGATGCCAAGGTAAATATACCTTCTTAGTTTTCCTACGTCCTTCAGACGTATCTCGAGTGGCCGAGCTCATTGTCTGAACCGCACAATGCTGTAGGAACCAGCAGTGGAGGCACGGAACGTACATGTCTCCACATCACAACACGGCGCCTTGAAGCGTCCCCTGTGTTCGGTACAACTTCCCACGACGTGAATTCAGTTTGCGAGAAGAACAATATCCGTGGCTGCAGGCGGTGGTGAAGCCGTGCACGCTATTTTTGTACGAAATGGGACCTAGTGAACGCACAGAAAAAATTCTTACATATTCTAGTTTCCCTGCCGCAGTTTTGTCACGAGTTTCTTTCCTCTAAGCTTTCACATTTCTACGCATTCCGTCGCCGTCCATTTGTCGTACACCGTTCACTGCAAGTGGTCCTAACTGCTGTGCCTTCAGGCCCGCCCAGTGAGTGTAAAGCGCACCCGTCGTCACACTCTTCACTTGTACATGTCTTTGTTAGCGAGATGACCAAACTTTATAAGAAAAAAAAAACATTATTTGCTCTTGAACTTACCCAGGAGTCGCATAGATGTTGCTCCCTAATTTAAGAAATTTCTCAATAGAAAGCTCTTACTAAGCCCAATGATTATGATCAGTGATGTTGATGAACACCCGTTCACTACATTTAAGTGCACGTTAAAGAACCACAGGTGGTCAAATTTAATTCGGAGTCTTCAGTACGGCGTGACTCACGATAATATTGTAGTTTTTTGGCTCATAAAGTTCCCGAAATTAAGGATTGTGATTGTGATTATGGTTATGTGATCATCGTCTTGGAAACGTGATGGGGGCACGATCGTTCTTCAAAATGTTGCCGTGCATTTCTGTCACTAAATATATAACTAAGAAAGCGCAGCTCTGTCTACCGCGTGAAGAAAACGCTGCCCACCTTCAATGAATTATACGAGAATGAGTTGAAGGAGAAACATGCATTCACTCTAATGCTTCGGTGCATAGCCATGCGATTTGTTAGTCACTCCTTCCACAGCTACAAAGCGCCCCTTAATTTACGATCTTTCTCTGAGGTAAACCGACTTAAATCCTGTTTAGTAAGGTTCATGCTGTTCTTACGTAATATAGTTGGGCTGATTTTGATGTCTCGGTGTCGTGAACAACATGTTTTACGAACGCTGTATACTTTGTTTCTTGACTGCATTGTTCTAATACGGAGTTAATAGCGGCTTCAGGTTCATCAGTGCGGCTTATTCCTTTTACTTCTGTGCACTGTGCTGGAGGACCACGCGTTGTTTCTCTGGAAATGATTGTTGTGAATCTAGTCCTGGTTGACGAGAAACGCACCTGTGTAATGTTTGGTGAAAGCGGCATTAGCGCATGCGCAGGGCTGTTTGTACAAAGAGGAAAAAAGTTCACCATACGTATACATATTACGTGTCTTCTGCCAAGTGCTGTACTCGTTAAATCATTTATTGTTTTTAAGAGCAATAAAATAAACTTTACAATAAAAATATTGTTTCTTCCTTCATTGCTAGGTGGTCTCGGAACATGCAGAAATGTTCGTGCAGTCAGCCGGGCAATACGGAGTTGCAACTCAAAACAGGGCTTAACCCCCTTCTTTTTTGTGTGTTTGTTTTCATGTCCTTGCAAACCTACACCGCCTCTCAAAACTGAACTGCTCCTTCTGCAGGCGCATAGCATGACAATAAAGCGTCGTAGTATGCGTAATGAGAGCAGCATTTTGGGCAAGTTTGTAATTCACAACTTGAGAACGACTGCCCAAACGAAATAAACACGGACGACAAAGAAGACACACCCAGCGCAACCAATTTATTGTGCCGCTGGAACTTTTATATAGTGACACAGTATCATTATATAAACAGATCAGTGTCAGTATATAAACAGATCCAGTGGCGCAATAAATTTAGTTGAAAGGTTGTGCTGACTGTGTCTTCTTTGTTGTCCGTGTTTTTTTTCGTTTGCGCAGTCGTTCTGAAGTGTGAGTAAATTTATTTACAAGAAAATATTATGTCTCATGAGTAAAATGTCCGGCGTTGACAATACAAAACGGTATCAAAATTACGTCACATGACGTTGTCCATGACGTCATGACCATCACATGACATGTCTCACGTTCAAAGGTGAACCGATGTGTAACACCATATAGGTACCTATACAAGTGCGATGAAAGGGCTTCTTTTAGAGAGTTGAGAGCTGCCATGTAATTGCTAAAGGTTCGGACGCACTAAGCTATAAAACAACCGAGACAGCGGCAATTGACAGCTGGGGTGAGCAATGCGTAAGCGTGGCGTCGATTGCACTCGCAAAGAAAGACAAACTACCTTAAAGGGACACTATAGTGAAGCAATGAATCCGCAATGGGGCGCATGTTCAATGCCTCGACTATTTGAGGAAAGTACCTATTTTGAGTATTTATGTTCGGTGAAGACGAATCGCCCCCCTTCTAAACATTTCAGGGAGAAGGGAGCCCTAGGCCTATCCCGGCCCGCCACGGTGGTGTAGTGGTTATGATGCTCGACTGCTGACCCGAAGGTCGCGGGATCGAATCCAGGCCGCGGCGACCGCATTTTCGATGGAGGCGAAAATGCTCGAGGCCGTGTACTTAGATTTAGGTGCACGTTAAATGACCCCAGATGGCCGAAATTTTCCGGAGCCCTCCACTACGGCACATTCATAGTTATATTCATATCGTGGTTTTGGGACGTCCCTCCCCGCTGGATAGGGGCCTGTCTCCTAGGCCTTCTTAGATCCGTCAAGTCCAGACGCACAATTTTTATAGGAAGCGACCAATAAAAGCATGAATGCGCACGAACGGGCAAGAAACACTGCGCCTAGGGTGCTGAGCAAGTCAACGCGCACAAGGTTCAGCGCAGCGTAGTGGCAAGCCAGATAACGTGCGTCTTTGGTTCAAACTTGCACTGCAAAATTTTGCGCACGCGATGTAATCACAGCCGACACCTTATCGATGACGTGTCAGGACTGCGCATGAAATTTTGACGTCACATCGCAATAGTTGACAGTTCGTCGTAACAGCTCAGCAGCTCGGTTGTGCTTCAACAGTGACTGGAAATACGCAAGCGCAAGCAAAGTGCAGCTATCGTGGAAATGTGCGATTGCCGGGATCCATTGTTCCAGCTCGCTGTCCTTCGGAGTAACATTGTGCCCACGTCGTGCACGAAGGTAAGAGCCTTATTCTGCAGTCGGATGCCTTTCCGGCACTTCAGCAGTTTTGCTGAGATTTAATACTATCTGGCTTTCTACGTGGCAGAACCACGATAACCGTGGTGTAGGGCTGCGGAAATTTTGACCTTCTGGTACACTGAGATCACGCAGTACACGGGCCTCTAGCATTTCGCCTCGATCGAAATGCGACCGCCGCGGCCGGGATCGAACCCGGGACATTAGAGTAAGCAGCCGAGCCCCGTAACCTCTGTACACTCTGGCAGACCAATTCTGCTAAATTATGCATATATGTTAAGGTCGTAGTTGCAGCGATGGCGTAGTGGTAGAGCATCAGCTTCGCATGCAAGAGGTCCGTGGTTCGAATCCCGGTGCCGGACAATTCCC
Organism: Rhipicephalus sanguineus; assembly: GCF_013339695.2. Taxonomy (NCBI): domain Eukaryota; kingdom Metazoa; phylum Arthropoda; class Arachnida; order Ixodida; family Ixodidae; genus Rhipicephalus; species Rhipicephalus sanguineus. The sequence goes on along the minus strand of NC_051177.1, from coordinate 23,932,607 downwards.
AACCGGATTAAAAAAAAAAAAATCCGCGTGATGATGGAATTGTGTAAAAAGGCCTGGGGTGCAGCCTCACTGGCGACCACAGCCAGCAATGCACTCCCTCACCAGAGCAGGATTGGCCACCCTGGTGTAGTACTTGGCCACTACCTCCCACATGAATACACCAATTAACCCTCGGCCCTCAGTCCCCAGCGGCTGCGAAGCAACTGACCAAGGCGGCGGTCAGACCTGCGACGCAGCAGAGGGTGCTAAGAATCTCTGGGTACGGACAGGCCGCCATTGGAATCTGAATTTGGCTACGTATAACGCTAGAACTTTATCTAGTGAGGCGAGTCTAGCTGTACTATTAGAGGAATTAGAGGGTGTTAAATGGGATGTAATAGGGCTCAGTGAGGTTAGGAGGCCACAGGAGGCTTATACAGTGCTGAAGAACGGTCACGTCCTATGCTATCGTGGCTTAGCTGACAGAAGAGAACTAGGAGTGGGGTTCCTTATTCATAAAGATATAGCTGGCAATATAGAGGAATACTATAGCATTAATGAGAGGGTGATATGTATCGTAATTAGGTTTAATAAGAGGTACAAGATGAAGGTGGTACAGGCCTACGCGCCTACATCCAGCCATGATGATCAAATGGTTGAACGCTTCTACGAAGACGTAGAATCAGCAATGAGTAAGGTAAAGACACAGTATACTGTACTGATGGGCGACTTTAATGCAAAGGTAGGCAAGAAGCAGGATGGAGATCATTAGTAGAGTTTGCAGAACGCAATAATTTACGCATCTTGAATACCTTCTACAGAAAACGGGCTACTTGTAAATGGACGTGGAGGAGTCCTAATGGCGAAACTAAAAATGAAATAGACTTCATAATGTGCGGCCACCCGGGCATTGTACAGGATGTGGAAGTAGTTAACAAGATCCGATGCAGTGACCATAGAATGGTAAGATCTACAATTCAACTTGACGTGAGGAAGGAACGGCAGAAACTGATACGCAAGAAGCCGATTAATGAACTAGCTCTGAGAGGGAAAGTTCAGGAATTCAGAGTTTCACTTCAGAATAGGTACGCGGCTTTAACCGAGGAAACCGACCTTAGCGTTGACGCAATAAATGATAATCTGACTAGTATCATCAAGGAGTGTGCAGTGGAAGTCGGGGGTACAGTCGTTAGACAGGACACTGGTAAGCTATCCCAAGAGACGAAAAACCTCATTAAGAAACGTCAAGCTATGAAAGCCTCAAATGCAACAGACAAAATAGAGCTGGCGGAGCTTTCGAAGTTAATCAATAGGCGTAAAGTGGCCGATATAAGAAAGTATAATATGGAGAGAATTGAGCATGCTCTAAAGAACGGAAGAAGCCTCAAAGCTATGAAAACAAAACTGTGCATAGGCAAAAATCAGATGTATGCATTAAGCAAGACAAGGAAGGCAAGGTCACAAACAATATGGATAGAATAGCTGAGGTAGCAGAAGAGTTCTACAGAGATCTGTACAGCAGCCGAGACATTCAGGATGATAACGTAAGAAGGAGTAAAAGCGCAGACGAATCTGACATCCCACCAATATTGACAGGAGAAGTAAAGAAAGCCCTAAAGGGAATGCAAAGAGGCAAAGCAGCTGGTGAGGATCAGGTAACATCAGACCTGTTGAAAGACGGTGGAGAGATTATGTTAGAGAAACTGGCCACCCTGTATACGAAGTGCCTCTCGACGGGGAGGATACCAGAATCTTGGAATAATGCCAACATCATCTTGATCCATAAGAAAGGGGACGTCAAGGACCTGAAAAATTACAGGCCCATAAGCTTACTGTCCGTTGTCTACAAGCTATTTACAAAAGTAATTGCTAACAGAATTAATACGACATTAGAGTTCAATCAACCAAGGGACCAGGCAGGATTTCGTACAGGATTCTCAACAATAGACCATATTCATACTATCAATCAGGTGATAGAGAAATGCGCGGAATACAACCAACCCCTATACATAGCCTTCATAGATTACGAGAAGGCATTTGATTCGGTGGAGACATCAGCGGTCATGCAGGCACTGCGGAATCAAGGCATCGACGAAGCCTACATAAACATAATGGAAGAAATCTACAGCGGATCCACAGCCACTATAGTCCTCCATAAAGAAAGCGACAGAATCCCAATAAAGAAGGGCGTACGGCAGGGAGACACGATCTCTCCAATGTTATTCACCGCGTGTTTACAGGAGGTTTTCAGGGCCCTAGATTGGGAAGTGTTAGGGATAAGAGTTAATGGAGAGTATCTCAGTAACCTACGATTCGCTGATGACATTGCATTGATGAGTAACGCGGGAGACGAATTGCAGCTCATGATTACTGAACTGGATACGGAAAGTAGAAGAGTAGGTCTGAAAATTAATATGCATAAAACTAAAGTAATGTGGAACAATCTTGGCAGAGAACAGCGCTTTGCGATAGGTGGCGAGACACTGGAAGTTGTAAAAGAGTACGTCTACTTAGGACAGGTAGTAACCGCGGAGCCGAACCATGAGAGTGAAATAACTAGAAGAATAAGGATGGGTTGGGGCTCATTCGGCAAGCATTATCAAATCATGAATGGTAATCTACCACTATCCCTCAAGAGGAAGGTATATAACAGCTGCATCTTACCGGTACTTACCTACGGAGCAGAAACCTGGAGACTTACAAAGAGGGTTCAACTTAAATTGAGGACGACGCAGCGAGCGATGGAAAGGAAAATGATAGGTTTAACCTTAAGAGACAGGAAGAGAGCAGTGTGGGTCAGGGAACAAACGGGGGTTAAGGACATCACAGTTGAAATCAAGAAGAAGAAATGGATATGGGCCGGGCACGTAGCACGTCGGCAGGGTAACCGGTGGTCATTAAGGGTAACTGACTGGATTCCAAGAGATGGCAAACGCGTGAGGGGGAGACAGAAAATTAGGTGGGTAGATGAGATTAAGAAGTTTGCAGGTATTACGTGGCAGCAGAAAGCACAGGACCGGGTTGATTGGCGGAACATGGGAGAGGCCTTTGCCCTGCAGTGGGCGTAGACAGGCTGATGATGATGATGATGATGATGATGATGATGATGATGTTAAGGTCGTGCTTTGGCGCGCGGTGTTGGGAAACCGCAGCAGCTGGAACGCCAGTATAGTGGAACAGGAACATAGGGAGAGCGCGTTAGAGCACTGCATGGGCTCGGGCCTACCCGAAAACGCGGGCCCGGCCCGGCCCGTGGGCTGGGATGGGCCGGGTAAAGTCGTTTTCACGGCGGGCCCGGACCGGGCTAGGGTCTAAAGCTCCCGGCTTAGGGACGGGCCCGGGTTTGAGGTGGCGGGCTCGGGTCGGGCCGGACTTGGACTTTGCTGCAGTTCTTAAAGGGACACTAAAGTTAAACAATAAAGTTAAACAATGAATAGGTTTAGACTGATAAAGTGTACTCTGAGAACTCGAGGGTCATTAATTTCACCGTCATAAGTTTAATAATAGAAGAGAAAATCAACGTCAAATTTCAATTTTAAATTTCGCGCTGAAATATCTGCGCATGACGACACGGATTTCAAACTGTATTTGTCGTATTTTGGGGGCTTGGCTCAACGAAATTTTCTGAAACTTGGTATGTTAAGTCTGTGGCCCCCGCAGAGGTCCATGTACTTCCTTTTTACCGATTAGGAACGGTGTATGCCCCAGTAGACGCCGTCAGAATCTATGGATTCCTCGAATTTCAAGGTGGCGTCGCCACCCGCGTTTTCTTTTCGCGCGTTTTCTCGCTTACCAAGGGTCTTGTCGCGGCAAGTGTGGTGATCTTGGAATTGTGAAAGAGTTATTTACTGATCGTAGAAAAATCGTTGTTCTCTTTAGAGTCCCTTTATATCTGTTCCACATACGTTGTGCAAACATGTATGTCACACATTTTATCTCAAAAAAAAAAAAAAACGCTTTTTCTTTATGTGGGGCAAGCTATTTGGATAAGTATATGGGCTACAAGTACTGAACTTCGTTTGCATCTTGCATGGGCTACTTGGTCTATCTGAAACTGGCGAGCTTAAAGTAAATAGACCAGGCGCTTATATAATTAACATCTCGCTATTCTATGCTTTATTTGCATTCGTCATTATTTGATATTCCAAATTTTATTCTGTAATCGCAGTAATAAATGTAATATAATAAATTTAGACCTATAATTTATCATCGCAAAAGCGATCATAGAGCTCCATAGCAGGGAAATGTTCTTGAAAGTTCCAGCCTTCCACTAAAACGAAAAGAATGCTCGGAGTTTCATTACATAGAATCACTACAAACACATTCTTTTTCCGTGATTCCGTCACGGCTCGCAGTGGTCATGTGAGCGACATGAACATGTGCAGCCTGCTTTTTGTGCCCACATTGTTAACGTCCGAGTTTTCTTCTTGTTCCGCTATATCGGCGGTCTCAAACAGACCTCAGCTAACAGGCCGCATTCACGAAAAGTTACTCCCGCAAGAAGGGCCAGGGCAGTGACGAAGGTAGGAGCGATGGAGGGGGGGTAGTCAGTCAACCTTGCCATTTGAAAGATTACATTTATCATGTCTCATATATGGGTCATTTCTGAAGGAAATTTAGCGGCAGGATTACAACATGTCGATGCCTACGCGTATATCCAAAACGACTAAAATCGGGACGCCGCTTCTGAAATATGGTTTTGTTTCACGGTTATGTATCCACACATGGTGACCGCAGGGGGTGCCTCACGAAAAAAAAAAAAAAAAGGCTTTAGACCATGACATGTCTGTGTAGCTGAAGAACGTACTTATAAAGAAAATTTTAAAAAAATGAGACAAAGACAGTCATGCGCGGGCCACGGGCTGCGTATTTGAGACCCCTGCGCTATATAGTGCGAGAGCAACATGATATTGTGCAGGAGTAGGATATGTCCATTAAACAAGGCTGGGGCAAAGTATATTCGTTTGACGAAATATCTGGCTTGAAAAAAAAACAATTACGAATTCTGCGCCGGATGACGTCCCCTTACATCGAACTATATGCATCCAGTGAGTAAGCGCCGAGAAGCTTATTGGCGCCTTTATTACCAAACTGGAACGATCCCCGAAAATGGATGAAATCGCTTCGTCCACCTCCTGCCAGTCCTATACCGGCGTAGTCCAATGGCCACAATTCTACCGGTATAACATCGTCAAGGAGGCATTGTGCATGGTGCAACCGTGCGTAACATACACTGCTGAAAACTGCAAGGAGGCGCCCTCAAAGAGGAGTGTGGCGACCACTGCGCACAGACCTACGCAGCCTCCGTCTCGTCACTGATTAGCCCGGCGTGACACAGCTACTTGCTGCAACACGCTTCCGATAAAAGACAGCGCCACGCAGTTTCGTCGGAGGCTTACGTCACCACTACCGGCTATATAACCCAAGCTACCAAGCTTGGTTGCATGTTTGTTTCTCTAACCTTCCGAAGCGAAGCATCGGCATGCTTGCCCTGCTGCTGCTACTACGTTAATAAACATCGTTACGTTTTATGTTGGGATCCGTCCTTCACCGACTCCGCATCCTACAGGAGTTTCATAGATGCTATTGAAGAGTGGCACGACGTTCGGGAACGAGAGAAATGAAGGGATGAGCTGGACAGCTATGTTCATTCTGCAGAGGTCTAGAAAGACATCCTAAATTGGCCCCAGTGGTGGAAGTTAAGAACGACGGCCGACGCCTTCACAATCCGCAAGGCAGATGTTGTGCGCCCCTACTGCTAGCGCAAGCAGTGCAAGAAATGTTAACGCGGCAGGATATGTGATGCAACAGAGCATAGCGTGCTTAAAGCCGGAATCTCTTGATAATTTGACTTTTGCACAATAACATGTCAAGAAATAAACTTTAAACTACGGCGCAAAACTTATATAGACCGTATATACTAGCACTGGTGTGATATATGAAAAGAATGCTATCAGATTAGATCAATTAAGTTTATTGATTGCCCTGCGAATTGGTGGGATGGGCCCGGATCCCGCAAACCCGATCCCACCCGAATCCAGCTATCATGTATATAATACAACCAGATTTATATATGACAGACAAGCGCAGACATTGCGACTCTAGAAAAGAATGCTATGACAAAAACTTCTTTTTTTCTTCCTTTCGGCTGCTTATACGTATTTCTAAAAGCACACGTTCATTATAATTTTTATCTAGGTTAATGTATTTACAAGAAAGGTAGTAAGTTTTGCTTTTTTATTCTGTTTCTCTTGCTGTGGCAAGGTGCTGCTATGCTGAAGACAGGCGCCACATTTCTATAAGGGTGAACGATTGGCGTTGTCGTTAGAGCATGCTTTAAATTTTAATAAGAGCGCATTGAAAACAAAGGAAAGAAGGCGTTCTGTTGTTTTTTTCCTTTGTTGTTATTGTGCTCCCTATCGAAACCAAACTCATGCTGCAAATCACGTTTCTTGCTACACTATCAGGGGGGTGCTGCTTTAAAAGATGTCGGCGGATCAACAGACGAGCGTTGTCTATCAGGCATGAAATTTCTTGGCAGTCGCACTCGTTGTGGGCACAACTTGAAGCAACGTGATCGGCCTCTACCACTTATTCGTGTTTACGTCTGTGTTATTTGTTTTTCTTTTCTTACCTATTTTCTTTCCTTTTTCTTTCCCCCCTATCTTCCTTTCCCCAATGTTTCCCCTTTCCCAAATGAGCAGGCAGGCGTTGTGCACCTTTAGGTGGCAGTTGTCAGCCTGTTCCCTCCCTGTTTCCTCTGTGTCTTCGTGTTTTCTATGTATTCAAACCAAATAAATAAATAAATAAATACACTATCTGCTACAAAACACTCTTGATGATCCCCACTGTAATTGCAGAAAAAATAGGTACAGTGTACCACTGCCGAACAAACGTTCATCGTACCGATAATAATAATAATATCTGGGGTTTAACGTCCCAAAACCAGTTCATCGTACCCAGTATGTCCGCTCAACTGTTTTCACCGTGAGCCACTTTTTACAAGAAATTACCGTAGGTTAAAGCATAATTGTCAGCGAAGCATGCGCCAACAAAGCAAAGATATTTGCCACTTAAAATGCCTTGCTGTCACTTACTGCTCTAGTGTGCGTACACTCTTTCTGGGGTACGACGTGGAGGAGATAAGCCATGAGCATCCAAATGTTCTTAATTCATAATATTTCATGCTTTTTTGGTCTTGCTTTTCGAAGGAATCTTTATTTGTCTCTCTCTGCTTTGTGTGCCCGTAATAATGGGAAAAGTTTCTGTCAACTGACTTCACTTTTGTTTTCTTTCGCATTCCCGTCTCTACAAAAAAACTGACTTTACCTTCTGATATGTCGTAAATATCATTTAAAAAAAGCGAAAACTTGTATTAAACACTAATCGATACGCTAAAAGAGACAGAGAGAGAGAGAGAGAGAGAGAGAGTGTGTGTGTGTGTGTGTGTGTGTGTGTGTGTGTGTGTGTGTGTGTGTTTGTGTGTGTGTGTGTGTGTGTGTGTGTGTGTGTGTGTGTGTGTGTGTGTGTGTGTGTGTGTGTGTGTGTGTGTGTGTGTGTGTGTGTGTGTGTGTGTGTGTGTGTGTGTGTTGTGTGTGGTGTGTGTGTGTGTGTGTGTGTGTGTGTGTGTGTGTGTGTGAAACAACAACAAGATTACAACACATTTCAACACTAAACACCAAAAAGATGTTTTTCCATTAATGAAAATAAAATATTTATCAAATAAAGCGTGGAAAAAATTCCAACAGGAACCTAACGAATAAGCGCCTCGTCCTGTCTTATTCGTTTCTTTCTGTTATTGTTTTTCCCGCACTTTACTCCGTAATGCACTTTTAAACTCATCGCTCTACTGTCCTTGTTATAGTCGAGTAAATATTCCTTGAGAACATAAAGGCATGCGGCTTGAAAGAAGGATAGGAAAGAAAATCTGATATATCAGCAGTGACCACCCGCCACGGTGGTCTAGTGGTTATGCTGATCCGAAGGTCCCGTGTTCGAATTCCGGCCGAGACTGCCACAGTTCGATGTAGGCGAAGTGCTAGAGTCCTGAGCTACCACTATGGCGTCCCTTATAATCACATCGTGATATTGGGACGTAAAACCCCAACCATTATTTTAGAGTGAGCAAATATTTGTGAAATAAAGCGTGGTAAAAACGATAACAAGTAGGAACGAATAAGCGCGTCGGCCTGTCTTATTCGTTAGCACCATGTTGTCGTATCTACCGTTCTTTACTTCATAATGGACTTTCACCAACTCGCCCAACTGTCCCTGTTTGCCGAGTAAATATTCTTTGGGAACAAAAGGACAGGCCGATGCATGCGTCCTGAAAGAAGGATTGGAAAGATAATCTAGTACAGGAAGAGTGTCCACCAGATCCTAATGCATAGCAGCTATATATATCGCTAGCAGATAATTGCTCCCGCTCACCGAGTACGACAAGCTTGTTGTACACTACTCGGAGCATATCATCTACAACTGTACGCTTCCGTGCGTAAACAAATTCCGCGATGCGCTTCTTGATATCGAAGTCCCACAAATTAATTATCCAGGCCAAGCGAAGCGAAGCTTTCGGACAACGACCAATCGGCCTCAACGAGATTTGTCGGTGAGGCAGTTATCTCAACGGATCGCTGGCACTCATCGATCGCTCTGGAACTGAATGCATAATTTCGACTTGGTCAACAAGTCGGACTGTGCGTGAAGGCGTTCGATAGCCGTGTCACATGCGCCGGTGATGTTTTGCATCTCTTGGTTCCTATTAATACCGCGCCATAGAAGTTCGTAGACCGTCACATGCTTGCGTAGGTATTGTAAGTTTATTGAATGTGTTCGCGTGCCGGTAGCGTAGTCAGAAATTTTTTCAGAGGGTGGATGGGGGGGGGGGGGGTTCACTATACTTTATGTATGTTCATGCGTGCGTTTATGCGTGCGCTGTGTAAATATACACATGCACAATTGAAAATTTCAAGTGGAGGGGATTTGAAACCCCAAACTACCCCTCCCTTCCTGGCTACGCCAGTCTGCCGCGTACGGCGCATAAACGGTATACCGTTTGTATTGCGCATGTGTATCGAAATATTCGGCGGGACGAATAAATTGACTGCAAGGTCTTGCAGCAGGTTCTTTGCAACGTAGACACTAAAACACGCTTGCGGATACTCCGGCGGTGGTCCCGTCGGACAGGCGAAAAGCACAGCCGCGGAATATAACCGAGCGAGGCAAAGTTCCTATTACTCTTCTTTTTTTTTTTCATCTGTGTTCGCTTTTGACAAGTTAATAATCTTGCCATGCACAGCGCCCTAGCGCTTCAGTATGTAGCGAGCAGGGGCGAAGCAGATATTGTTTCCGGGGGGGGGGGGGTGTAAAAAGTTTTCTGTGAGAAGGGGGCCTACTATGGGGTTCGAGCCCCCCCCCCCCTTTCTGGCTAGGCCAGTGGTAGCGAGAAACACGTTTCGTTCCATTACCAAAAAAACAAAAGCGTAGAAACTTAAGAAAATCGATACGGTCAGTTATCGGCCAGTGGTATAGTATAGCTGGATGTTTATACGTCGATTGTTCGGGGAACTAAGCGCGTTATGTTAGCTAACCACGGTTGCCGCTGCATCGCATTGTCCTGCTTCGTCGTTTGGTGGCATGGAATGTTGCAGAAGCTGCGAAGTCCGTCGGGTGTGGGGAGGGTGTCCGACCGGGGCAGGACGGTCGCTTTGGACGCGCCCTTCCGGCAACGCGACTTCACGCTTGCCTTGGGCGCCATTGTGCGACGCCAGGACGTGTGTCGGTCGCCACAATGGAGCCTCGGCGGCGGGATGGACCGCGGCTCCCTGGAGTCGTAACAAGCCCGAGGCTCGTCAGCCGTGTCCCCTTTCGGCCACGCTCCCATGCCCAGAGTCTTGTTGTCCTATGCTAATGACTCTGTTCGTACACCGAGTGCACGCTCTGGCTGGCCCGCCGGCGGTACCCACCTCGTTTAGGCTTAGCGCGGCAGTACCAGGGACTAGAATGTCGCCCCGCCATCGGTGACTGCACTCGACGTGGAACGAAGCAGAGCTAAACAAAAGCGGGTGGAGCTGCACCCTCCGACCGAAGTGGGCGGGAGGGGTATTGCTTGCAAACAAAGCCGTGTTGGAGCGTGTCGCACTGTTAAATCGGGTCGTTGCACCGACGCGATTGAGGGTCAGTGTCGACCGCGTCAGGGCAGGGCTAGGGATAAGCTGAAGTTCGTCGGCGTTGCTGCTCGTACGAAGCAATCGATTTGCGCGGGTATGGATAAGTAATGGTAGGTTGAGGTAGTAAGCAGCGACAGGCACGTAGCCAGGATTTTTTTTCGGGGGGGGGGGGGGGGGGCCAAGGCCTAATTATTCGAAAGAAAGTCTTTTCATGGCAAAAAGAAAAAAAAAGTTGCCCGGGAATATAAAAGGCTGGACGAATTTCGGGGGGGGGCGGCCCCCCCCCTTGCCTACGTGCCTGAGCAGCGAGCTTCCGATATGCTCCGTTTCACTTGCAAAAGAAGTTAGCCTCAGCAATAATGTTAACATGATAACTTCGCCTGTCTGTCCCAGTGTTTCATACAAAATTGTTTTACCATGGTATGATTCCACTGATAAAGGAGACGCACGACGCGTTCGAGAAGCAAGACGTGCCCCACATCTGCTCCGGGCAATACCTTCTTTTCGTGTGAACACAACGCTCCTGTTCCTCACCAGACATGTCAAACGCTTACTAAAAGTGAGCGTCTTGAACCCGTTGCGGATATTCTTCAGTAACAACATCTTCAGGAGCGCAGCGACGTTGGAAAATCTGCTTCTCGGCAACCGCCCCGGCGTGCGGGGTCTCGCCTCGCTAGAGGCTGGCCCTATCACCGGCAGCACCCAAACCCAACAGCCATGGATGTGCAAACGGAAGGCGAAGAACAGCTACCCAGCAACGTACAAACACAGCGAATGGACTCCGATAATCCGTGCGTACAAAGGTGGAGAGCCAAGCCCAGAAACGCAGGTTGTACCCTCCAATCTGTCCCGGTTTCCGCTAAGCCTACGCGTCTGCAGTCGGCGCTCCGGCCGACGCTGCCCCTGCGTCTTTCAAGCCATCCTACCGAGCTCAACCAACAACATTTGCGCGTGGCACATGCTGTCGCGCTGCGAAGTAAAACACTTCCTTTACTCCCTCCTGGCACCATAAGAGTCGTTTCCGACCAAGAGGAGGACTCGCCTTGAACGGAGCCATGGCGCAGCCACTCATGCGCGCTCTGCAAGTCACCGCTGCTGCAGGGATCTTGGAGAGCTTCACCTCCGAATACATCCTACGAATAACACCTTCACGGTCGCTACCGCTCACGAGACAACCGCCCTACATCTCGTCCAGCTCAAGCAATTGGTTCTCCAAACGACCACCTACCCAGTCGCCGCTACATCGCACCGCCGCCCTCTGCTGTGCGCGGCGTCATCTCGCAAGCCTACTGGGAGGAAAACTTCGGAGCAGATGCTACAAGGACCTCCAGACCCGCAACCCAGATGCTGATATCATCGCAGCCCGCAGAATGGGTAGGACCCTCTCAATATTGATCACGTTTGCGCACGGACCAGTACCTCACACCATACGCTACATGAGTGTAGTGCAACAGGTGCACCCCAGTACAAGGGAAGCCTAGATGCGTGCACGAACTGTCGCCGACCGGGCCACAGATACGATGTGTGCCCCCATCCCAAAAGTGGCCTCTGCTCACGGTGCGGAGACAAGCATGAACGGCAAGATGTTCCCTCCTGTATCCCAAGCTGCATCTCTGTGGGGGCCAGCACCTCACGGCACCGGATCGTGCAAGGCGAGAAATCCCCACCGCCAAACGACACAGCCTACCGCTTCAGAAGACAAAGTGCTTTACCAAGGAGGACTTTCCCCCGCTCGACAAGACCTACCCATCTACGTCTGCATGGTCCTCCGGGGCCACCAGGCCGAACGGCGCGACATCCCAAGACTCGGAAGTGAAGGCTCTGCGGGAAGAGGTAAAACAGCTCAGGGCAGCCCTCTCTACCTCCAGCCCAACTCTCCCTCAAATTTCACCACCCCCATCTTTACCAACCCTATCCGACCAGCCTCCTCAGAAAAAAAGGAGGCTGATGAGAGCCCAGCCCAACCCATAGATTTGGAAGCGAAATTTCAGGATCTCGCCAAAACTTAGAAGCCAGGTTCACAGAGCGCATCACGGCCCAAGTCACCGCACAATGTCAAATTATGATTGAATCTACTATTACCCGTATCATGGATAATGTCCTCTCCAGCATCATGACTAAGGTGGAAGAGCGTTTAGCTCATCTTACTTCTGGACTCTCAACAGGCTCTCTTCCCACAGCCCCACCTCCTCAACCCCTCCTTCGCCCCTCCACCTTACAACATGGCTCCTCCGACGGGCCCTATATTCGTTACAAATTATCCAATGGAACTGCAGGGGCTTTCGGCGGAAAGCACGACCCCCTGCAGCAAATTATTGCCAATTCTTCGGTTACCACCAGACATTATTGCTATTCAGGATGCTAATGTTTGCAGGCAACTACCAGGGTACGGTGTTATTCCATCAGCCTCAACGGATGTCCTCTCGCGTGATAACATATGTCGTAACTCTTTGCCTTTCGTGCAGCTATGATCATCACTTCGCCTATCGCTCACACCTTCATTGAAATTTTACCCCCCGAACCCTGCCACGATCCCCCCTGTTCATTCTTAACTGCTATCTTCTTCCACGACAGTCGATTCATTACTCCCCTCCCTCTCCTCAAGTCCGCCGTTCGATTGGCCGCATCAAACCCCCCTACTCATCATCGGCGACTTCTAATTGCGCTCACGTTGACTGGGGTTATCGCGCACCAACCACAGGGGCACAGTCCTATACAATGAAGCGCTCATGCTCCAACTGACCATTTTTAATGATTTTAGCCTGCCTACTCGTATTGGCAATAGTGTCACTGCCGATACTAGTCCAGACCTCACGCTTGGAAGAAATATCGCCGACCTGCAGTGGGAAAGAACGCAAACCACACTGGGTAGTGACCACCACCTAATTCGCATAGCAGTGAATTATCAACGACCTCGGCGCAAATTTACCGTTAGGCGCGTTAAGTGGGACCAGCTCCGCAAATTCAGGCAAGCGCGGCCAACACAGGCCCCCTTCGACTTTGACTCCTGGGTTAGGCAGTTGCAAGAGGACATCCGCCAGCATACCCAAACGCTAGATACAACTCCAAAAATCCCCGTTATCGACAGTAAGCTCGCCCATCTCCTGGAAGCTCATGATAACATTACGCAAAGGTGGAAAACTCAAAAGCACAACAGGAAACTAAAACTAAAACTCGCGCAGCTGCAAACCCAAATAGAACAGCACAGCACCACCCTTTGCAAAGCTAACTGGGCTCAGATCTGTGAGGACCTCCGTGGCAATCTCTCTACAACCCGCGCTTGGCACCTGTTGCGCCACATGCTAGACCCCACGCAATCTAACAACCAGACGCGTCTTAGCCTTCGCCGCCTCACTCATAACCATCGGCAGGACACAGATGCCTTCCTTACGCAGGTAAAATGCATCTATACTACACCTGGTCTTCCTAGCAAACCCCCGAGTACACAGGTTCACCCCAACCCCAGCTTGATGCCCTTATTACAGAATCAGAATTTCGTGCAGCCCTACTGAAATTACGCAATACAGCACCCGGTGAAGACCAAATTACCAATGCTGCCATCCGCAATCTTGATGATGCTTCCATATCTGATCTAGTGAACTACTTTAACGAATGTTGGGAAGTGGTACCCTCCCTGCCTCCTGGAAGCACGCCAAAATAATATTTATCCCCTAAACCTCACAACCCATTACCATCGACAATATTCGCCCCATTTCATTGACATCCTGTCTTGCCAAGGTCTTCGAGCACATAATTCTGCTCGCCTGACGACGTACATGGAAGACAATAACCTTTTCCCCACAGTATGATTGGATTTCGTGCGCATCTTTCTGCGCAGGATGCCCCTGCTCCAAATTACGCACGACGTGCATGCTTGACGATACCATACCTCACCTCACTAAAGCTATCCTGGCGGTAGACCTCACTAAGGCATTTGATAGAATTCGACACGATGCCATCTTAAGGCAACTGCAGGCACTGCAGGTAGGCCCCAAAACTTATAACTACGTTCGTGCCTTTCTCTCTGGGCGCACTGCCTCCTTGCACATTGATAACCTGAGCACGGCCCCTTATACGCTCGGCGAGGTCGGAACTCCTCAAGGCGCGGTCCTCTCCCCCTTTCTCTTTAATATTGCTCTTATCCCCTTAGCCCACAAACTTGATCTCATCCCACACCTAAAACATACCCTGTACGCCGATGATATTACCACATGGACTACTCATGGCTCTGACGGGAAATAGAGGAAACTCTTCAATTAGCAGCCGACACCATCTCAGCTCACGCGTCATCTATTGGGCTCGAATGCTCCCCCTCTAAATCTGCGCTCCTTCTCATGAGACCAAAATCAGCCGCTAACTCGCCCATTGAAATCACTTTAGAAGGAACCGCTATCCCCCTCACCCCCACACTGCGCATCCTTGGCCTCTACTTGCAGGATTCCGGACGAAATGACCACACCCTAAAAACACTCAAGACTTCCACGCAATCCGTGTTGCAGCTTTTACGCCGCGTATCCTCCATGCACAAGGGTTTAGACGAAGCGGACAACATGAAAGTTGTACATGCTTTCACGCTTAGCCGATTTTATACGCCACCCCATATCTCAAGCTGAACCGCACAGAAACTGAACGCGTGAACGCCATGATCCGCCTCGCAACTAAGGCAGCCCTGAACCTTCCTCGCAGCACAAGCACAGCCAAACTCCTTGAACTGGGCATGCATAATACCCTTTCTGAGCTAGTTGAAGCACATCTTCAGGCGCAGTATTTAAGACTTTCCGTGAGCGCCACTGGCCGCCATATTCTCGCTTCCATTCGCATAAACATACCCGCTAATCAGCCAACCTTTATACCCATTCCTCGACCACATTCATGCCTCTATAATAGTTAAACCCCTGCCCCGCAATGTGCATCCTCAGCATCACATCGCTCGCCGCGTAGCTCGCGCAAATGCCCTTCACCAGAGTTATGGACAAGCTCAGGATGCCATTTGGGTAGACGCTGCTTGTACAGCACAAGAAGCTGTAGCAGTTGCCTACAACCCTACTCTGCCTCATCCTCTGATTCACCGCCTTCCTTCAGGCTCTACAGCTGAGGAGGCAGAGGAGGCTGCCATCGCCCATAGCCCTTGCCCAATCAGACGCACAGTACATCTTCACTGACTCAAAAACTGCTCTGTACAACTACGCCAGGGGCAGGATACACCCGCCCGCCTGGCAGTTGCTGAACACCCCCACGCAAAATTTACCACGCATGGTAGAACTCCAGTGGGTGCCGGCTCATTCAGGGAACCCCGGAACGAGGCTGCCGATAAATTGGCGCGAGGATTAATACGCCGGGCTCAGGACAGCCTCGATTCGGGCTTCTCGAAGGAGCGGGCGCACACTTTTGCCGAGCTCACGCAAATACCCCGTTTGAACCGTCGGACATACCCTCCCCCAAATCCCTCCCTTACCCACTCCCAACAAATCCTATGGAGACGTCTCCAGACCCGCACTCTTCCTTCCCCTCAACTGTTGTCCCACTACTGTGGCACTTCCCCTGAATGTTCCCTGTGTGGCGAACCTCACGCCACCCTTTCCCATATTCTTTTCGGCTGCCCTGCTGATCCTCCCCCGCAGGGACAGCCTGCCATCTCCAGCTGGGAGGACTGGGAGGTCCTGCTCTCGTCTGGGGACCCGGCGTTGCAACTTGCTGCGGTGACTCGGGCTGCCGATGTCATCGCGGTGAGAGGCATGACCGTGTAGACGTGGCGTAGGACCGCGCAGTGGTCCAGGGACCGGGGGGTCCAAACACACTTGCAAATAAAGTTTTTCTCTCTCTCTCTCTCTCTCACTGATATTACCTTGGATCCTTCTCATTCTGAGTATTTGTCTGCCGTAGCTGGTTTTTAGCATTGTCCCATCTTATTCGTTACGTGCCTCATTTGCCTTTTTCTAGTGCATGATGGCCGACAATTTAGGACTATTCTTGTTAATCTTATATCTTCGTCTTTCTACCATTCCTAAGCACTTTGTTTATGGTTATATTTTGGGGGGGAAAGGCTTGCTAGATGTATACAGGATGTTTCAGCTAACTTGTCCAGGTAGTAAAAAACAGAAAGACGGCTATGTATGTCGAATTCCCACTATTGTTCCGAGCCATACGCAGCATGTCATGATATTTTTCTCCAATCCCGCCAAGCTGCGTAATCAACAAAGGTTAGCTTACGTAACTTCTAAAGTAGTACTCTAGTGAAAAATCTTCTATGCTAAAGAGTTAGCGATCGTTCAGAAACGTCGGATTATTTCATCTATGTCCAGATGTCTTTTTTTTTGTTATGCTTTGCGCAAGTTAGCAGAAACACCCTGTATCTAGGCGTGCAGTCATAGCTTACAAAATGGAATGTTTTCATGAAAAAGCTTTCCACATTCACAAATCGTTAGATAACGGAAAGTTCAAAACGAAATACGATAGCAGCCGTTCTCTTGCATTTCTACCAGGCAAGTTTCACTCAGCAAAGCTCGGTAATTTTGATTTGATATTGTGAATGAGGGAATGCATGCACATGTCCGGAAAGCCTTCCGGTGGCCAAGTTAGGAAAAGGATGCAAGCTGTACTTTATAACTAATCGAGAACAGAAAATATTGTTATTATTGCTTGTGTATGACGTATGTACTTTTCTATGTATACCGGCCAGGGCACTAATTCTGTGATGAACCTCCACTGCCTCAGCAGCGCATATGAAAAAAAACGACCATAAAACCATACACAGTAGCCATGACATGTGTAATACGTGTTCTGTATCCAACAAATGCTGGTTGAACAACGATATCCGCAACAAATGTGCCACAGGAAGCGGCATGTTCAACCAATGCTTCTCGCTATTATTGTCTTCGCTATTCAGGATTCTTAGATGAAGCGACCTGCTGCATTGTTTGACATTTCGACTCTCGTTAACACAATATTCATGGAAGAGAAAATGCGAGCAAAGAGAGAGAGAGAATGGGGTCATGTACACGTGCTTCTTTCCCAATCAATGCGCTCCTACTTTACTGTCCCTGAATAAATTAAACGACTTAGTAGTTTATTTTACATTATGAGCCTTGGCAACGGCTCAGACATCGGCTCAAGTTTAGCTCCGAGGCTCGGGCGTCCTACACGTTAATATACTTTAAAATTGCACACTCATTATAATTTGCCTTTGCTTTTCGACTTAGAACAGACTTTTTATTCGTACTGCGCGTCTCTAGATTTACTAATTTACCTTTGAAGTTTTGGATTCAACGCGGAAGCTTGGGCTAGTTGGGTGGCTGTGGAACTTGTGCATCTTAGCAAGCGCAGCGGAACAAACACAAGAGAAAGGAACACTAGACAAGACGTGTTCCAGGACGTGGATTCAGCTCATCCATATTGAACAAGAGCCTATTCGATGTCTTCAGGCCTTTGCACCGAACTTTAAGTCCCTGAATAAGTGGTACGTAACGTTATGAATAAAGTGACGGTATACAGGGTTTGTCCTAAAAGTAATGTCAATGATTAATTGCAAAGCGTCCTATACTTCATAGCAGGCTAGGACCGCTTGATATTGGTGCAGGGGAAGTTAGTTCACGCATGTACCGTCGCACTGTCGTATGCTACCATCTGGAGAGTAAGGAGAAACTTTCCGTAAACTCGTTTTCATTTCTCGTGCAAGCCACAATGCAGCGGAGAAGCGAGGTGCCCGCCGCGCATCTGCAAGGCATTACGTGCACTTTGTTGATGCGGCGGCTGATGACAATGAATAATTATGGCGGAACCACTTGTAATGGGTTGGAAGCTTTAAACGATCCACTATTTAAGTAATTCGCATTGTGTGACGCCCGGTCGTTATTTCACTCTCCTACCACGCTATATAACATACGTTAACATGAGAAAGAGAGAGAAGGAAAGACCTTGTTGAGGCCCTGAGGAAATGGATCATGGGGGCCTTATGGGCTTCCTTGACGACAAATACAAGTACACTTGCGAGGTACCACTGAGCTGTAAATCATCATAATTTTTTTCAAGTATGGAAGCACTCACTATCCATTTTTCGTCGTTCTGCGGAGAAGCGTGGCTCTCGCTACACACCTGTAAGACATTATGTGCACTTTGTTGATGCTGTGCCTGAGACGATGAAGAATATGGCTGAGCCCTTTGTAATGGGTTGGAAGCATTGAACGACCCACTATTTGCTCAATTCGCGCTGTGTGGCGCCTGGTTACAGAATTCGCGTTGTGTGACGCCTGGGTTGTTATTTTACTGTTCTACCACGCTATATTACATATGTTAATGTGGTTCCTTCCTGACATGAAGCCTGTATATAGGGTCTTTTTGCAAAGAAGTGTCAAGCATCGGCATGGCTCTGTAGCTGTTGGTATCCCCTGTTCATCAAATGCACTGCTCTGATTCCCTTTTAGAACACAGTGTTATTGAAACTCCTTTTCTGTGCAACGCTTAATGTACGCTTGTAGAAGCGCCCTTGAGTATTTTCGTTCGCTATGCATGTACATTACGCACATCTGTAATAAATACCATGAAAGAGAAAAAAGGAGCACCGGCATGGCTCTGGGGTAAAATGGGCTGCCACACAGACAGCCGAGGTTGGAACCCCGTTCCATCCTGGATATTTTTCCTTATTTCGTTTTTCTTTTTTTTTTCTTATTTCGCGTGATAGCGGTTACTGACACCGGCGGCGGACAACTACGGCGCCAAAAATGGCCGGTCTTGTGATCTCATAAACAGGTTTCGCTGTAAAACAAAAGGATGGTTATTGCAAGATTTTTCGTATTTTGCGCGTTGCGGAACGACCTGCTCCTGGGACGAGCTTTTAGTTACGATTGGGGGTGGTTCAGTGGAGCTTCACGTCTTGGTGTTCCCGTAGAAGACGTGGCGTAAAGCAAACATTTTGTTCTTGTCCCCTACGACATAAACTACGAGACACGTAAATGCTCAGACATTAACTGACTTCAGCTTCAGTGATCGTTGTCAAACGGCATATCGTAGGCAGACGTTCGGTGAGCTTTGAAAATTACCCTATATATTTACGCAGCCAATTCTACACTTCAGATAACTGCTCTATGTGCGGCCCTGATCACCTTATTCGTTCACATACTACATAGCGCTACTATATACATTATCAATGGTTGAGTGTATCAGGGCTCATGAGGAGCCCGTTATATGCACCATTTGAAATAAGTGAAGACGGCTGCGCCGAGTACAATGCAGGTGAACGCAATCAAGATGGGCAGTGCAGGATACGAAAGGAGAATGGCTATTCGAGCATATATGTGCAGGGATGACTTCAGGCTGATAGCGAGCCGAAAATTTTTCACCCGTCGATTTTGATGCTTCGCGCTGTTCATGCATGGTATACCTTCTTAGATCACTGCGCTTCAAGCTGTGACGGCTGACACTGCCATTGACTTCAGACTTTTGCGAAGCCGTGACCGGCTGGCGGCAGAAAGTGATTTGTGTTTAAATCCTGTAGCTCATTGCCAGGAGCCTCTTGCAGACTTGTATACACGTTACAAAAAAAAAGTAACGAATTACTTCCTTTGAACAGTTTAATTGGCAATGTTTTACCAATCGCTACCCCAAGAAGCGATTGAGGAATTACCGAAGAGTGACGGATCGCTTCAACGTCACTCTTTCCTCCCAAATTTTATGCACATCGTACAAATATATAGAAAGCCCGGCTATTTCACCGCATCCTCGGAAGCGCTTCACATCGTGTTTTTCTCATCACGAACAAGTGCGTTTAAATTTTCGTTTGGTCATCGCTTTTCTTTTCTTTTCTTTTTTTTCTTTTACAGAGGAGCTGTTAAAAGCCGACTGTTAGTCCGTGCAGAGCGAGCAGAAATTATCATCATCATGAACCGGCGCTCTCTTTGTCCTCTTCTTCATCGTCGTCGTCCCTTCACCTTCGCTCCTAGAACACGTGCGCCGATTTCTCCGGCGCGGCATGCAGTAACTCTCATGGGCGAAACAAGGAGTGCAGAGGGAGAGAGAGAGAAAGATAGAGAAATAAAGATAAAGAAAGAGAGAGGTTCTTGGGGAAATATTTTTCTTGGCCTGGCGGGAGATTCGAAACCGCGTACCCCCGATCCGAAGGCGAGCATCATGACCACTCGGATAATTCAGGCATTCTAGTAGAGCATAGCATAGACTTGTACAGTATAGTGTAGCAAGGGGGTGGGAAAGAGAAGTGAGGGTGAGGTGGAGAGAAAGGAGGAGGGAAGAACGAGTACAGAGAGAGCGAGAGAGAAAGAAAGACAAAGAGAGAAAGAAAGGGGAGAAAGAGAGACAAAGACTGGGGTCGAGAGAACGACTGAAAGAGAGAAGAGAAAGAAGAAAGAAAGAAAGAAAGAAAGAAAGAAAGAAAGAACGAAAGAGAGAAACACAGAGAAAGAAAGGGAATAAAAGAGAAAACGATAGAAAGATAGAAAGAAAGAAAGCGAAGAAAGAAAGAAAGAAAGAGAGAAAGGCATAGACAGAGAAAGAAAGAGATGGAGAGAAACAGATACAAAATATAGAAAAAAAGAGCACGCATAGCGGCATATCCATGTATAGTATAGTGATGCAAGGGGTGGGAAAGAGAGAGGTGAGAGGGTCAAAGCCTAGCCAAGCCAGGGCCAGCTAGGTGCCCACCAGCTCTGCTGTGACCCAGCCTTGCACAACTTAGTGCAAACTGTGCTAATTTTTTTTTAAGTCTCAAGACCAAATATTACACCATAAAGCTGAATTTCATGATTTCAGGACATCTGCCGTTGTATCTGCGTGACCATTGTGATGCGCAGTTGAGTGCGAGGACACGCGTTCGATTCCCGACTATGTCAGTAGCATTTCGATGGAGGCGGATATGATGAACAGCCGTGTACCCTGCATTCAGTGCACGTTAAAGAACCTCAGGTGACAAAAAACTAATCCGGAGTTCTCTCACTACAGCGTTCCTTATAATATATATTGTGCAATTTCCATATCTTTGACTGCGCAATTTCATAACGATAATATAGCACTTTCACGATGACGACCGCAACCGCCTCGTTACGCAATGGAAAGACGCAAGCACACTTTTTAGCTTTGAAGCACACTTTTTAGCCACAGGCGCTCCTTTCTTTCTGTTTTATGTTACCGGCCCATTACACGTAGAGCTACTGCCTTGCGCAAACCGCGCCCGAATGTGCGGGAACATTGCAGATTATTTCAGAATCTCCTGTTAGACTTGAGCGCGCAAACGCGAGCAGTTGTGTTTATTCTGGAACTAACGCGGCCACCAGCGATGACCAGCGATGAGGCCCGAATGTTCGATGCCGCATGTATAAATGCCGACGCGCCTTACCGCAGATCAGATTACCGAAGGCCATAGGCATGCGCACAGGGGGGGGGGGGGGGCGACCGCCCCCCCTAATCACGGGGGGGGGGTGCAAATCTGCCCCGTACATTGACCCTTCTAGTCACCTAAGAGGGGGGGGGGCTCAAAATCTGCCCCATACATTGACTTAGTAGGGTGGGGGGGGCGCTGCAACGAACCTTTGCCCCCCCCCCCCTGATAGGGAGCCCTGCGCACGCTTATGCCGAAGGCCGACACGCTGTTCGCCGCTATCAGTGTAAGCGTGTATTACTTGTACAGTACTCAACAATTTAAGTAACGCACATACCATCGTTTCCACCGTCTTCAGTTCGGATCATATCGGCGTAATTTCGACTCGAATCAGAGCCAACATTATCTTTAGAGACCTGACACATAGCGACATGACGTGGTTATCTCAAGAAATTGCGCATACCAATCGTTATACTAAAAAAATTTGATGTCGTGTTTGAATCCGTGAGTACTGTGTTGACTTTTCGTTTCCCGGGTCCAAGTTCGCCCAAATAAAGAGTTTCTTCTGGAACACGCCAACTGCTGCCATCTTCAATGCCACGACCACGTGACAATATACACATATAACACACAGTGGGGCTTCGCGTCCCAAAATCACAACATGCTTATGAGAGACGCCGTAGTGGAGGGCTCCGGAAATTTCGACCGCCTGTCAGTCTTTAACGTGCACTTTCTAGCAGTTCGCCTCAACGTTGAAGTGCTGCTGTCGCCTTGCTTCGGGGAAAGTTAATTTCTCTAATACGCAGGTATTCAAGAAAAAGGATAAGATAACAGTTGGGACAACCTAACCTGACAGGTTCTTTTAAAAAATGGTCTTGAGTCAACCTATACTTGTGCGAGGCATATAAGTGCGAGGCAAACTATATAAGTGCGAGGCAAACTATTTGAATGCTTATTACTTTCATACTTTCCCTAAGTGACCGGAAGCCGTCGCAGGGCGCGTGTGTGCACCACGGCGAGTTTGGAGTCGCACGAAAGGGCAGCAGGAACATGGCATATACTTTATTTTGGCACACTTTCAGCATTTTTCATACGGCAAATATATAAAGTTCAGTCCGCCTGTCAAAGAGGCGAACTTGGCACAACACGTTTTTCTCCGGACTAGCTTACTACACTAATGCAGGTGAAGGACGAATGGCATACCACTTCGCGGTAGAGCAGAGGCCCCTTTTCTGCCTTTCGTTTCCAGTTAATATAAGCCTCATTAGAAAATGAGAGTCGATAGAGCTAATCGATTGCTTAAATAGCTTTTGTAACCCAAACACTTATAACAGAAAATTTCATTTGCTCGTCGATTGCACATTTCAGTTAGTAGAGTGCAGGAAGATCGTTTTGAGGCCGCTGAAGTTAGCACCTCCGTATATATTCCGACGTTGAAACTAAAGATATATTTTCAAAGATATGTTCGTACGTTAAAGCGGAACTCATGATGTACGTATGTTATGAACACGAAATATTCTTCTTGACAAATTAGATTGGCGGTGATACGGAGGGGGTGATGACCTTTCATGTGAGGAAAAATTGTCATAAAAACGAAGCTACAGAGGAAACCTTTACGCGTGTATCGGAAATAAACATCTTAGTTTTAAAAAATCAAGCTTTTTGCGCCCCGAATCAGGCAGGTTTTTTCAACTGCGAAGTTGCTTTTTCTTTCTGAAAAACTGATTGTTTTATTTTTCTGTAAATTCGCTTTGCTGTCGGATGTATTGTGACTGCTCTATTCATGAATCGCGATGTCATAGCTATTTTTACGCAACCAAGCGTAATTTCATGTAAAAAAACATGACACTTCGTAAATTTGCCGCATGCGCAGTCTGTAGAAGACACGTTGGCTCTGTAAAAGTCCTTCTTTTTTTTCTCTGTAGTGTAATAGTATATATGCAGTCGTTTACTGTTTTTCCCTTCTTTTGCCACGGTGAAAGCGCCACAGCCTCGACTAAAAAGGGGGTATCCTTACTCCGTCAACCTAAGCTGACTCAAGAGAACGGAAAAATGGGCGAGTCGGTCACAATTTGATGCAACGAGTGGCGCGAACGACGTGGGCGGAAAGAAAGCACTCGTGCTGAGCACTTCTTCTCCGTATAACTATTTTAACTCGTTCAGTTAAAGATAATCACATCTGGTCTGACTTCCAAACTGTACGATACTCTTAATTCCTCAATCATTATCATAACGCATATTTTAAAAATGGTAGGTCGCATTTCAGCTGCCAAATTCTCGCCCTATATAACTCATTGTGAGTACGTGACATGCTACAGGAATATCATGAACATCACTATTACCTTTTCTTCGTCTCTGTATTTATCGTTCGCGCTACCCGTTGCGACAGGCCTTATACTGTGCACGGTGGCGCAGACCAGTACCGGCTGATCCACGCCTCTTTACATCACCAGTAGACGTGCAGGTAATCGTTCCTGTGCAGGATTTGGGGACACGCGCACATGGCACCGTCTCTCGGCGGCCTCCGTGGCGCCGCAGCCGTAACTGAATGGGAAATATGTGCTGAAAGCAAAAAAGATATCCGACGAACAAAGCTCGCTATCAATTGATTCTCGGTGTTATACAACACGTATCTACTGGAACAAAGTTTGTCAATGTGGCTTTTTGGCCTAATTGGTTAAATGAAGTTGCCGCTTGTCCCGTTGTGTCTGCCTCGTCCCTGTCTGCTAGCGCCATGACACCTTTTGATCTACTGGAATATTCTGGTGAAATTCCAACAGCGTGACGCAAAGTCGTATATGTTCCCAGAAGATTTCAGTATTTCACACAGAGACACCCCCGAGGTTCTTATAAGCCGTTTGACATATATTCGAATACCCTGGAAACCAAGGCGAATTGTGGTGCTATATTAGAATTTGACCATAATGTTCCAGTGGGTCATTCGTAAGCAGAACCGTCAGTCAGCTTTTATAACTAGTTTTGTTCGTGGCGTATTGTATATTTGGGGGCTTTGTCCCGTTCACTCAAGGGGGGGGGGGGGGGGGGCAGAGCTGCCGCCGAGAGATAGTGCCACTTGCGCGGGTCCCCAAATTCTGGTCATGTCAAGTGGTGACGCTAAATGGTGTACAGCTGCACAGTCCATATATGTAATCATTCACTGCAGGCTCATGCCCGTCCTTGAGCTGCGCCACCGCGAACCAGGTATATGCTGGTTCTCCTGCGGTGTCTTCGTTCTAGACGGTCGCTGTCCCACCGATCGGTCGCGAAGGGGCGTTAACGGTATTCGACGCTGCAGAGCAACGTTCGCTGAGTGTGTTCCGAAGAGAGGAGATGAGGGAGTGATCAGCGGTGGGGATGATCCGAACGGTGGTGACTGCGTGTTTCCGTTGGTCACAGGCAGCGGTCCCGACCTCGCAGTCCAGGCTGATGTGGCCCTCATGAAGGGTTTCTCCGACGGAGACACTCTTGAGCTTCTCTTGAGCACGGTGCTTCCGGGCATTGTGGGTATGGCACTGCGAGGCCAGCCTTCCCTTCTCGCGGGTGTTGTCGTCGGCGGAGATACGCTGCTCGGAAAAGTCGGCGGAGTCGCTGGCAGCAGAGGTGGTGATTGCAAATTCGTCGTTGACGGCGGTGTTACTTGAGGCGGTGGTGTCGCCCTGGTAGGCGATGGTGTCGTCCGTGGAGTTGTTACGGAAGGGGTTGTTGTTATTCCGTAAGGCTGAGTTAGCCGGGGAGGAGGTGTCACGCGGGAAGGCGGGGTCGTCAGTGGAGGTGGCGTCGCCCGTGGTGTGAGTTGAAGCGGTGGCGTTATTCTAGGGGGTGGCGACGGTAAGCCATTACCCTGGTGTGGCTGGCTGTTTACCACGGTAGAAGCGATGTTGGGCGTTGTAGGTGGCGTCGTCATGTTCGTAGATTGAGTAGATGTCGGTGTTGGCGACGGCAGGGCGCTTCGTCTGGGAGGGCTACTGCTGTGGACAAAGCTGACTTGGGCAGTCGGGGTGGTCGTCGGTACTGCGGGAACTGCCGGCACCGGTGATGGTGGAGGGATTCTCTTGATAGGAGCGGCAGTCCGACGAGAAAAGTCAACCTGGGTCGTTGCTTCGGGTGTGCCGAGTGGTGCCGTACATGCCGGAGTAATCGGCGGGGGTGGCGACCGCGTAACGGACTTGTCTGACGCGTCGTGTCGAGGAACACTCCTCGGGGATTCTATCGACGGCGTCGTTGTCGTGAAACTTGCAGCCGTTGTGGAAGTGGGTTTTGCCAACGAGCGCCTCGGTGTGTACGACGGCGCGTCGGCAGCCGGGAAAGAGCTGGTAGCCGGTTCACGAGGTGTTGACGCCGGAGGCGTCTGCTCAATCTCTCGTGAAGGCACCCTTTCACGAGATGTAGAGTCCTCTGAGAGGTCCGCAGCCCAGCGCCGTCTCGCTTCGCGGCGCGACGCCCGTCGTCCTGCGCAAAACGAATGAACACACAGAGCTCTCAAGTATGCCTTCCGGAATACGCGCTAAAGCCCTTGGACAAGAACATTGCGTGGGAGGACTGCCCTGGTTAGGAGCAGCAGGCTAGAGACGCGTTCTTCAGGCCAACTCCTTTATCTTCAATAAATAATACTAAGCGCATGCAGCTGGGCTTTTTGGTTTTGGTTATAGCTATGTAACATGATACTGGTGAACAGGACTCGGCCTAATGGAGAGACAGCAACAACGCCAGACTTTCACTAAATTTTATTGCACACGAAAACATTCCTTTTATACTCTATGAGGAGCTGCCCGGCTGATCACCTATCCTTGCGCCTTGGCTGTAGGTGCTCCTAATGGAGCATTAAAGCGATGCTTTCGTGCACAATAAAATTTAGTTGAAGTCTGGCGTGTCTCTCCCATCGCCCGTGCCCTGTTAGCCAGTATAATGTTACATAGCATTAAATGTTATCTTCATCTCCTTGCGATTTAGGAGACGGACACAAGCGCTGTCTCTTCCGTCAGGTAAGTTGCTTCTACGACTAAATTACTAACAATCCCGGTCACTTGCTCAGAAACGATCTTAAACCTCACGCATAATAATGCAATGAACTCATGGGGGCTTACGCTCCCAGAATATGTACAACTTGTCAACAAAGAAAATGGTGCAGCGGATCAGTTCTCTATATGATGTTACAATTTCGAAAAAGTTGCTATTGTATAATGCGTCTACATTTTTCACCAACTGTAATGCCTATATTTAGGTACCAGAACCGGAAATTAGACACGCGAAAGCACGTTCATCAGAAAAGCTGCAACATCGCAGAGTCCTCATGACAGACCATTATATATTTGCTTTCAGAAAGTTCAAACTTAACTGTGTGATGCAACGTAATGTCTGAGTTAAGCCATAGTCTATGCCTTGGAACCTCTACGGTGAAATTTGATGTAGTCAGATAACGCAAGTCAGTTCATCACGTCTCTTCTTTCAGCGGAGGGAGGTAGAGGAGACTGGGATTCTACCAATAAAACTGAGCGTCATGAATATCGTCCAAAGTTTTGCTATACGAGAATTGAAAGTTATTTCGTTTAGTATCACCCTGAAGCCGGTGCGTAGCGAAAGCAGAAGAGGTATAAAGATGCGCATTCACCGTTTTTGCCTCGTTATTGTCTCAAGACAGTGGCGCTTGACGTCATAATATGATGTCAGCCACCGCCGCTCAAATATCTACGCTCATTTCTGTGTATTGACCATACGACGCCTGTTTCATGGACAATAAAAAATTAACTGGAAAGTGAGACTGAAAAAGAAGTGCAGATGACAGCGGGACATAAAACCCAACTGGCCTAAGCCTGCAAGCCGAACTTTCCACGCACGTTTCAGCGGGAATGAAAAGAAAGCGTTAGCACAAACGTTCGCTTGAAAGAGAAGCGATGAACAGAGAGAGAACATAATCGTAAAACCCACGTGACCTCGAGAGGGAGGACTATACAAGACAGTGGAGCGCAACGAGCTACGTATTCGTCGGATCCCTTTCTGCACGTTCTTCGATATATCTTTCCTACTTGCTGTATTATTGCATCCACTGTGTCCTTTTTAAGCGCCCTCTCATTAGTTTGAAGCAGCTCGACGTTTGGACGTCATTCATGCGAGCTTTTTCGAGCATATGTAGGTTGAAACGACGTCTCATTGTATTCGGTGCTGTGAAATGAAGCTATTCACTGCACCGTCGACCTCGCGTCTATGTCGCAGGATCTTATGCTCGCAGCTTTTCGAGCTCGCTAATGAAGACTGTATGCCTCAGGGTCAGTCCTACAAACTAATGACGTTTTTTTCATTGCCACCACCATTCAACAATGGGAGTTGATCGTTATCAAGGCGCTGAAGGTGTCTCTCAGAGAGCGTGACCGAGGGTGAGCGAAATGCGCGCTTTACTTTTTCTTTATAGAAACAATATGGAGGGAGGGGGGGGGGCTGTTTTCAAAACTGGCTGTCCCAATACACAGTTAAAAAAGCGAAGCTACCCGCTTGGTCCTAAGCCTGCGCAGTGGCTGCCACGAAAGACGCAGGTTCGATCCCGACCGCGGGCCGGTCGCATTTCAACTGAGGCGAAATTTTATATAGCCCCTGTACTGTGCGATTTCAGTGCACGTTAAAGGAAGCCAGATGGTCGAAATAATCCGGAGCCCTCCCACGGCATCTCTCAAAGCGCGAGTCGCTTCGGGACGTTAAACCACACAAACCAAACCGTCCGATCATTTGGTCTTGTTTGAAAGAAGCGTGACAAACTCGTGGTCTTATTCAATCGTTTACCCTTCATAGCCAATGAATACCCAGGCGACGAGTTGCCGCGAAAGAAGCGACTTGTTTGAATCAACAAAGCCAGAGCGCTTAGAGTTAAAGAACTTATTTATTCACGTTAAAAAGACTGGACGTGCAAACACGGACACAAGAGAGAAGTAAAGACACCCGGCACACCTTATTTAGCTCTACACTGCTTTTTATGCGGATGCTTCCCTCGAGAACTAAAGTCGGGTTTCAGGATGTTCATGTACTGAATGAGACGAGAATAAATTTTCGGCTGCAAAGCCTAGGAGGCTCAAATAAGCGCACTTGCTATTAGAAGGAGTAGCTAACCTTGAGCTCGAGCACAGCTCAGAACAACGGAACAGCAATTAAGAAAATATAGCGCTCTGTGTTTCACGTTTAATTACGCCGTCATTAAGGTGTGACCTCGTTGATCTGTTCTCATTACATTAACGAGGGCACCGTAATGATGTGGCTTATCCGTTGTAATAAATAAGCACGCCCCCTTATAGACTTTTCAGCCCCTGGGGCACAACGACGTTAAGTAGTTTTCCCCTGCGAATGGAGAGAGATGCCAACAGGAACCAGATGCTTTTCTCTCCGTGCGTAATGTTCTCTGCAGTTGTTTATAGCCATGCGCAGCCTCGGTGACAACGTGAAAATGTTCAGTACAACCAGTGGCGAAGTGGCTCTATAAGAGACGCTGAGCTAGCTTGGAACGAGGCGAAAGAATGCTGACCGCACAAGCCGCGGGGCAAACTTGTCGCAATTTTAAACACTCCTCACGCTCCGCTGAAAAAGACGAGGACGACGACAGAGGAGGAGGAGAGAAAGTCAGGTGCTTAGCCTGCGCATAGACCGGCTTGTTACACTGTATTAAGGTAAAAGCGTAGATAATCGAAATATTAGTGTAAATACCAAAAAGCCCATATAACCACTGAGGGCTGGTGTAAAACTGGTATTCAGATTGCCACGTGCGTTTCTTATTATCACTTTTGCTATATTCGGTTTTCGCCCACAAAGACTGTCAGCAACGCTCAGCGCAAACCGCGCCTCATTGTTCGAGAAGGTTCGCGATTATAGCAGATCGTTTTGTTAAGATTGCGCGCAAGACGCGAACACTCGAGCTTATTCTAGAGCTTGCGCGACAACCAGCGATAATGCTGGAATATTCCACGGCACATGTATAAATGCCGACGCGCTTCACCGCTAGTTAGTTGATCGACGGCCGACGGCCTGTTCGCCGCTATCAATGTACAGCGTGTAATGCTGTAGTTTGAGTTTTCATTTCCCGGCCACAAGTTTGGCCAAATAAACAGTTTCATCTTGAACACGCCGGCTGCTGGCTTCGTCGACGTCACGACCACGGACAATATAATAGTAATTGTTGGGCATATGTCCCAAAACCACGACATGATTATGAGAGGCGCCGTAGTGGAGGGCTCCGGAAGGTTCGACTACCTGGGGTTCTTTAACGTGCACCTAAATCTAAGCACACGGGCCTCAAGCACTTCGCCTCCATCGAAATAGCGGCCTCCGCGGTCGGAATTCGAACCCGCGACCTTCTGGTCAGCAATCGAGTACCATAACCACAAGACTACCGTGGCGGGTAATGAACAAAACAAGCGTTCCTATTTCTTTCGAATACTCCGTTATGCGAAAGAGTGTAAATGCCCGCACCGAGCGAGTCCTCCCTGTCCGAGCCGTGCCTGAGGAAGTCAAACAGCTGGTCGTCACTGGCCATCTCGGACGAGGAAGGTCGACTGCGGCGAAAGCTGCGGCGAAGGCTGTTCGAAGGACTAGCGTCCGGGGAGCTGGCGCTAGTCGTGAAACCACGCTCATCTGTGGTGCGAAGTCTCGGCATGTCGCCGGGACCTCGCGGCTGGCCGCCATCGGGCTCGGCGATGGAGCGCCTGCGGTTCTCCTGCGTCGGAAACAGGAACGGGATAGTGTGCGTAAATAATAATAACAAAAAGCCGTCATGACCCATCTCACGCTGACTGTTGAAGTCTGTCTGATTAGTGTGAAGGCAATGTAAAAGCATGACTTTATAGACATGACAAGCTGCCACGCCGTGCACTAATATCGTTCACCCAAACGGCTTCAACCGAATGCGTGTAGAATGCGACGGGACAAAAGTTTAGCGAGTAGATGACGTTTATTTATTCGAGGTACCTGCAGCGCCCGAAGCCATTACTGCAGGATTACAGAAAAGAGAGAGTGATCGGACAAACGGCAACTGAAGTAACAAAATGAACATAACTGCAACAGAACTACAAAACAAAACAAAAAGAAAGAAAGGATCACGCCGCTATGCATCGAACAATTTCGGAAGGTTCGGTGCCAGAACACTATACCCGAAATTTTCTGAGCGCTGCATACCCACATCTACCCCTCTTTTCGGGAAAATAAATGTCATTTAGCAATCAAGTCCTCGAAGTCCTGTGCGCACTCGTATTTTTATGCAGTTATCACAGTGAACGAAACAACTAACGGCTCGGCTTCATTAAAGCAGAAAAATGACTAAGATATTGTCTGGGCGCAGGCTCTCTTTCTTTCTTTTTCTTTTTTTACCTGCGGTGTATAACACACTCCGAAAAATATTTCTGGCTACGTCACTGATAGCAGCTCTATATTTAATCCTGCCTAATAATTTTTTTAAAATAAATTTTTTCAAAAGAAAAAGAACTCGCTAAATTAATAGGTTAACTTTTTGATTTGTACGGTACAGTATAATACCGTTTTTCATGACATTGTTTTTTTTTATTTCCTCCTCACTTTTCCGCGAGCCCAATCAGAAGCAGTGCCGAAGCGAGCTCGATAAGCAACACCGAAGTCGCGAAAACTAGGCGAAAAAGTCCAAGAATGTCATTCGGAATAAAAAGCATCAGGAGTTCCGGCACTCGCGGAAACTATATGGCAACGGCTCTGCACACAGCCAAATTTTGCCCTGCGAGTGTGAGCCTGGGTTTTCCAGTGTTTCCGTTCTTGGCAAGAGTAAAGATACCCTGGCACGGGAGGCCATGGGAGCGTATTACATTAAAAAGAAGCAAGAAATGCGTGTAAGTGACACATCTGTTCTGTGTAGCGGCGTGTTAAGTTTCTGTCAGTCTTTTCTAGAATAAAAGCTTTTTTTTTTTTGTCATTTCCCTTATCCAGTGTATTTTTAAGGAGCGTGTGAGACGACGTACATTGTGCATGGTTACTACGGTTATATATGTCGCTGCTTTTCTGAGAATAAAATTAGTTGCGAGTGGCGCCCTTTTCTGTTCTGTCTCGAGTCCTCCCTTGGTGGTTAGGCGTCTTTTTGTGTTGTACAAACTTTTGCCCGTTGTACAACTTCTTACTGCGTGGTCGCACAAAGAAAGGAAAGGCCCAGTTTTTTAAGGGAAGTGTGATAGCTGTGTGAATGAAGGGGTAAAAACTCTGAGACGCACGCCGAAGACGCACATTCGCAGATGCGGTATATATGCGGAGAGTCGCATAAAGGGTAGTAACAATAACTGACTTTGACATATATATATATAAAAGTACGAGCATATTGTCAGCACCAGCATAAACATTCAATACTACAAAGCAACAAGTACACACAAAAATGCAGAAATCTACGCAGCATGTGCAAGGAAACCCCAAAGTGAGTTACGCCACCCGTGCTTTAGTGCACGGCGCATATTCTACGCGCATGCCATGTCTGGTTTGGACGGCAGCGAGTAGCAAATAATATAATGGGTTAATTAACCAAATTAAGTAATTATTAACTAATTAAATAATTAGTTAGTTAGTTAGTTAGTAGTTAGTTAGTTAGTTAGTTAGTTAGTTAGTAGTTAGTTAGTTAGTTAGTTAGTTAGTTAGTTAGTTAGTTAGTTAGTTAGTTATCGCTCATCGATTTATTTTACAGAGGTGGGGTTCGTTGGGCTTGTTGGTCGCACATTCGTGAATGGCAAAAACCGCACGAAAGGAGACGTAGAACGAGCGAAGGTCCTGTGTGTTTCTTCGCTTGTGCTACGTCGCCTTTAGCACCGCTTTTCCTATTTACACATTTGTTTTAGTTAATTTCGAAACATACGCATAAGCAGCGGGCTCGCGCGCGGAAGCTCGAGAATGAGTTGTTTCGAAGTTCCGGAATTATCGTCACCTAAGGAATGACTAACTGCTGAGCTAGTTGGTCTTGCACAGCTGATGTGAAGAATTAG